>NW_026000211.1:25539769-25627798 GCF_001458135.2 Marmota marmota marmota | reverse complement strand
ATATATATATATATATATATATATATATATATATATATATATATATATATCTTTTGTTACAGTCACACTTTATGATGGAAACATATTTTACTAAAGACATTTCTTATTTTTAATGAATAAGAGTAAAATATATACGAAAATAATAGTTTCATATTATGATATGAACTTCATTTATTGATTTCAAGAAGAGTTCATTCAAATTCAAGGCTGTGCTAATAGAAGATTTGCTCCATAAAAACATAGTCTTTGAAGATGAATAAGACATTTGTATGTAGTTTGTTTCAAAAACAAAAGAAAAAAAGTATTTATGAACCAAAGGGTAAATTTGATCAAGAAACATTTGATACAGCTTTTAAAGATGCTTTGCTTTTAGTCTTAATATCACCTATTAATAATATTCAAAAGAGACCAGTTTCAGAGAACAAATACTTTTCTTTAATAATAATTCTCTTATTTCCAATCTCTATGAAATATATGAAAATTACTATTCTAGGGATGTGAACTTTGTTTCAAATTAATATACATGACTAATATACTAGAATATTAGTCATGTTATTTTTTTTCTTCAACTTTTAATTAAATGTATTCTACAAGGATTTGGAGATATGATTTGGACAATAATTAAAATTGGGTTAATTTTATTCATGACTTCTATCACTTCAGAATGGAAAGGGTCAGTGGAAATTTCCAATTAGATTGAAATTTGAACTTGAGAACATCAAGATATGTACACAGTGTAAATGTAAAGATATTTTTTGAAATCATATTTGTGTTATTTATAAAAACATGGATATCTATTGTATATTGTTTGTGAAATTATCTGACAAATTGCTTTACATTTCAACACCAATTCTTCCTGTCAATCCATAAAAAATAATAGTGGTGTTTTGAGTAGGATAATTGTGGTATACATGATAAAAATCTGTTGCTACAAATAACAAACCATATGATTCAAGAAAAATTACTTTTGCTATTTTTCTTGAAAAAGAATCTTAGAGAAGACAAAGAATGATGTTAAACAGGTTTTGGGTAAAGTAACCAATATTACATTTTTTTAAGTTCTTGAAGTAGAAATTCAAGCAAACAATGCAGAGAATCTGCTGACATATATCATTAGTCCTTAAGTTTACACATGCTTTGATGCATACATCAGAGGTTGAGAGAACTAGCAAAGATCATGGTCACCAGGAAAATTTTAATGATATTATAAAGATGATCAATGGTATTACTCTCAACTCCAAATTCTTAGAAAATTAAATTTATTTATGACAGAAAACATTGTTGAAAATTCTTATGTTTTAAACACTATTTTATGTACTATAATTCTAGTAGCAAAGAACAAAAAAATTGTCTATTTTCATAAAGCTTATTCTAGGGGTAAAGACAAATTAAAAATAAAATAAAAATATAATTTCCACGAGTGAACAGATAAAATAAATCAGAATAAGGTAGAGATAAAAATGCATATGGAATTTATAGTAAAGGTGACTGAGAAGAAACAAGTCAAAGCCAAGAGAATATGGTGTCTCAGAGAAATGTGTATCAAGAAGAGGGAATAAGACAACTGTGTGAAGAAGAAAAGAGAGAACAAGCCATTTGCAAGATGATCATCATTCTTGACAACAGCAGTGTTAATGTAGTGGAGGAAAGATGATTGACATGGTTTGCAGCAAGACTAGTCAGTACAGAGAGAAAGGTAACAGTTTAAAGAAACTTTTCCTGTGAAAAGAAAAAGAAAAATGGAGTTGTAACTGGTAGAGAGGTCAAGGGAATTTGTTTTCTGTTCACTTGCTTTCTGAAAATAAGAGTTAATATAACATGATGGTGCTGAGTAGAAATGGGATGACTTCAGGATGGAAGTCCTTGGGTCAATGAGTGAGAATGCCAAAGTTCAGTGTATGAACATTGGTAGGAAAAGGGGCGAAGTTAAAAGCAATGAGCATGTTACGTATGACAGGAGGGTGGTGAAGAAGAATGCCCATAGTAAGTGGATGGAGAAAACTACTAGTGTTGATGGACATTTTCTCAATGAAACAATAAAGAAGGTATCAAATGAAAATCAAAAGAACACTGGAAGAATGTGGGGGTTTGCAGTTTGATGAAAACAGAGGTGTGTAATAGAGCTTCAGGAGAGTGGAAGGCTGACACTCTTGATATTTGCTGTCACATATTAAATTGTACCCAATCAATATAATGGATTTATCATGTATGTGTTTTCTATATGCATAATCACTTCATCAGACACATTTCTCCACTCACCTGCTTTTCAACCTTAGTAGGTCGACTCACTGAACTATGTGAATTTTATAGCAACCAATTCACTTAGTAAAAATGATTAATATAATGTGTAATCCCTGAACTCTTAGTAGCAGAGCAGTTATTAATTTCATTACTGTCAATATCTACAAAGTCAATGAACTAGCATTCTAAGAACATCAACTTATGTATGGATAAGAGACAAAAAATCTTCTACTGTATTCTATGATATAATATCTAGAATTTTAGAAAACTAGCTTCATTCAATTAGAATTACTCTCTTTCATCTCTTCTCCTTCTCTTCTTCCTCCTCCTCTTCTTCCTCTTCCTCCTCTCTTTATCTCTCTCTCCCTCTCTCCCCCCTCACTTTGTGATGTTAATATGCTTCTCTGTCAATCAAAATTCTTAATTATTTTCAAACATTATATTAAATTACTACATAATATTTCTCCTACTACATAATGTTGCTATAGTGTCCTTTTGTCTGCTAGCCAAGCCTTTTCAAAGAAACTTTAGATAATCAAGAAAATTAAATATAGTTATTATTATTTAGACTTTATTACCAGGTGACAGAAGTAGTTAGACTAGTAGGTTTCCTTTTCATAGGGTTACTCTTCTCCATTATGTCTATTTTTAATTCTGACAAGACGATCCTAAAAAAAAAGATAACCACAAAATTAATAGTTAGAGCAGTCTTGCTTTTTGACGTATTTACTAGAAACTGAAATAATTTGTTTCAGCAACTTAATAACAAATTCTTCTGACTGGTTTTAGTAACTTAGCTGTTGTGAATTGCACTGCTATAAATATTGATATGCTTGTAGGGCGTTGACTTAAGTTCTTTAGGATAAATACCAAAGGTGGGATAGCTGGGTCGTACGGCTGTTCCATCCTAGTGTTTTGAGGAACCTTCATATTGCTTTCCAAATTTGCAGTCCCACCAGCAATGTATGAGTACACCTTTTTCCCCCATAATTTTGTCAGCATTTATTATTGAATGTATTCTTGATGATTGTCATTTTAATTGGAGTGAGATGAAAGGTCAATGTAATTTTGATTGACACTTGCCTGATTGCTAGAAATGCTGAACTTGTTTTTACATATTTGTTAGCCATTTGTGTTTCTTTTTTTTTTAATTTTAATAATTTTTATTTTTTTTAGACAAATGGAGCACAGCTTTTCATTTCTCTGGTTGTACATGATGTAGAGTTATACCATTCATAGGGTTAATAATGTTCATATCATTCTACCACCCCCCCCACTCTCTAACCCCCCTTCCTCTCCCTCCAGTCCCTCCCCTCTGCTCAATCCAAAGTTCCTCCCTTCTTCCCTTGCCCCCTCCCATTATGGATCAGCATCCATTTTTTTTTTTATTGTTGGTTGTATTTCTTCTCTCAAAAAGCGTCTGTTTAATTCTTTGATTGGGTTAATTGGTGTTAAGTTTTTGAGTTCTTTATATATTTTGGATATTAATCCCCTATCAGAGGACCAACTGGCAAAGGTCTTCTCCTTTTTGTGGGTTCTCTCGTCACACTCTCTTTTCCTTTGCTATGCAGAAGCTTTTTAATTTGACACCATCCCATTCATTGATTCTTGGTTTTATTTCTTGATCTTTAGTGGTCTTGTTGAGAAAGTCAGTGCCTGTGCCAATATGTTGGAGTGTTGAGTTGCAAACTATAAAGAAATAGAAATAAGACCAGTAGAGAAAGAAGAAGAGAGAAGGGAAGAGAAGAAGGAAAGAGGAAGTACTGGGAACTGAAGTGCAGCAAATGCTATTCCCTGAATGTATGCCAAAATGAACTCCAATGTAATGCATTAATTATTAATTATAGTGCATTAATAAAAACATTGTAAAGAAAATGTGGCACTCAAAAAATATAAAACTACTTGGCCATAAAAATCTGAAATCTTGTCACTTGTGATATTATGGGTGGAATTAGAGAGGATTCTGTTAGGTTAAATAAACCAGGCACAGATAGACAAACACTGTATTATCTCACTTATATGTGGAATCTAAGAAAGTTGATCTCATAGAAGTGGAGAGTAGAGTGGTGGGTACCAGGGGCTGGTGACAGTGGAGTGGAGGGAAGGTTGGCAAGAGGTTGATCAATGGGTACTAAGTTATTATTAGATAAAAATAAGAAGTTCTGGTGTGTTATTTCACATAGGGTGACTCTAGATAACAATTAAGTAATGTATATTTGAAAAAGCTAAAGGAAAGGATTTTAAAAGTTTTCCCCATAATGAAATAATAAACATTTGGGAGACGATATGTGTAACATGATTTAAACATCACACAATGTATTTAAAAATTACATTACCCCCTTCATATGTACATTTTTATGATTTATGTCTTAGTTAAAAATAAATTTAATAGATAAACATAAATAAAAATGTATTGATCACATATCTTGTAAAAGGTTTAACTAAAAACTTCTAGAAGCAGCAATATGACTTTGGTGTAGGCAAAAAATTCTCAAAATAAAAAGTATGAAATTAAATTATTAATTGGATTTTATTGAATTCTAATTAAACAAAAGTATATGACACCATTTTAAAACTTAAGAAACAAAGCCACAGACAGAAAGCAAGCATTTGTCAAATCAAAACTAATAAAGAATACACATACTCCACTGGTCTTCTTTCTATTTTCCTGAGATCCACAACTTTTTTTTTCTTATTTTGTTCTGGCTTCTGTATGAGAGAAACATTTGACCCTTGATTTTCCGAGTCTGATTTTTTTCACTTAGCATGATATTCTCCAACTCCATCTATTTATCAGCAAATACCATAACTTCATTATTTTTTATGACTGAGTAAAACTCCAAAACTCTAGAATTTTTAGGACTCTGTTACAACCCAACTAAAGCTATCAACTAGGTTGAAAATGAAGAAAAAATGTGAACAATTTACATAAGAACATGTAAAAATGGCCATTTAACATATTAGAAGATTACATTCTTAGTCAAAAGGAATTTCAAATTAGAAGAAAAAATATAACACAATTATGTAACAGTTTAATGACTAAAATTTAAAAGTGATAATGTCAAATGTTAGCATTAAATATTCTTTATTTATAACATTTAAATGGTCTTCAACAGGTAAGTATAAAAATATGTGGTATATCCATATGATACAATATTACTCAGCAAAAGAATGAAAAGACCTCTTCATACTTAAATGACTTTTGAAAATACTATGCTGTAAAAATCCTCAATGTTTACTTCTATTTACATGAAGTTCTATGTAAAGCAAAGTAAGGTCACCTGTCGCATGGGGGTAGATGAAACAGAAGGAAATGGAAAACCTTTGTGGGTGATGAAAATGTGAACTTTAATTGTGCTGCTAATTTCACAGATATAGATAGATAGAGATATAGTATATATGGAGAGATATAGTTATATATAGGTATATATACTATAAAGTAGTATACGAGCGCACACACACACACACACACTTTCTACATCAATAGCGCAGTCTAAATTTATGGTTTACTTTAGATAATTTATACTTCATTAAAGTTGTTTATGAAAATAACAAAAATTAATAGAAACCATGACTTCCAGATTTAAATGAAAATGGAAATCTCTACAGGCAAGATTAGAGAAAAAAATTATAAAAGTGATTTATGTATGATAAGGTAAGACCCCAATAAAATTCAGACAAAAATTACTGTGTGATGAACGTCCATATAAGACAGAATGGAAATCAGAATTCAAAAAGATAGGAGAAAAATACAGATCATTCAACTGTTACATAAGAACTCATTTTATATATCTTTAATGAATTGCTATGATTTTTAGATCCCCCTGGATGCTTTTAGAAGAGTAGAAAAAAACTGCAGCTATCTAAACGTGAATGAAAATATTTTATATGACTACTTTTAAAATAACAGGGAGGTACACAATTTTTCAAAATCCTTTGAGTAATATTGACACTAAACAGTTATCTACTTGGAAGACTTAAGTGTCTAATTGGAAGGAAATCTTTTTCCATTTATAGCCGCCTTCTTATAATTAGCTAGTTTAGGTAATTTCCAGTGCTCAAGGAGGCAGTGTTAATTATACATAAATACATATAAATTTAAATTAACTTATGTTAGGTATACTTTTCTCATCTTGTGTGAAATAAATATTCCAAATCATTAGTTAATAAATGCAAATAATGCAAAGCAGGGGTTTTTCTCTGTCTTGTTCAGTGAAGTATCTCAAACATCTATTATACTGTGTAATAAATATTTGCTAATAAATTGCATGAATGATAGAAAATGAGACTCAAAGGACTAGCAAATGCTTATTAATGTGGTACACTAGACAGGAATTCAAATTCTACCCAGAAGCTGACCATAGCCACAGGACAGAATGGGAAGCTGCTGTGGGTCTTCACACAGACAAGCTGAGTAGACACTGTACTTGCACCAGTTCTCTCCAAGAGAAAGCCAGAGTCTACTTGAAGGACCTCTCCTCAGTGGATACATGGGAAAATATCCATATCCGCATGGATAGGAAAAGCAGAATACTAGCTGCATCCTGAGTCTGAAAATCAGGAAGGTCTCCCAGCTGCATCCTGATGGATACAGGGTCTGGACCACACATGTGGCTCTCAGTTATTACAAACTCATCAGAAAGTTTAAGAAGCAGCAGGGATGGGGTGTAGGAGCACAAAGAACAAGTGGGAATTTTAGACTTTGTGGCTGCTCCCAACTATCACAGCCCCAGAATCCCTCCAGCTTCCAACTTCCTCCTCCAAGGATTAGGCTGCACACTTTTCCAGCAGCTCGCAGATGTTCTGGCCTCGGAAAAGCCTGTGTCTGGGAACCTATGTCACAAATAAAAATGAACTTTCTCAAGCCTATACAGGAGGGGCAGCACTGCCACGTGTTTTCTTCAGTTTGTTCCAGGGATCAACTCCGCAGTCTCTCATTGGAAGCAAGATGAAATTGCTCCCTGTGACTGATTGGGAAAGTGGGTACTTCCCTGCTTTCTTCTCTGGTTGCTCTGGCAATAAATGTAAATGTCCCCGACTTGTAAAGTAAGGGACCGGCTTATAAATTATCTAGCACTACAGGGTGACAGACTCTGAACTTCTGAATCTCCCAGACCAGAGAACAAAAGATGATTTTGAAACTTGCAAACATTCAGTGACTATCTTCAGAATGAGCAATCTGAACCAGAGTGAAAGCATCTGCTATAAACCCTTTCCTTGGTACAGGGGAAAGAAGAATCTGAAACACACATCTAAGACCCCAACCGTTACAGTTCTATCTCATTGGACTAGCTTCTATCCTCTACATTCCCCCCCAAAAAAAATCTGTTTTACTGATAAATTCAGTGGAGTTGCAGGTTCCAAAAATCAACATACAAAAACTAGGCCAGCCTTGGTACATGCTTGTAATCCCAGCAGCTAGGAAGGCTGAGGCAGGAGGATCTCAAATTCAATGCTAGCCTCTGCAATTTAGCGAAGCACTAAGTAACTCAGTGAGACCCTGTCTCTAAATAAAACATAAAAAAGGGCTTGGGATGTGGCTCAGTGGTCTGAGTTCAATAACTAGTATCCAAAAAAAGTAACAGTTCTATGCAATAACAATGAACTATCTAAAAAAGAAGTTAAGGAAAAAAAATTATTTACAATAGCATCAATTTTTTTTAAACTTAGTAGTAAACTTAAACAACAAAGTGAAAGACTTGTACACTAAAAAAATTTTAAAATTGATAAAAGTAACTGAAAACCCCACAAATGAATGAAACATATCCCATATTCATGGATTCAAATTAATACTGTTAAAGTGCCTATACAGCCCAAAGTGATCTACATACTTAATACAAAATGCTGATGACATTTTTAACAGAAACAGAAAAAAAACAACACTCAACTTCTCATGAAATCACAAAAGACCCCAGATAGTAAAATAAATTTTGAATTAGAAAAAACAAAGCTAGACAAATCATATTTTTTGAGTCCAAAATATACTACAAAGATATTTTAATCAAACAGCATGGTACTTTCATAAAAACAGACACACTAATCAATGGAAAAGAACGGAGAGTCCAGAAATAGACATAATTATGGTCAAATGATACTTGACAAAGGTGTCAAGAAAACTTAGTCTCTTCAATGAATGATGGTAGAAAAAATGGATATCCACATGCAGGAGAATGAAATTGGACCATTATCTCACACCATATACAAAGATCAACACAAAATAGATTGAAGGCTTAACATTTGAACTGACCCTATAAAACAGCTAGAATAAGACAGTGGGAAAAAAGCTTCATAACATGATCTGGGCAATGACTTCTTGGGTCAAGAATCCAAAAAGCACAGACAACAAACATTGAAACTAGATCCAGGGAATTGCATCAAGTGAAAAACCTTCTGCATGAGGAAGAAAACAATTATCAGAATGAAGAGATAACCCACAAATTAGGAAAAAAAAATATTCGCCAACCATACATCTCTTAGCTATTAGCTCTTAGCTGGACACTCAGAATGCTTGCCCTATTTTTCTATTACTAACTGACTGACCTTCCTTTTCATTTATCCTCATTTGACTTTTAAATAAACTACTAACTTTGAAAGGTTACAATCATGTCTTCCTAGCCCAGAAATCATTCTATCTTTTTAGATTCACTTAGCATATCTCCTCTCTAGTTCAATTTGTGCTGATTTATGCCTAGGGGACAATATTAATTTAAGATATTAGCTGCTGCTATTATTACTCCTTTGTTGAACTTTAACTCCAGGTTGAATTTTAACTCAAATAAATGAAGCAGAAAAAAAAATCATTTTCTTATAGACACATACAACTAACAAAGCCAAATGCAGAATTAAGACAATTGTAATACATACCTCATGCCTTCTACCTCCCTGATCATCCCTGTGTTGGTTTTTTTTTTTTTGTTTTTTTTTTGGTTTCTGGACCTGGAAGGTCTTTGCTTCCATTGGAAAGTCACATTTCAAATGCTAATTCATCTGTCTGTGAAGGCTCCTTCATTTACTTACTGCCTAAAGTAACTTGCCTCAGAATTGTCTGTCATGTTTTATGTGAATTGCTCCTGGCATTTACCTTATCTCATCTTGTATTCTATTAATTTTCTCTCCCTATTACACTTGATTCTTTTTGAATCAAGAAACATGCTTTCGTTTTTCTTTTTAACAGTTGTTTTATTTTATTGCCTAACCCAGTGCTGCACAGCAGAAGTTGAGGTCATAGGTTCTGACCTTGATTCACCTATGTTCGCAATGCGTTCTACCACGTCATAGGGTGTGATTTTAGACAAATCTCCTGAATACATAGAACCTTCATTTCCTCTTCTCTAAAATATGGGTCACAGTGCCTAGCCCACAGAGCTATTGTAAGGATTAAATTTATTGACCCAGGAATATTCACTTGAAACAATGCCTAAGATAGACTAAAAGCTCAGTCACTGATAGTATTTATCATTCTGCAAATAGCAGATACTGAAGCCACATTTCAATATGAGTCAGTCAAACCCAAATGATTAAAATTTTTAATATGAAAAAAATTCAACATACATAAAAATAGAATAATCTAATAAAATATTTTTTTTAAGATTTTGCCTTACTGACTCCATGTCTCACTTAACATTTTTCTATGAAGCATCATCATGCAAAACCCATAGCAGTTTCATTTGGGGATATTCTTTTAAAACTAACTTACAAAGTAATAGTAAATAAAAATGAATACTAAGTAACCAGCCATTATTTGGGAGTATTGTCCAAATCTCTTTCCTCTGACTTGTGTAGTAACATTATGAAAAATATTTTGGCCTTAAATATTTTGACAATTTTCATTTCACATTGATATAGTTAGTCTATAATTAAAGCCATAAATCCCACAACTTTTTAAATTAATCATAAAAAAGAAATAATAGTGATTTTAGTTGAAAACACTCTTTGCTTGATTTCTGAGTCTTATATGCTTAATAAGTGTCTGTGATTTAAGAATCACTATATGCTTCTAAATATTCACAGAGAAAGCATGAAACTGCTTCAAAAACAAATACACTTGCACAAAGCATGATTCAATAGATTATAATCTCTCTGCTAGCAGGTAATATGCTTATTTATATCTTTCATAGTACCAAGGATATTAAGTTAATTCAATTATATTATGAATTGAATGCTGGAGAATGTAGATATTGTGTTGTTCTTTGTATAATATATTACATTAAGACATCATGCATAATGATTTTTGTTCATATTTTAATATCAGATTTATTTTGAGCAAAGAGTTCTAGAATTATGGTTGTTGATTAATTGATATTCATTTCATAATATTCTCTTCTTGCAACCAAGAATTATTTATCTCTAATTCTTCAAAATCTTTTAAATTTTTTACAGAATAAGTGAATTCTGTATTGCTCATTAATTGGCAAGTAGAGAGAAAATAATATAATACAAATAAATTAATTATTTTTAGAATGACATATGAAACTTATGAGGATAGACAGTTCTTGATACTATATTGGACTTTGACAATTTTTTTACACTTGTTTCCATAAGATATAATAAAATATTAAAACAATATCCTTGAAAATGAAGTGTGAAAAATAATGGTATGTTTCTCCAAATATTTTTATTGCTGGGCAATCACATCTATCCTAATATATATGGGGGAGGTGGGTGGGCATGGGACAGATTCCCACAGAATCTAGAAATTTGAAATATGAAACTTGAGTTGAAGTACCTGAAAGAGCTAGGATGTTAACAATCATTTAACAGAAAATAAATCATTAACTTTAGAGCTAATTGACTTACCTTTCTATGAGTCATTAGCTTTGCAAAAGTTTATACTTCTTCCATTGTTCAGCTAATTTATTCCTCTTAAATCAACACCCAACCAAGGGTCAGGCTAATGATTCTATTTATTTTGTGCAATAATTCTGCCTATTTACCTATGATTGATAACTAAGTATAAATTCTGGATCTTGAGTCCTGCTGTGTCCATTATTGGCCCTACTCTCCTGTCTGAGAGACTGAAGTGAACGACTGGACATCTTTCACTTTGATTCAACAGTGAACCTCAATTCTTTCTGGCTTCACAGTATAACTGCTCTATGTAATTGATCACTTACTAGAATCCTGTGATCTACGCTGAAGTTATTCATTATCATCAAAATGTTTTGTGGGAACTATGTAAGTATAATTGTTATTTCTGCAAACATTTCCAGTCTTTTATAATTTAACCCTTATTTTTTTTAAATTTTATGTGTTACTTGACATTTTCAATAGGAAATATTGATGTTTTAGTTTGTTTTCACTAAAGCTTTAATTAGTAGATGCTTAATATCACTATTAAAAGAAGGTAATATCATTAAATCTTAAATGCATTATCCCACAGAGGCAATCGAGTTGCTTCTACTTTCATAATTAACCTGACTCAGAATTATGACTGAAGTTATAAGATTTTGTTTCCATAAATAGCTCTGTCTCTAAAAAATTTAAATGATTATTTATTTATTTTTATTCTTAAAATAAACTATTTTTATTTTACAGCCATTATCTGTTCAGATTATCTAAATTATTTTAATTAATTTTATTTTTTTCTTGTCTGAATCATTCTAATCTAACAACTCTTATATTTTACTAAATTTTGAAGAGCTAACATAGAGTTATATAGATTATTTGAAAAGATATATATGTTATATGGCCTTGGAAATTATATATGTGAGTGGGTTGATGATTTTTTAAAAAAATCTATATTATAAAAAAGATCTTTCCAGGAAGATTTTATATAAAAAAAACATAGCATTATTTATTTCATTAAACTTTGGCACAAAAACCTTTCTTGTTTACTCATTCCCAAAGTATTATTTTCTAGAAAATTTTAATTATGTACCTTATTTTTCAAACAAATATTGAATGAAGGATTCAAATATGACTACTTTCCATCACTGTTGGTTTAACAACCTTACTCTCAACTTGAGAGCCAAGATCTCATTTTTCAGTTGAAAGTTATGAGTATTCTTTTACTAATTGTATGGCAACTTTATTTCACTACAGAAAAATAAAAGGTATCAAGTAATTTAGACCAGCATGGTAAATGATTCAATTTGTACAACCTATAGTTTTCTCTCTTTCTATTTATTTGAGCACAATACTTTGGAAATAATCATATGTTATACACTATATACTCTTAATATTTATGTCAATTTATCATTTAAAATATGTAAATTATATTTCAAAGTTTTAAGCTCCCATGTTAGCAAAATTTTTGAGAAATGTAATGATTTGCTATACTTCTAGAACAAAGAAATATGAAAGTTGAAAAGTTAGATTTAAGCACATCTCAAAATTCATTTTTAAGTATTTTATATTAAACATATTAGAGATAAATATTATGATTAGAGATAAATATTATTCTTTATGTATAATCTCAGCAAGTGTGGATTGTAAAATTGTTTTACATCATCAATGTTGAATTTTAAAGCAATTCTTTCTCTTCCTCTCTCTCTTCCTCTCCCTCTCTCTCTTCCTCTCTCTCTTTCTTCTCCACACACACAAATACATTTTACATATATATATCATATATTATATATATATGATATATATATGTATGTATATATCTTTAGACTATATTTCCCTAATTCTCCTAAAGAAATTGTTTGCTGATTTGTCCTGTTTTCTACCAATTGATGCCTCCCTTTTTATACAGTATCATTTTATTTATTATAGATTCCTTTTGACATCTATGTTAACTTTACTCCTGTTCCCTTTTTGATCCTTTTGTACCTTTTCATATTGCTACTGTATTCATTGACTGGCAGAAACATGTTAATCATAGCAATATTAAAAGTAGTATATCATACATCTATAAGCTTCATACATAGATAACATTATGTGTTAGAGAAATTATATATTATTATTTGATATCTATGCAAGAAAGTTTCTGTATTACAATAGGAGCTTTGTATAACTTTTCTAATTTTGTACTCAGCAAATTCTTTTATAAGAATATAATTTACTGTATAAAATTTGGAAATTCTTCTTGGAGGTATTAGATTTCTACTCGAGGATTTGACATATTATTTTTAATCCTCACAACTTTCAAGGAAAGTAGCACTGTCCTCATTTTCCAGATGAAAATATTAAGGCTCAAAGACATGACTATTCTTCTTGGGGAAAAAAAGGCCATAAAGTAGCAGATATGAGATATAAACTACCTCCAAAATCTTCCATTTTGACAGATAGAGGGAGAGAGAAAGAGATAGAGAAATGCCTAAATATTATTATCCTATATAATTTCTATCTTTATGTTCAGACTGCAAAACCATCCATTTTTATAGAGAAAGAGAGAAAGGAGGAGAGAGGGAGTGAGAGAGAGATGCCTAATCTTCCTGCATAAGATCAGTCTTCATGTTAAGAGACAAAGAGTAGATTCTTTGTGAAACCAATTTAGAGATGTAAGATTAGATGCTGTTACCTACGTTTGCACCAGAATGACTCAAGAACACCAACATCAGGCAGCAGCAACTTAGGCCATGTCTACTTCAGGCCAGGAAAAATTCGGCATATTAACCCAACTAGAATCAAATAGCACTGTTTTTAGCAATGAACTTTGTGGAGTGAAAGAAAAGCACTCACTATCTGAAACAAATTCAGGGCATATTATCCAGGAGTGATTATAGGCTGGGAAGATATCACACAGGAACAGAGGCTGTTGATAAGGCGAGATTATTTTCAAAGCTGACTTTTCATATAGAAAGGTGTTCCTGGGAGAAAAACTTGCACTGAAGAAATCCAACTTTGATTGTTTATCTGCAATATGACTTACTGAACAAATATTATTAAAAGGTTATTCATACTTTAGATTGCTTTTCACTATCACAAGACCATATTGTCTGAACTTTACACACTTTGATTCAACAAAAGTTAGGAGTCATGCTGGTTATGGCTTCAACCTTTACCGAAGCTTCTGTGGAACTAATAAGTATTGGACTTCCTTTAAGTTAAAGGGAATAACTTTTACCTTGAAGTGAAATATGAGCACATCATTAATGAAAAAAGAAAAAAGTACAACCACCTTAGGTAGATTTTAATACAGGGGCTGGGCACACATGTGTACAGAACAGTGGGTTCAATAGTTAAAGCCCACCTTGTTGCCTAGATTACAGGATCATGTGAATGAGGACAATTTGCTTATCTTCCTGCGTCTCAATTTTCCTACTTCTTAAGAGGGTGTGATAGTGCCTATCTAATAAGGGTCTCTTGAGAATTAATTGGCACATAAATTGCTAAGAATATCTGTAACTTAGAAAGCACTTCCAGAAGGTAATCAGCTAGTACATGAGCTAATATTCATGGTTTCATGAAGTACCAGTGCCAGAGCTTGAATACAACTCTCTAACTCCAAAACCCAGAATCTGGATACACTGCATTTAGAGAGGTGGTGCATATCTTCATTAATCAATATCTCAATATAAATGTATATGTATGTATGACTATTCCAAATTTGGGGAGGGGGACGGTACTGGGTATTGAACTCAGGGGCACTTGACCAATGAACCACATCTGCAGCCCTATTTTGTATTTTATTTAGAGACAGGATCTCACTGAGTTGTTTAGTGCCTCACTTTTATTGAGGCTGGCTTTGAATTCACCATCCTCCTGCTTCAACATCCTGAGCCAGTGGGATTACAGGCCTGTGCCACCACACCCTGCTGACTATTTCAAATTATATGAATAAATTTTAGTAACATCAAAAGTACCATGAATGTAAGTATATATTCTGTTCAAGTCAGTATAATCTTTATTTGTAAATAGAGCCTAAATCACTGAAGAGGGCAATTTTAAGAAAGCCTTTGGTCCAAGTTTGCAAGCTCTTAGAATATTTACCATAATAACAATAACAATAATAAAAATTAAATTTGCATTTCCCCAAGTACTTTCAGTATACATATCAAAGGTCTTACAGAAGATGGGACACCTCTCTAGATGTACTGGTTTTTCTGCAATGCTAGAGAGCTTTCTAGATGATTATTCAACTGTCTGGAAAATTATTTTGAAACTTTAGCTCTACTATTAATATTAAATCATTGTGCTCATTTAAAATATTACTTTAAACCTAGAACCCTCTTTAAATTTGAACATTAGGAGTTTTAAAACCCCCAAAGAACAAAGAAAAGTTGGTAAATGATATTTTTAGTGTATTTATCCTAATGAATCAACCCACCTACAAAACAGTACAGGAAGGAAGTCATCAGATTATCACAAATCACAACCTTTGAAAAACTATTTCTTTCATTAAATCACAAGATAAAAGTCTTAGAAATCATATTTGAGCAATATGAGTCATAGTTATTTTAATGAGTCATGAATTTCTGTAATTAGGTGGAGTGGAAATGGCAGAAAGAAGTCGTTTCCACAATATTACTAATGATGTTTTCATTGTAGTTCAGCCTCCAAAGCCAACACCCAACCCTCTATCTGCTGTGGAATTCTTCTCTCAGCAGAAATTCTTTATCATCAGGAATAGCTCAGCCTTACTCAACAAAAAGAAAGGGGTCGCAGGAATTTTTTTAAAACTACCTTAGAGTTCACATTGTCCATCTCTTGGCCTAGCCTCTTTTTCCTTACCTTTAATGATTAATAAAGGGTCCCTTATACCTTGTGAACTTGCTATTCTCCTGTAAGGAGAAAGAAGAATTGCTTCTTAGGGCTCGTTTTCTTTTTCAGCCTCACCCATATCACAACACATAATTATGAATATTTTCTTTCTCAATTATGCTTTAGTTGATGTCCTTCAGACATTCTTGTTACTATGCTAAAAGAAATCAGAAAAAAAATAATCAACAGACCATGACAAAATTAAATCATGTATAAAGCATAAAATTAATTTGTGTACAAGATTTTGTGTTTTACATATTCCTAGTCTGGATAAAGTAGAAGCCAACTTCACTTACAGGCTGCTTTGCATTGGTTTTCATCTCTATTTTATGGCAATTTACAGTAAAGCAACTGGATACCTTAATGTATTTATCATTTTCTCTCTCAATTGGAACATTTGTGCTATTGTAATTTTAAATAAGCCAGAATTGAAAGTACAGTAGCAATATTGCACATTAGGGAAAAAAAGAAATCACTTTAACCCCAGTAAACACATCACTCTAAGTACTATGTATTAATAATGGTTTGAAAGGAAATGTAAATCATATTGTATTTTATAGCTGGATCCTTCTTTTGTAATTGCTGTCACTTAATTACTATTGTCCCACTCTTTGAAGCTGTTGAATGTGTGTGCACATTCCTCTAGGCATTCATTTAGCTGCCAGTCTCAAAATGTCCTTGTTTTAAAGGGTAAGAGAACAGACAAGGTGCTGAGAGATAGCACACTGGTGCCTGGGGGCACACACACCTTCTGTGTACCTTACATCACCTACTGTGCTGACTGCTGGATGCCTGATCAAGCGTGGCACTTGAATATAGAAAAGTAAATACACTCAGTGACTACAGTAGTCCCTGCGCAGCAAAAGAAGGTTAGATTCAGGAACATTCAGTGAGAGGGGAATTTCCATTTTGAAATGTGTGTGTGTGTGTGTGTGTGTGTGTGTGTGTTAAGAAAGGTCACGAATGACTCTCTCAAAACTTAATAGTCAGTAGAAATTATGGGGTATCCCACACCCCTGGAGTTCTGATTGTCATTTATCCCAGAAATTATGAATACCGGCATAGCTGTGTCTTCTTCCTTTAAGACGTTAATGACTTCTAAATTCACCATGTAGCAGTCTTGGCCTTTTTCTTACATCTGATACTGATGGGGTAATCTGAAGCCTTCAGAGATGGAAATGGTTTCTAAAAACCATAATGTCAGCCATTCAATGATGCTCCTCAGAACCACAGGTTGACATGTCATTGGCACTAGCCTGCCAATAATTACAAAGCAGGCATGTTCCTTCTCAGCTCTTAGGCTTCATTCCTCTCTCTCAAAAAAATGCAGGGGTGCAGGTATAAGATCTATTTTGATTTCCTTTGTTTGCTTTCACAATTCTTTTTATATATTAAGAAAATATTCAAAGGAAAACTCACATGACCTAAAATTTGATGGGAACTAATTGTTAGGCTAAATGTAGTCAACTCTGTAGTATCATTGAACGGTGTTTGGGACTTAAAAGCATCTGGTTAATTTTGACTGCATTTAGTCATATTTTTAAATTGACATGTTTTTCTCTCTAGTTTCAAAAGACATGTAGACAGGATAAATTTTTTTTAAAAAAAATGGTATTATTCTTCTGTCATGCCATTTCAATATGTAAGAAGTGTCTTGCTCCAGAGTGGGATGTAGAATAGATTCACTTCAGAATTGCTTTCAATCTGATCAGTGAGGCAGGACGTTTCTTACAATTATATGATTATTGTCCTTTATCTATTCATAAGCTCTTCCCTCTGTAAGTGCCCCACATAGGTCTCCTCAGCTTTAGCTCTAAGCACTCCAATCTTCCCCCTGCTATAGTTTGCTCTTTGGATAGGACTTACAAGCACTTGGGCCCCTTTACTTCCTGCTACACCCCATTACCATTCTCAGGTTTGAGCTTCTATCTTAGTTCTCCAGCTGCCATAGGTGGGGAATCCTGTCACATTACTATTTGAACCAAAATTCAAACCAATGTAATAATTTCTCATTTAATGGTTTCTCATCTTTGAATTTGTGAGAATAGAATCATACTTAAAAACTATTTTTTAACATCCTATTTGTAGGAATTTTAAGACCGACCGACAAGTTGTAAAAATAATTTGGAATTCCCAATGACCCTTCCCCCAGCTTTCCCTAATGTTTACATTTTACATGAGCATACTGAAGTCACCAAAACTAGGACATGAACATGAGCATTGTGCTTTTAATTAAACCACAGATTTGATTTAGAATTTACCAGGTTTCCTGCTAGTATTCCCTTGTTTGCCTGTTCCAGGAACTAAGAGTTCACATTTAGTGGCCATGTCTCTTAATCTCCTCTCATTTGTGACCGTTCCTCAGTCTTCACTTGATTTTATGATCTTGAGACTTTTAAAAGAGTATTCATCAGTTATATGCAGAATGTCCTTTAATTTGGGATTGTCTGAAATTTCTCTTCATTCAGTGGAGGTTGTACATATTTGGGAGAAACAGAATAGATACAGTATACCAAGGACATAGTGACAGAGGATGCCTGATAGTCACCTGTGGCTCCCAGCAGTGACCACTTAGGTAACATGGTGTCCTGTGGGTCTTCCACTGTGAAGAGTCCACAGTCTCCTCCCACTTCGACTTTTTGTAATTAACAAATATTTGGGGTTAGGTGCTTTCAGTATATCCCATTACTCTCTTCTTCTAAAAGCTCTTTCTCAAGTGATTTTTGCCTCTTTAGAGGATTTTATTTGCAGAATTATTCTTGTAGTATTACAATGGTGTGTGTGTGTGTGTGTGTGTGTGTGTGTGTGTGAGTAGCTTTTTTTCTTAATTGCTCTTACAAGATGTCCCAACTTCACCTTGTATTTCTTCCTACAGTGGCCCTGGAATTACTCACTTTTCCATTACTGGTTATATGATCTGTTTGTGGACAATGCAAAGAACTTTATAAGCAAAGCCATTTATCTACATATATCTATGTTTATATGTATCTTATCTACTTTTCATCTATCTTCATTCTCACACTTCTAATGTAATCCACATCATAATCCCAGTCTTCCTGATTATTTGTAAGTTATTTTTCACATAGCAAAAACCATGACTATCCATGTGAGTCCATTTTTTCTCACTGACTCAAAAAATTCAAGAAGGAAAGGTTTATATTGTCTCACTTTTTTGGAAGTTTCAATCTATGGTTGCTGGCTTTATTTTTCTAAGCCTAAGATGAGGCAGACCATCAAAACAAGCTTGCCTTTAGCAAAGTACAGCTGTTCAGCTCATGGCAGTGAGGAAGTGTGTGTGTTTATACGGGACAGAGAGAGAGAGAGAGAGAGAGAGAGAGAGACAGAGAAGGAACCAGGGACAAGAAGATATAGTCCCCAAGAACATGCCCCCAGTGACCTACTTCCTCCAACCATGTCTACAGTCACCACCCAATAGTCCATTCAGATTATTAATTCATCAAATGGATGAATCCACTGATGAGGTTGGAGCCCTCATGATCCAATCACTTCCTGAAAGTCCCACCTCTGGATTTTACTGCAGTGCCTTTGACACATGAGCTTTGAGTGATGTTCCAGATCCAAACCATAAACTATCAATATCTGAAACACATTTGTTCATTTATTGAACCATATCGTTCAAAATTTGCTAGCCATTACCCTGTGAAAAGAATTTTAACAAGGAGAATATGCCAGTTGTGTTTTTCCCCCCAATGGATATCAGGCTACAGATAAATATTCACATTCTTGAGTGAGAACACTTCCTGACTCATTGTGTGGAACTGAATCACACTGACACCAAAACCAAATCAATGTTATAAGAAAGGAAAGTTGAAGAATAGGAATCCTGATGAATATAGATACAAATACACACCCAACCCAAAATGAAACTCCAATACAATAATATAAGACAAGAGCATTGTGGAACAAACAAGTGATTTTTATTCCAATGATACAAGGTTGGCTCAACACTCAAAAAATCAATCACTATATTTCACCATAGGAACATATTGAAAAATAAAAGTCATATGGTTAACAAAATATGATACATAAAAAGCATTTCACAAGTATACCACCTTTTGTGTTAAAAACTCTCAGCAAACTTGGAAGAGAAGTCAACTTCTTTAATCTGATAAGATATTTACAAAACCCTATGCCTAACAGAATAGCTAAACATGGAAGACTGAATGCTTTACCTAGCCTTCCCCATCCACCCAGCCTGCCCTACACCAAGCAAGAATGTCCTCTCTCATCACTTCCTCACAATCTTTATTTTTTAAAATAGGAAAACAATTGTTAGCAAAGTGAATAAAAGAAGACTAAGAGATAAAATATATTAAAAAGCATTGGATTTAAAATCAGAACATTCTTATTCTAGGCTTCCAATTAAGCCAGTGGCTGTGTATAAATATTGAGTCATCATTCTTCATATGTAATATAAAAATAGAAACACGTGCCATGCATTTTACAGTCTACCAATAACATCAAATTAGAGAAAGAATATAAAGATGCTGTTTAAATTGCATAGTAATTTAACAAATAATAAGTGTAGTGTTTGCTTCCCCTCTGGAACATCAGGTTTTGCAAAATACATTTACACACTATTCAGGGCACAGATATGTTCATTAGATTTAAATGATTTTTTTCAATTATTTTAAATTAACAAATGATTAATGAAAATAAAGAATGTTATGACATCTTATTAAGAATTAGACTATTCATAAGGAATTTTAAGTAGCAAGCACCATGATAATTATCTTCTAATATAAGAAAATAATACAATAGATTTTGGAAAATATCCTATAGAATAAAAGAGCAGGGAGATTACAAAATATTATGTCAAGGTGATTCCATTTGGAAATAAATATCTTACGACTATGTGTAAGGATATGAAAGGCACAAGAAGAGCACTTGGAAGCTTATTTCTTCTTAAGACAGTGATTAAAATATTTAACAATAATCTGAAAACAAAATCATAAATGTTTTTCCAACTTTTTGTTCAAGAGTTCCTTATTTGCCAAATTGTTTGTATTAAACATATATGAGATAATTATCCAATGGTAAAAAATGTCTCTATTATATTTCTTCGGATGGGGAGTCAGTTCAGTGGTTAAGAGCATGGGCTTTGGAATCATTTAGACATGGGTTTGAACCTGAGGTCCATTACTTACTGACCACATGCCTAGCAACAGAAACTAAACTCTCTACATCTCAGCTTCTTCTGTATAATCTAGGTGGGTCATAAATGTTAGCTAGTAGCAACTCCATTTGTTTGTATGCTTTATTTTCTAATACCTGGGTATTAGAATGTGTTAGTCTATTTCGTACTGCTGTAAGAAAATATCCTAGACTAGGTAATTTTATACAGAACAGGAATTGATTTTCTCATAGTTCTGGGGGCTGAGAAGTCTAAATCAAGGCACCAGCCATTTCCTTGTCTGGTGAAGGTCTGATCTCTGCTTCCTAGATGGCACCTTCAAGAGTATGTTCTCCACAGTGGAGGAAAACTGTGTCCTCACACACAGAAGGTGGAGGGCCAAAAGGGACAAACTGTCCCCTCCAAGACCTTCTATTAGGGCATCTAATTCTATTCATGCGGTCAGTCACCTCCCACCCAGCTTCGATGCCATCACTTGGTGATTAGGTTTTGACACAAATTTTGGAGAGGACATCACATTCAAACCATAGTATATGGCAATGTAAATTATTTAGCATAATTCCTGACACATATTGATATCTCACTGAATGTTGACTACTATATTTTCTTATTTTACTTCTATACACTGTGTTCTCTTTTTTCTTATTTATAATGTGATTGAATCAAGAACTTTTTACCACTGAGCTATGTCCCCAGCCCTTTTATTTATTTATTTTTTTTAGACAAGGTCTTGCTAAATTCCTAAAGCTGGTCTCGAATTTGATATCCTCCTGCCTTAGCCTCCCAATTGCTGGGATTACAGACATGTGCCACTGCCCCCTTTCACTTGCTTGGAATTATTCTGGAGTATTATCTATTAGAAATGATTTACAAATGATATTTTCCTTTTACTTTTCTTCCAAATTATAGTTTTGCTGGTTTAAAACTTTTGAGTTCTAGATCTTTTCCTCTTGATTCTGAAAAGGATCAAATGCCTTCTCCCATTTGATTCTTTGAAAGGGAATTCTAATGCCAAAGTATTTCTTTTATAAATAACCTGAATATATATAAATGTAAGGTCATAAATATTAATCTTAGTTTTTTATTCTATAATAGTAGGTGTTTTATTTTCATTTAAAGATGTGATTTTTTTCATTGCCTGTAAGTTTTTCTGTATTTTTTATTACTGATCTTCTTTCATTGCCTTGTTATTCCAGATGTATACACATCATTTGATGAAGGTGTTAAGGGGCTTAAGATTGGGCAACTTTGCAGCATAAGAGTTTAGGATTGCAAAGACAAGGAATCCAAAGTGAATGCATTCATTTCCTGTTGCTACTGTAACAAATTATCACAAATTTAGTCTGGCCTCAACTGATAAAATTTATGTGCTGATGGTTCTGGAGATCAGAAATCTAAAGTCAACCTCTCTAGAGTGAAGTCAAGGTATCAACAAGCCTGGTCCTGCTGGAGAGTCTAGGAAAGGAATGGCTTTCTTCTCTTTTTGGAGGCCACGTTCTCTAAACCAGTCTTCTTATCGTCAGCAACATAAAATCTTGTTTTCATTGCTGTGCCCCTTTCTCCTTTGGCAGTTAAATCTCCTTCTCTCCTAGTCAATGTATTTGGAGTAATATTTGTGGCCCATCCAGATAACCCATGATAACCTCCAAATACTTAAGTTAATCGTATCTGCACAGTCCATATGGGTTTGCCATGGAAGTCAACATTCATAGGTTTTAGTTATTAGAAACTGGATATCTTGAGCCTTGGAGAACGAATAGCACTTGATGTTTTCTATTTTACTTTAATTGGGTTATGTGTAGTGGTCTTCTACAAAGATAAAGATATTTTCAATCCCATCTTCCTAGAAATTGTTTCCTAAGGTAGTAAAATCATGTCAGTGAACACGCTTTTTACATGTTAATTGAAAGAGGCTATGTGGATGAAATGAAGTCTCTCTTTCTAAAATTCCTTGACATCTAACTATGAAGTTGTAAGGATTTTATGACAACTAATTTAGAAATTGCTTCAAATTTATAAATATTTCTGCATCAATTTTAAAACTATTATGACTAAACCTATCTTAATCTCACTAGCTGTGCGAGTATTAATGAGCTAGTCATCTGTTCACTAAATTTTATTTTGATTAGATAATATATAGATATATCTTTTGGGGGACTTACACAGATATATGCTAAAGTCACACCATCCTTTGAGATTTAAATTAAGCTCATAAAAATCTCATCCCAGTGACTCTGTCTCCCTAAAGATCTTTTTCTAAGGCTACAGGAACACAGAAAATGAAGGTTAGAGTCTCTCTTGTTCACTTGAAGCTCTGTTTCCATTTGCTTATTAGTTTAGAAGGTATGCAGTCAGGCTTCTTAATGCTGGGTAACCCCACCGTGGCACAAACCCCTGATACCTTCACTCCTCCAACATGCCATCAACAAGAGGCTACTCCAACCAACCTCTACTGGGAGTTCATGACAACAAGGGGGTCTGCCTTGGTATTCTGCAAATAACTTTCAATTAAATGTCAGACATTTTGTTCTAAAATGCATTTTGGTGATCCAGCTATGGAATTTTTTTTTTTAACTATCTTTCTCAATCCCTCTTCTAACACACCACACACACACACACACACACACCACAGACACAACTTTCTTCTTTCTCTTGCAGCAACACAAAAATGAGGGCTTGCGCTTTTAGAATGTTGCTTTTACCTATGGGGTCCTATGCAAGTGAAAATATTTTTTTTCTCTTGAAAAGATGAAGAAATAATTGAATAGTACATGTTATTTTATTTTACATCAATTACAACTATAATGGAAAGGGCACTAACCATGAAGTTAAATTTGGATTTGGATTTGAGAGTTGGCCTCATGTCACACTACCTGTGTGGTTTTCAACAACTTACTCAGCCTTACAAGCTCCTCATGTATGAAATAAGATTAATAGTATCAGTCTCACAAGACTGCTGAGATGATTACTGAGGAAATGCAGGTGAAAATGCTTGAAGCATAGCCTGCCTATATGAATAATGAGTTTTTAAAACCACTGGGTAAACTAAAGATGTCACTGTGGGACATGGAATTTTATACTTAATAAAAACTCTTCAAGCCCACAGTATAGCTAAGGCACTTCATTAGATGCTTTGTAAAGCAAGGAAAAACTTACTGGTGCTCTGGAAGTCTAAAATTTAGAGATAAAAACAAATGCAAAATATGGAAGTTCACACGTAATAGGGATGCAACGTGAAAATAACATTTGATTAAATCTGAAAAGATTTCATGTAAGAAATGGAGTTTGAACTCGGTTTGGAATTTGGGGTGGGATATAATCCATATAGATGGAACAGATGCACAAAGAAATCATTTTCTTCTTCAAATCTATGTCTAAAATATCACTATTAAACAGTCTATTGATAAGCATGAATAAAATCCAAAAATTGATTAGAGTTATGACGATCTTAGAGATTTTTCACAGAATCACTGGATTCTAGCTGTCTTTCCCCAAATCGGTCCATTTTTTGTACAAATTATATTTTTAGCATCCCTCTGAGCCAATTATATTACATATGGGCCCGAAGTAGGTCAGTGACCATTTACTTTGACAACAGCTAGAGATGTGAAGTTTATTACAGCCGCCTTTATCATCAGGATAATAGAAAAAAATAGTATCCAAAAAATAGCTGGAACTATCAGTGCCTAATCTACTAAATCAGACATATCTGAGAGTTTTTAACATTAAATTAACAAAAGGCACTATATTAAAATATATTTTGTTTGTAATGATTATGGTAATTCAATTTGTATGCAACTATCAAATGTTCTAATAATTAGGAAACATTTTCATTATTGAATTAAGGTGATATTAGAAACTTATGCCATTCTTCATATATAGTGACTAATGTCAGGGTTCAGCAGGGCAGATACTTTTTAAGAAGCAGGTATCAGTTTACACCAAATCTATCCACAATTGTTAAACACACACTCTTTGTGGAGTTCAGATTATTTAATCCATAAGACATTGAAACATGATACAATTTACAAGCAATTTTCTTCAGTTTTAGAAATTGCCTCTAGATTTACTAATATCATACAGTATCTTTAACACACATATAAAATGGTGTTAAATAGCTCTATTACTCTACATATAATTAGTCCCAACTTTAGCCTTTGTAAATATCAATTTATCATTAACTTATAAATATTCAAATATCCCAAAGGCAACTCTGAAGTAGTTTTCCCAAAATGAGGTTTGAACATTGGAATAATAGTGTGTCCTCCAAAATAACTTCTTTCAAAAATGCACCTAATGATTAACACATAAATACATAATAAAAATAATAAAAACATAAATACATAATACATAAATACATGTTCTACTGTTCTTATTTTTAGCAGAAATAACTCACATCATTTCATCATTTCTTTAAAACCCTCTATCACCAATTACATACCAAACTTCCTGAAGTAGGGACTGAATCCCCATGTGTACCTCCGCCATTGTACAAGGATTAGTGACTGGTGTTAAGCTATGAAGACAGAAGGAAAGGCATGTGCCCTTATTCTTATTAACATGGGATACTCATCTACCAAACTCATCAGCCTTTCCACTCTTTCTGCTGAAGTGATTAGACAATCATCTGATGATGGGCCTCACAGCCAGAGATCCCAGGCTTGTATTTCCTGTACTGGGGAGGAAGCCACATTAACTCTGCAGGTTCTTAGTGGTTTATGTGGAACTCTTAGCCCCTGAAAAAAATCTTTTTAAACCAATGGAAGGGAGAAGTGACTGTAATGTGAGTACTTTGTGAGAGAGTAGAGATTCTAAGATCTTAACAGTGTTCTGTCTTTTCTAATAAGTCATACAAATGAATGGTGAATTATTGCCAGAATTTTTTTTGGAGGGGTGCGTATGGGGGATTGAACTCATGGGCGCTGGACCACTGAGCCAGACCCCCAGCCTTATTTCATATTTTCTATTTAGAGACAGAGTCTCACTGAGTTGCTTAGCACCTCGCTTTTGCTGAGGCTGGCTTTGAACTCACAATCCTCCTGCCTCAGCCTCCCAAGCCGCTGAGATTACAGGAGTGTGCCACCAGGCCCAGCTTTGTTGTTAGAATGATTGAGAACCCAACTTGTATGTCCCTCAATGGAGGTGTTTGAAGCTTTACAGAATGTATTCTGCAGTAAAGAGGATTTCTCCTTTTGAGCCATTTCATGATGTAAAAGGAGATTTTTAGAGATTTACTTAAAAGGAAACATACATATATGTATGTGGTCATTTTTAACGGGAAAAGAAATCATTCTCCAAATAATATTAAAAAGTATAAGGAAACATTTATGGCATATTCTTTATTTAAGAATAAGGACTTTCAAGAAATAAAAATTATTATTTATGATTTTCTGTGTTTCTTTATCAGTATATTTTATACTATCAATTCTAGTAACAAAGAACATTTGTACAAAGAATAAAAATGATAGAAATTCTATCAATCAGGAATATATTCATATTTATAATTTTAAAATTTATCTGCTAGTAGCTTTATTTTTATCTAATGTTTTCCTTGATATATTTTTTCCATGATGTGTAAAGTTACTTTCAAAGGTTTTTGTTCTCATCTTAGTTCTAAGCATTTAGTACTTATTGAGATTTGTGAAGAGAAAATAAGGCTGAAAGTAATATGATATAGTAAAAAAGGAGCTATTAGTGTCAGTTCATAAAACTCTCTCAGGAAATGAGGTGGAACCATATAGAGAAACCCTAGTAAAAAGAGTTAAAAAAAAAAGTCCACATTGCACATCGATATAATTGGAAACTGGCTAAAAATAGCAAACTGAGAAAACCTGTTAGCACACGCACCTGCCCCATAAAGTGCTTTCTATTTAGCAGATTCTTCTCATATACAGCTATATTGAAGCAATTGCCACAGAATGATGGAATTTTAGACTTTAAAAGAGAGTCAGTCCATAGTTCTTCCAAAGCATCCAGCCACCCTTCTATGGGACCATGTTTACACTGTATGGTTTACTTCATCTCCAGGTCCAGGTACCTGAATTTAATGGCTTATTCTGAGTTTTGCAGTGCAGATGAATACCTACCAGAAAGTTTAGCAAAGAATAAAAGACTTTAACATGTGTTTTTAGATGAGCTAAATTTGAACTATGTATACACTTCAAATAATCAGTTAGTTACGAACCCAGGCAGAGTACTGTGAATTGTGTTTTGAGAAATAGGAAGTGCTGTATAAATTGTCTTCCCCAATTAAGAGGTGTGTACAATTAGGTTGTGATCCCCAACAAGTTACTGCTGTGATAAGGCATTGCTACACTAAAGTTTATACCACCAAAATAAGTGGTGTGAGAAATTGCAGAGGTATTTAAAAAGTATTTCAGCTTGGCACCCAGGTAGACCGACATTGAAGTTTCCTCTTTGTCACTAAGTATCTGTGCAACCACATCTAGCTCCTTACCTTCTCTCTGCCTACTTTTTCATTTAAAAAATAGGGAAAATATAGCTTTAATATCATAGGCTGGCTCTGAGGATGCAAATACCATACTGTGAAACAGAACTTTGTGCAATGTTTGGTTCTTTGTTAAATGGTAGCTATTGTTGCAATTATTATAGCAATTATTATAGCAATTCATGAAAGAAAATTTTAATTGTGGTAATCAAAAATACTTCAGGGAGATGGGATTTGAGTGGAACATTGAAATATATATACATGAATCTTTAGAGATATGAAATTCATAGGAGGGAAATCAAGTATGAAGCTTTGGTTTTAGAAGTATTTCTAGGTATAACAACTTGTAAAATCAAATTTATTTAAACCCAGTCTCCCAATAGTACGAAATTTCCAAATAGCACTTTTCTACCAGTGGAAGGCTAATCAAACATGAGATTTTCACCGCACAAAAAACACCACCATTCATCTGCACTTCTTGGGGAAAAAATTGTCAGCAAAACGCAATTAAGAAAATAATAACCATTCAGGAATAGAAAAGTCTAAGTAAACTGGTTGATTATAAGACTTAACTCCATCAGGGCATTTCTAGACTTACATTGCAACACTTTTGGACAACTTCCAGCATTATGGTAATGATACACACTGTAAATGTCATAACTTTTGATGGTACAATAATAATAATACTAATAACTAACAATAATGAAAGTGGGAGGAGAGGAATTACAAGACATGTATGCAGGAGAATTAAGCCCTTGTCTTTTGTATCACATTTATATTTCAACCCACCCAAAACCAGAACATCATTCGTAAAATATAATGATTCCAATTATATAATGTCTTTTCTTAACCAGACGGTGAGATTTTTAAAATAGTATTTCTAATGTTCTAATGAATTTTTCTAATTCATTATATTGTTCACTATCATTAATCTTTTTCATTGCATTTAAGTAGTACTTATCATAATTGTGCTTCCTAAAATATATGTATTTCTTGCTGGATATCTTCATCTAAGGCATACTACAGGGGAATATACCTATTAAAAATCTGTAGAGCTGTATACTTAAGATTTGGTATTTCATCATATATAGTTATCTTTTCAACATAAACGTTTAATAAAATAACAATTTTATCTTTTAAAATGCCCTTCTATTTGTTTATTCAATTGATGTTTCTTATGGTTACTTCTGAATAGTGAGATTTAAGGGCTCTTTTTCCTTTTGTGTTTGCAATTCTCTGCACTACTTATATTCTCTATAGCAAATATGTGGTGTTTACACATAAAAACAAGAATAAACACACCTCTTCCCAAAGCCCTTCTTTTGACCATTGTCCTATTTTTCACTTGAGGACTCTCTCCTTCAAATTTTCTGGTATTTTGTTAGACTTTTCTGATATAATTTATCATCTTTCTTTTTTTTTTCTTTGTTTCTTTCTTTTTCCCTCCTTCTTTTCAATTAGTGAAACTAGGAAATTGAACTCGGGGTTTTGCAATTGCTTGGCAAGCACACAACCTCTGGCTACATACCTAGCCTCATCACCCTCTTTCTTGAATCAGTTATGTAGATGTATTTCATTTATATTAATAAAATTATTGACAGTAAATAGCTCAACCAATTACATAGATTACCTGTTTATTTTAACAGAATAAACAGAATAATGAATAACATGACTGGGGATGTGTTAAGCTATCACACCTAAAACTAGAATCAATATTTAAGTTGTCTTGTTATGTAGTAAATAAATGTATAAAAATAAAGTTATTTAAACTATGAACTGAAGATTACTTATCTAATTATTCAAATCTAGAAAGTTTAAATCCTATAAAATTTTAATAAGTATGAGCCTCAATTTAATCAAAATGCACATATTTTTTTCAAGCTAATTATCTCATTCTCTTTTGATAATACCAAAGTCAATCTCAAAACTGATTAAAATACATTATTAATGTATTAAATGCTTCAAGTAAAAATTTTATTCTACTCACTAACTTTTAATCTTGGGTGTTTGGGAATATAAAATATCAGATTCCCACATTCAAAAGGGCACACCAAAAATATTTTTCTTTATTTCCCATAGTGTCTCATTTTTCCCCTTAAATATGCTCTTTAATTCATTGTCTTCAGTTGATCAGATCTCATCCTCTATTTTCATCTTCAACAAATAAAGCCCATTCTCTAAAATCCATACCAATTTCTGTCTCTTCAAGTCCATAGCATCTTGATATTATTTCTGAACTTTCTGATATTATTAGAAATAAAAGGGTAAAAAGAGGATGGAAAGGGTGTTTCTTACAGCCATCAAGTGATTAGGAAATAAGTAATTTCACTGGGAATTTCCACACATATTTTAAGTCCATCATAATCTTCTATAATACTAGAACAAAAGTACAGAGAGACAAGAACTAAACCTGAAGTTAGTATATCATATTTGGCCAAATTTCAAATTGATTTTTGTAAAGGAATCTATGTAATCAAAGTTCTGGGAATTCCATTGAAAACTTGGAAAAGGTGAAATCAACAATCACTTTAATGTCAAATACCATGATATAAAATCCAAACCTTTGAGAATGTATAGTCTAGAAGGCTCAGGTAGAGACTTGTTCCATAGACCTTGTGGAGGTCTACATGTAAGGTGACCTCAAACACGCCAGTTAAATGGTGTGAAATCCAAGCAGTACAGAAAAAAAAATAATCATGATATCACTAGTAAATGAGAATATTTAAAAAGAAGACTTAGTATAGAGACAATCATGGTATAGACTTACCTACTGTCTGTAGATAAGGGACATAAAATATAATTAGAAGTATTAAAAAGTGAAACCATACAACAAGTACATAGTACAGCAATATATAATACTAGATTTGATAAGTTTTAACAACAGGTAATAAATGAGAAAATATAAGGTACTAATTACAAAGAAAAAAATCCCTGAGTGCAAGAGAGAGTGAAAGAAGACTCAGAACAGATTCACCTCCTACAGGACCTGGTTGGTACTGGGTGTTAAGGAATGCACGGGAGGTGGCTAGTCCACGTTGGGGGGTCAGGGGATATGCAAGGGAAAGTCAATGTAACCTCAAAACAAATGGTAGCTCTAGATATGGTAGTTATATAAAAGTTAAGAAGAGACTTTCACATCCCAAAGCAACTAGTAAACTTTCAAATAATTGCTCAACCTAGGGAATAAATAGTTAAGACCTGTAATTGACCCTTTCAGTAGATTCAACTGGTCAGTTCAGTCAAAATGATCAGTAAAAGACAGAGTGAATATTCCAACAACAAAATAAGTGAAAGTATGTGCTTTCCATGCAATAATGTGGCTGACTTCAACCTTACTGCGGCATAATTGGCATTGAAATGAATTTAATGATATAATATGCTAGATAGATACAAATGATAAATGTTTACTTAAAAAGTGTGTTTTGTGCACTACTAAATACTTTTTTAATGTTAAATTATTCAAAAAATATTCTAGAGTATTATTTTAAGGAAAATTGGCAAAAAACTAATATTCTTAAATGGCAAAGGAGATAACTGTAGAGAAAAAAAATTCATACATTCTACAGCAAAATTACACTGTACTAGTAACCTGTACAAGGATTTAGGGGAAAAAAACCACAGGAAGAAAAACGTGGAGTACAGATTGTCTGATAAATCACTATAGACATTTCTAACTTTCCTTATCTGTAACTTTCAGAGCTTTTTTTTGCTCCAAAAAGGAATATAGTTTCATTATAGCTATACACCAGTAGAAATTCGAATAAACTCTAGCCAGGCCACTAATGAGATGTTTTCGGGCAGACATTTGTTCAGTCCATGTGAGAAATTGTCTAGATAACTTACACCTACTTAACAATATATCTTATTGTCTTCAAGGACACTTTCTCTTTTAAATCTCAAAAGGTTAATCTGCCTTTGACTGATAGCACTCAGTAAGATTAAGGCCATCCAGACAGTAAGTGACAATGTTCACAGAAGTGTTCTATCTCCTCGTAGCAGAAAATAAAGTATGCCTTACTCATTCCTCCAAAAACCTTTAACAGCATGACAGGTGAAGGAAGCCCAGAGATTCCTCAGGGCATTGAAGCTGTTCTGTGTGATATAATGGTAGGTGCATGTCATTATAAGTTTGTTCAGCCTCAAAAAATGTACAGCAACAAGAGTGAACCCCAATGTAAAATACAGATCGTGGGGGATTATGACATGACAATGTAGTTCATGCACCAAGTGTACCACGCTGGTAGGAGATGTTGATAATGGGACATACTGTGCATGTGTGGGAGTACAGTCCTTGGATAATCTCAATATCTCTGTTAATACAAAATAGCCATCTTCTTGATGAAGAAGAACATAGATGAAAAGAACTTAGTAAAAGCCAGTAATAAATGCAGACTTTCACCTTTAAAGTTAGATGGCTATTGTTTCAATCTCATGCTCCTCTAGGCTCAAAATACTAAAAAAAAAAAAAATGCTTGAGATCAGGAGAATCGAACTACAAATTTACTTTAGAGTCTGTGGTCTGAACTTAATTTAATAAATGAAAGAAGAATCAGTCTATTGTCTTAATAGAGTCTCGCCAGATGTGACAGGCTAGTAAATAGAGATAAAACCAAATTTTATTTGTATTTACTCTGTTGTTTCCTGATACCTTTCCTATGTTCTTTCCTGATATTACTATGTTCTTCCCTGAAAAACAGCTTCTAGATTCAGAGATTAGCTCAAGAGAACTTTCTTTCTAGGCCATCTCCAATAAATTTGAGGTCTCATGTAGTTCATGATTTATAGTCTTATTCTCATTAATTAATTAATTTCATAATATTAGTATATATATAATAAACATTATATATATACTATTTCATAGTATTATTTTATCTTCAGCTATGATTGTATTATTAAGAAAAGCTCAGTGAGTGTCTGAGTTTTTCTTAAGGCCTTGTAGGCTCATGCACTCTAAGAAGCCATCTCCCACCCCCTCGATATTTTGGGACATAATGACAACAAATAGGGAGAGTTGTCTTTCTTTTTAATAAATTTTGACTGACAGCTCTCTCGTGCTGTTATGATATTGTACCTGTCCTGGCTGGCTCTGTCTGAAATAATAGACATGTGGCTCCAAAGCCTGCCTTAAATGTTCTGCCATTTTATTCTTGGCAAGAGAGAGAATTTAAATGAAATGTCAGTCAGGTTTTTATGTTTTTCCCTTGCAGCGACAAGTTTCAGCTAAATCATCTCTGCCCTATCTGTATCACCCAGATCTTTATGAATCCTATAACCCCAATTCAAATATTTTAATTTTCTTTCATGTGATTGAGGGCCCCTTAGGTGCAAACGAGCTGTGGCAGGAAGTGCCACTTCTTCCTATGAATGACATGCATTGTCCTAATATAATTCTTTTCAGTTCTGTAAAATGGTCTCCAATTCATAAGAAAATGCTATTGTTTGCTAAGAAGACATACAGGGCTGGGGATGTGGCTCAAGCGGTATTGTGCTCACCTGGTATGTGCGGGGCGCTGGGTTTGATCCTCAGCACCACATAAAAATAAAATATAAAATAAATAAATAAATAAAATAAAGATGTTGTGTCCACCGAAAACTAAAAAATAAATATTAAAAAATTCTCTCTCTCTCTCTCTCTCTCTCTCTCTCTCAAAAAAAAAAAGACATTCATTGTTTACTTTGATCCTCACATTTTTCTAGCATTGGCTTTAGTATCTCAGTTTTTAATTTAAATAATAGACTTCAAAATCATAGAGGCCAATGGATAAAATCAACCCCATCAAATTTGCTCTCTATACTTAGCATATAACTAGGACCTTTGTTTAAGAGACTTGTATACATGTCTTCTAGTATTTAAAATATGTAGAATATATCTTTGTATTCATTTATCTGGAGAAATATTAAAGCATTCATGTGAATTACTATAATCTCTTTCTTATCCACTTTTCTCACCAGGTGCAAGGAACCATCTTTCCTGCTCCCAATTTCAATCCCATAATGGATGCCCAAATGCTAGGGGGAGCACTCCAAGGATTTGGTAAGAACAGAAATTTCTGCTATCTTTTATTGCAATATTGGTTTTGCTTTACCTTAAGTCTATACTATGGGTATAAAATAGCTGATGTTTTACAAAAAGCAAATGCAGATTAAACAAAAAACTGGACAAAGATAAAAATTGAGAAGAAAAACAATAGTAAAGGATAATCATGGTGAACACATTTACCTTGCAAAATTGCAAGTCTGATCTTGCTATGTTTGCCTTAAGTCCTTAAATACCTTATCACTAACTACTAAATGAAATTCCAAAGCATAACACCTTAATCCAGCATTGAACATTCTTCCTGCCCTTTGCATTTGTTTGCTTTCTGCCTATTTCTGTTGCTATCTTCACTTCCAGCCAAATCAAACTTGCTAGTCTCCCAGATGCCTCTGATTTTTCACATCTCTGTAAATTGGCCCAACAATCTCCCTGCCTGGAGTGTTATTTTCTTCTCTTGACTTTTCATCCAACCTCTCTTCCTTCAAGAATCTATTGCAATCAGCCTTCCTCTTTGCCTTCTTCTCTGAGCACTCCAAAATCAACCAGGTGCACCATCTCAGGTCCCTTGCTTCCTGGCTCCCATCCCTGGCCTCACCTGTGTTGTGCTTGTGCTAGCCTCACCTGCTGACTGGACTGTGAACTCTCAGAGTTCCGAGTTTGGCTCATTGGTGCCAAATAGATGTTCACTGAACGACATTGGAGAAAAAGACTACAAAAAGGAGAAAGGAAGAAAATTATTGGATTTTTTAAAAAAGATTTGACCTTTACAATACGATGCAAAATAATTAAATATCCACATATTTTCTTTAAAACCCATTTTAGGAAAAATTTCAGTGAGCACAGAGATAAACTCAGACTCAGACAACATTAAAGAAATGTTTGCATAAAACATTCAAAACCTTTCATAAGAAAGCAAGCTCTTGACTAGAAAAACAAGGTCACTTTTACAGGAACTCTGTGTGTATGTGTGTGTGTGTGTGTGTGTGTGTATACATATACACACATTTGTGTGTTTTAGTCACTAGCAGCATCCCATAGGAAAACAATAAAAACTTTTAAATATGTTCTCTAAAGTTGACTTTAAAATTTCCAATGCTTTCATGCCTTTTAAAATATCAATCATGGCAAAAAAAAATATATATATATAGGGACAAGATAAGGAAAAGTTACAGATTAACTTTTTCTTCCAGAGTATGATTTTTTGCTTTAAAACTATAGGTCAGAGCAATCTATTCACCAAACAACAATATTTTTTCTTTGTTCCAGTTTTGATTCTCCTGTCATTGCAATTTTAGGGTCAGAATATGGATTCATTTTGACCATCGTAATTTTTTGCTTGTCAATGTTCAAGGCTGAAAGATTTCAGAAGCTTCTGGTTTTGATTGCCTAGTGTCCACTGTAGCGTGCCAGAGCAAGAACACAGCTCAACCCGCTGTCCATCCATTTTGATGACTCGGGCAAAGGGCAATTGAAAAGGACGATTACTGATGTTTTCCCTGGAGCTTATTTGATTTAGAAAAAAATCTGAAAGCAAAAATATATTCTTAAGCAAATGAAAATGAATAGTTTTAACAAAAGTTGTATTAAGTTGTGTGAAAACTTAACTAATTTGAATCTAAAAGGAACACTTCTCAGTTAACATTCCCTAACTGTGCAGTTCTGCTTTCTAATTCCCTGCTATTAGAAGCTGTTTTCTCTACCTATGAGTTTTTTTATTTACTGAACTTTTTAAAATTTATTCTTTTTAGTTGACATGACAGTAGAAGGTATTCTGACATATGATGCATACATGGAGTATAACTTCTCATTCTTGTGGTGTACATGATGATGTGGAGTTACACTGATTATGTATTCATATATGCACACAAGGGAGTTATGTCTGATTCATTCTACTGTCTTGCCCATTCCCTTATCTCTTCCTTTCCTCCCATTGCCCCCTGTCCAATCAGATGAACCTCCATTCCTCCCTCTCCACCCTCCCCGTGTCCTATTGTGAGTCAGCATCCACATATCAGAGAGAATATTTGGTCTTTGGTTTTGGGGAATTGGCTTATTTCACTTAGCATGATATTCTCCAGTTCCATCCATTTACCTGCAAATGCTATAATTTCATTCTTCTTTATGGTCAAGTAATATTCCATTTTGTATATGTACCACATTTTCTGTATCTATTCATCTGTTGAAGGACACCTAGGCTGGTTCCATAACTTAGCTATTGTGAATTGAGTGATGTAAATGCTGATGTTGCTGAGTCACTATAGTATGCAGATTTGAAGTCCTTTGGGTATATTCCAAGTAGTGGGATAACTGGGTCAAATGGTGGTTCCATTCCAACTTTTCTGAAGAATCTCCATATTGTTTCCGAAGTGGTTGCACCAATTTGTAGTTCTACCAGCAATGTATGAGTGTGCCTTCCTCCTGACATCCTCGCCAACATTTCTTGTTACTTGTATTTTTGATAATTGTCATTCTGAGTGAGATGAAATCTCAGTGTAGTCTTAATTTGCATTTCTCTAATTACTAGAGATACTGAACATTTTTTTCATATAATTTTGATTATTTTTAGTTTTTTCTGTGAAATGCCTTTTCAGTCCCTTTGCCCATTTATTGACTGGGTTATTTTGTTGTTGTTGTTGTTAAGTTTTTGAGTTCGTTTTATATCATGGAGATTAAATCCCTATTTGATATGCAGGTGGCAAAATTTCTCTCCCATTCTGTAGGCTCTCTCTACATATTCTTGATTGTTTCCTTTGCTGTGAAGAAGCTTTTTAGTATGATACTATTCCTTTTATTGATTCTTGATTTTACTTCTCGCACTTTGGGAGTCTTGTTGAGGAATTCCTACACATGAGTTCTTGGGACAACTGTGTTTATTTTGTGTCTGTCAGCATATGCAATTGTCAAGTTATTTCTGTGAGATCTTGGACAACTGGAAACATTTTTAGCCAATTGTCCTAAATCTCTACAAATCTACAAATCTCTATAAATCAAAATGAATCTTTTTGAAACACCCAGGACTTTTTGAAACACATAGATGTTTTAAAAAATTTCACTTTGTTCTTGATTCTTCTCCCCATTAAGTATGATGCTAGCTGTAAGATTTTAGAGATGTCCTTATCAAGCTGAGGAACTTTCCTTCTATTCCTTGTTTATGGAGCATTTTTACCTTTAATGGGTATTGTATTCTGCACAATGTGTTTTCTGCATCTCTCAATATAATCATACAATTTTTCTTCTTTAGACTATTGATGTGATGGATTACATTGAATGATTTTTAAAAGTTGAACCCACCTTGCATACCTATATATAATTCTTTCTACACATTTTTATATTTTCTGGAATATATTATAGAGAATTAATATTTTTTTTCTTTAAACATTTGGTCGAATTTACTAGAGAATACATCTGATCTTGTACTTTTTTTGTTTTGGCAGGCTATTATTGATTCAATTTTTTTCACAGAGAAAGCCTTTACAGATTGTCTATTTTTCCTTGTTTGAGTTTGGGCCAATTGTATCTTTGAAGGAATTGATCCACTTTATCTAGACAATCAAATCTGTGGGCACAGAGGTATTCATGATGTTCATTGATTAGCCTTTCACTGTCCATAAGACCAGTAGCAATGCCCCCCCCCAGCTTTTGTTTTGGATATTGCTATTTTATATCTCTCTTTTTCTTAGACTGCCTAGAGGTGTGTAGATTTTACTGATCTTTACAAAGAACCAGATTTTGGTGTTATTGATTCTCTCTATTGATTTCTTTTTTTTTTTTTCAATTTAATTGATTTTTACACTCATTTTTATGATTTCTTCTGTTCACTTTAGGTATTTTTGTTGTTGTTTGCTGTGTAAGTAGAAGCTTAGTGTATTGATTTCAAATCTTTCTTCTTTTCCCATATATGCAATCTATGTTATAAATTTTCCTCTAAGCATTACATTCACTGTATCTCACACATTTTGATGTGTTTTCTTTTTCATTTTATTTGAATTTTTAACATTCATCATGATTTATTTAGAAGTGTGTTGTTTTTTCTACCCTTTTCTAGCTATATTTCTGTTGGCTTCTAGTTTAATTTCCTTATAATCTCAGAGGAAATTTTGTGTGTTTTATATTTTTTCTAAATTTGTTAAGTTTATGTCCCAGAATCTGGACTATTTGGTGACTTTTTCATGTGAACTTCAAAAAAATGGGTTTTCTACTGCTATTGCTTCAATATTATACAGATGTCAGGAAAAGTTAATTTCTTTCTTTCTTCTTTCTTTCTTTCTTCCGTTTTTTGGATATAAGATAAACTTAAAAGTACCATGTCTTCATTCACCATTAAGTGTGAAAAAAATAAAATTTGACATAAAAATATGAACGCAAATATGAATGATTTTAGAGAAATAAAGTTTCCTTTCATTAGCAATAAGTTCTACTAATCTTTACTTAATGTTTTAGAATTTGGTGGATTCATGCTAGTGATGAAAAAAAACTCTCATAATCAATTCCTAAGTTTCTAGTAATTTTAACTAGATGTTTTAAGAAAAATTATATTAAAATTCAAGTAATTATCATTAAATAATTATTCTGAAATATCTCTGAAAGGTTAAATGAGGAAGAACAGCTATGAAAACTTTAAAAAATGAAGAGTAATTCCAATGGTAGATTGTGGATAATTTCAACAGAACAGAAAGCAGAAAATAATAATAAATATGTAATTAAAACATAATGATTATAAGACTAATACAGCGGATGTAAGTGAGAAAACTTCTATTAATTATTTAAAATATGTACATTTTTGAAAGGAGGTAACAGACTTCACTGTGTCTTATTTTCCTTTGACTCTGTGACTTAACTAGGTTAGCCCCAGACAACACCACATCATACTTCACTCTATTCCTCTTCTCTCAGAAGACACTATTTTCAGTCTTTGGAGCTGAGTCTATGCTTCCCTCCCTCCTTGTACAGCTTCACGACTATTTCACATAAACAAAGTACCCTGATCTTTTCCCTCACGCCCATTGATTCTCAATGGCACAGTCATCTATGTAAATGCTAGTCACCTGTCTCATTCACTGGACATTTCAGGACCAGACTCATAACTTGCCCGTGACCCTAAGACCACCCAGGATGGATTTAGTTTTCAAAAAAAAATGACTTGCTCAACATTCTGATATTTTAATTTATTTGTCTCACTATCCATTTCATATATCACCTCTTATCAAAGAATAATTGTACCAAATAGGATTAAACAAGCAAGGAGACTGTATTCAGAGCTGCTGTAATGGAGACCAAGATCATTTCAAGAGAGAAGGGAGCCAGATGTATGGAGTGGGAGAATGAAGCCTGGAGTGACCTAGTGCAAAAGCAGGAGGGACTGGAATGGGCTTGGAGCTTGGCCAGTGTGACGAGGCCCTCTGTGATGCTGACCAGCACTCATCCAAGTTTAGGTTCCTATGTCCATACAGCGAATGGGAGGTAGAGGCTCCATCTTTCTGGATAACATTTCAAAGATGGCCCCCAAATCCTTGAAAAACATTTCTGGGTAGTAAAACCACAAGAGACGGGAGAAGAATTACATCTTGAAGGAGAAGAGAAAGAATCTACAGTTGCTAATTTTCAACAATAAATGCCCTAGGGAAAAAGAAGTCTGAGAGTTTTAGTTAGAAAGAAACCTATCTAAATATTAGTTAAAATCAGGGAAAGGTTAAGGTCATCCTGGTCCACCTACTATGACTATGATTACAGGTAAATATGTCTAAACTAGTTGTCCATTAAGTTGGTCCATTTCTCTGTGTGACAACATGACATGAGATGGAGGATGCACAGCCCAGATACTGAGCCTAGGTCAGGAGTGAGAGAGACCATGCTCCATGCAAACCATGAGGGTTCCCGGCATCTGTCAGAAATGTGCAGACCATGCCTCGCACTTCATAATTTCCTTCTCTGATACTACTCCTTTCCTGGAGGTCCCAACAAGAGCAGCCATGTCTTCATAAACCATGTTCCTTGTAAGCCATGGCTAACTGTACAGTGGGAAAGATGTGCCCATTACAAGCCATTCATCCACTTGCAAGTCAGGGAAGCCCATTTTTGATGGGATAGGACAAATAACTGAAGAAAAGCTGTATTTTCTTACTCTCTTGAAGGTTTCATCTGTTCTTTATAAAGAAAGGAGAACAATCTGTACTATCCGGACTAAAATGAGAGACAGGAAGAACCCAGGCTTCATAGAGCATTGATGTGTGACTTCCCATTTTTGTTAAAATTGCTGTTTTAATGTACCAAGAGGCATAACATGTGCACATTGGTTTTTATCATGAGATAATGGATTCCTTCTAACTACAAAGTAGTAGCTTCACTAATCTCGGATATGATTTTCTCCCAGACTGTGACAAAGACCTGCTGATTGACATTCTCACGAAACGCTGCAATGCGCAGAGGCTGATGATTGCAGAGGCATACCAGAGCATGTACGGCCGGGTAAGGAGTCTTTACCTTGACCTGTTTCACCTCAAACTCCTGAGAACTAACAACACTCTTCACAGAACTGGGACCACTGTTTTTTTTTCAGTCTTGCAGATTATAAAGTTTTCAGACCTCACTGCGGGTTAGAACTGTCCATGCCCGTCTCGCATGCTTCCGAAATAAAAGCTGTACATGTACATGATGTGTATGTGTGTGAGAGATGATCACAATCACGGTGACCACCGGTCCTTTCTGAAATCATAGAGCATCCCAAAAAGAAAAGTTTTGATCACCTTCCACTGTCAGCTGGTCCAATTAGGCTTAAAGCCTTGTTCTGGAAACGCCCTGGTATGGAGCTTTAGGGACAGTGGAGAGAGCACTAATGATCACCAAGTCAAAAAAAAAAACATCTTTTCTAGGAATTCTCTGCAGGTCCTCACCTAACTCTCAACCAAAGTGAATTCTCTACTAGCTTTTCTTCTCGACAGCATGCAGTTATAGAGACCATTAAAAAAGAATGGCAGTTTAAAAATAGTTGAAGGCAATAAAACTATCCATAATGTTTTAAAGTAATCACATTCTAATTTCAAAGAAAGTACCATTAAAGATTCCTTGCTTTTGTTATGCATTTAAACCACAGATTCAGAACAAAAGCTCTTCAGGCCAAAAGGGCCTGAAACAGCAATTACTTTGTCAACTGAGTATTATCGATGAAACACTATCATAAAACTTTCTCTATAGTTAGTCCATATAAATTTACTCCGTCTCTAAACCTCAGCCTTTGAACAACTATAATGCATGAAATAAAAGATAACCCTCAGTTTTAGAATCTATCAGTAATCCAAAAAAAGCCACGACTAGTATTTGACATTAATTAAATGAAGCCAAAGGAGATCAGGTATACCTTTTTTCCACGTAAAACCAGTGGTCCCTTGACACCAATGCTAGTTTTCTTTTCAAAGAAATATAACACCTATAAAAGTTGTATCATTGTTAATATAATATAGTTTTAATTTGTATCGCACTATAAAGGAATGTTGTTTTTCATTAGTTTTTTTTTTTTAACCTAAAGGTTTACATAGAGTTTTTTTTTTTATGTATATCAAGGTAGTCTATGCTAAAGCATTTCTTTACCAAGTTCTACAAAATTATGCTAGGGCAGATTAAAATAATTAAGCAGTGAGGTACTGACACTCAAGGGATTTAAACTCCATTATAGAACTTAGACTGGAGTGCTTTTTACTCTCTGTATAAGATCTCAGAGTTTGTTAAGCCCTCATTTTTCCTAAATAATCACATATCCTGGGGAAAGCTTGGCTAATCACTGAATTGTACAGACTGGAAAACACAAACCCACACTTGTCCCTTTTCTCTTAAATACCCAAATACCCTTATCTCTCAATCAATTATCAAGTCCTGTATCTTATTTCTCCTTTTTTTTTTTTTTTTTTTTGGTGCTGGGGATTGAACCCAAGGCCTTGTGCATGCAAATCAAGCACTCTACCAACTGAGCTATCTCCCCAGCCCCTTATGTCTCTTCTCGCACTCCTCTCTTTTTCTCACGTACACAATCTTGGTTCAGACCTTCATCCTTTTGTGCCCAAATTATGCTGTCATTTATAACTGGTCCCTGCTACCCCCATAGGGTCTGTCCATTCCAGTCCACTATCCAAACTCAAGCCACAGTGACTCGAAATCTAAATGTTCCCATGTGACTTTGCCACTTTCCTCCCTGCATGTTTAGCCCATGCCCCTCTCATAAATATCCCTATGTTCAGGGAATAAACCCAGTGCCTCCCCAGGGCATGGAAGGCCTTGCTTACCTCATTTAAATTTCCCATCTTAATCCTTTCTTTGCTTGTCTTGACTTCATCTGTAGCCAAAGGAATTATTTGTAGTTCCCTAAATTAACCCTGACGGCTCCTTACCTCTCGTCCTGGTGTTTCATCTGTCCCCAGTGACACGATTCTCCATTCCACATCCTGCTCACCTGTCATCCTCCCAGACACAGGACTCCAATTCAGCCCACCACACCTTACATCCAGTGGAACAGACTCGCGCTGCTAATGCCACCTTTTATAGCTTTCTCAAAGTACCTGATGACACATCTGTGAGTTTGCTTCTATCAGTTTCACATTACCAGAGCCTGAAATCTTGAATCTCAGTATGATTTTTTTCATTCCAAATCTTAGTACAAGTGTTTAACACACTGCAGTGGCTTTGTTGATGTTTGTTGAATGACTCTGGGACGGCACAGTTAACTGCAACTCCTCCAATAAGAGGCAATCAGGCTTTAGCTCCTCCTGGAGACCTACCCAGCCTGTTGCTCTCACCTTCTGCCCTGGGTTAGGTGCTTCCTGCTTATTTTCCAGAGGTCTTTGTCCATAATGCTAGAAAGCACTTGCCGTTCTGGGTTTGTTGGTTTAACTTTACATCTTGCAGAGAACACTCATGGAAAAAAAAAGGGATTAGATATTTGCTCCTATCCCTCCAGAGCTCAGCCCTGATCTAATATAGATGAGACACTTCATTTATATAATAAAATAATCTAAAGAATTATATTCTGCCTTTTAGCTATTTTCTGGCGGATTTTTAAGAAAGGAAACTATACTCTTATTATGAACTCTGGTAAAAAATCAATGCTCATCAATTGCCTAGATATCTCAAAGCCCTCATTCCTGGCTACACCTGCTCCCAGGTTAATGTGCTGACCTTCAGTTAGACCTCCTTGACCTTCCCCACTGTTCACCTTCAGAATTATTTCTTCCATCTTCTGTTTGCGTCATTCCACCTTCTGTCCTGAGAACACTCTGTGACTCCTCTCTGTGTTAATCACTGATACTTTCATTTTTTAATAACATGGATAATCAGGAGTTGACAGAATGATTTCGTTAGCTTCTGAGTTAAGTGCAGTCCCTGGCATGCTCCATAAATACTCCTTACTTGATATTTCACAGTAGTGCAGGGCAGCTGAATTTCATCAACAATTTTGTCTTACCCAAGGCAGAAGCTAATCCTGGAAAGCAGCTGATTGACATACTTGTAAAGATAATTAATATGGTTACTACTGATCTTTCCCACCAAAGCAAGTGCTGATCTGTTGACAGTGAAATGAAACCAAGGAAATAACAAACAGCCTTTAGAAATAGGGAGAGAGCTGCCCCTACCTGACAAGTTTGATAATCAGACAGTGATTCTTGAAGAAGTTCAAGAGCAGCATTGAAGCAGTTTGTTTTCTCATTTTTCATCTGTAATGGGAGGGATAATCAGCTCTAAAACATGCTGGTTTCTGTTATTCATTTAATCCACGATGTTGATGGTGCAATCTGGTACAGAGGCTGATTTGCTTGAAGGTAGAAATCCAACCACATTTATCTGCCTCTAAATGGCATCTTCTATAGCTTCTCAATAATACTCATTGTCCTTAACTGAATAAACACCAGACTTAACAAGGGCAGATATCTATCTATACTCCAAATTGTCTCACATCCTTCAGGGTTTTGCTCAAATGTCAACCACTGGAGGACTTGGTCTATTTTAAAATGTCACCCACCCCAAGGCTATCACTTCATACCCCTCTTACCTGTTCCTATTGTTCATCCATAACAATCGTTATCTGCTAACATACTATACATATACTTTTACCTATTATAGTTACTATTTATTGTGTGTTACCTCCCTCTTAAAAATAAACCCCACAAGAGGAGGAACCTCTGTTTTGTTCACTAATGTGTCCCAGGAGCCTACAACAATGGCAGCCACATGGTTGGTATTGTAGACTGAATTGTGTTCCCCAGAATGTTTACCTTAAAGCCCTACCCCCCAATATTATTACATTTAGAGTCAGGCTTTTAAGGTCATAGAAGTTAAGTAAGGTTAAAATCATAATAAGGCCCTTAATCTAGTAAGAATTATGCCATAAGAAGAGGAGATGCCAGGGATATGTGTGCACAAAGAGAAGTGACCATTTGCAAGGTAGGAAAAAGGGCCTCACTAGAAACCAAACCTAAAATAAGATGTACTCCATGTTTGTATAAAGACGTCAAATTAGTGGCTAGGGATATAGCTCAGTTGGTAGAATGCTTGCTTCACATGCACAAGGCCCTGGGTTCAATCCCCAGCACCACCAAAAAAAAAAAAAAAAAAAAAAAGTCAAATTATACTCTACTGTCATATATAAAAGAACAAAAAATTAAAATTAAAAAAAAATAGAAACCAAACCTGCAAGACTTAGACCTTGGACTTTCTGCCTCCAGGACTGTGAGAAAATGGCTTTCTGTTGTTTAAGTCATCAGTCCCTGGTATTCTCTTAGGGCAGCTTAAGCTGAGTAATGCAATTGGTACTTAGAAACAACAGAAAATTGTTTAGGAAAAAGCTGTCTAGGAGAGAATTAGATGTGAATAGATGTTCACATTTTGAACCTACCTTGTTCTCATTACATATTTTCTCCTATCATCTCTCAGATTCATGGCTATAATACTGATACTTAAGATTAACATACCTAGGAAATGACTTGATAGAAAATTATCTTATTTACTTTACAGGTAGAATTAGCACATCATTAGTACCAGTTACAGGTATTGTGCTTTCTCCTCCCTTTGGGTTTGGGAGAGGTAGAGGTACCCATAGTTTAGGCCTCAAAAGCTGAAGCTCATTATGCAATTTATCACAGAACAATTTTATAAACATAAATTAAATATAATTTAAAATTATACAATTACTTTATCTTTCAAATACATAATATGTTAAATAAATGCTTTTGTGATGAGCCTCGGATCTTTACCACCAGGAAAAATAATATAATTTTTTAACGTTTATCCATAAAAGTAAAGTTCTGTAAGTTCAGAAAATTACCTGTGCAAGTTTGTTGTAGCCTAACACCTTACTTCTCTTTGGAATAACATACACAGTCTCTGCTGAGGCAGGGAAGAGGAATGGGAGGAGAGAGGGATGAAAAGAAAGGAAAAAAAGAGAAAAATAAAATTAGATTTACTGTTTAAACCAGCCTCATTCAGCTTCAAAATACTCTCTACAGCAGTTCTATAAATTTACACCTCCACCTGCAATATATATTGATTCCCTTTTCTCTTAAGTTCTTACCAACATTAGGTAACATAAAATTTCTTTAATTTGATTAATCTGTGACTGATCTACATTATGGGTATAAATGGCATCCCATTGTAATCTTAAATTTCATTTTTTCCTTTGAACATCATTTCATATGTTTGTTGAGCATCATTTCATATGTTTGTTAATGGTTTCTTCTTCTTTTAGTTTAGCTCATCATATTCTTTTTGTATTTCTCATTCAGTAAATTGTCATTTATTGATATATATATATGCAATTATTTATAAAAGTTTTACACTAGTAATTTCTTGAATATGTATATTGGAGATATTTTCTTCAAATATATGGATGATTTTTAATATTCTATGTTATACTATCTTGGGACAAGAACTGAGAAAAGAATAAGATTTTAACCTGTCTATAAGGTATCAAGTTAATCAGCCAAGATGGCATGGCTGCTGGTAGAAGATTCCCGGGTCAGAGACAAAAGAAAGTTTGCCACTCATAGTAATACTGGTAGCCAGAGTATTATCACTGTTATAATAGATCCTGGAGCCTCACTTTCTATGCAACAATGTGAATTTGCTAGCTTAGACACCTGCACATGCCGTAGGTTATATTATACAAGAGAAACCATGAGATGAGGAAATTTGAATCTTTTATAATGGACAGAATGCATGCCTATCCTTTACTCATTAGGAAGACACTGTATCTTCCAAAGCTGTTGATTACACAAACATCCTTGGAAAGGTAGCACAGAAAACAAAACACTATCAGTGCCTCAGTTTATATAGCATTCAAAAATATGACACCCACAGAGAATTGCCATTCCTCATTTCAATGCCACCTTTACTACTGACAATTTTTTCTTTGAGTACACTAGACCCTATTCTGACCAACAGAGGCTGAGAACAAATCCATCAATTTGTCTCAAACAGTATTTAATTAAAGCTTCTATTGATATGACTCCACACAGTGAAGGAAGATAAACTGGCTGTATTGACCTCAACCATGCCCCCATGGGGTCCTAAACCCAAGTAGCTAAACAAATTCTACAGATTACTAGGGCCTGCTTGTAGAAGGCTAGGAGGATTTCTCTCTAAGTTCCAATAATGATCCTTCCATTTGGTTGATATATTAATCTGGATATTTCAGCAGGATGTATTAGTTATGGCACAAACATCACCTTAGTCCACAAGAAGGAAGTCTAAAGTAAATCTATCATCCATAATAATCCTAGCTAATGAGTTAAAACTTTTCTGAGTGCCTTCCAGGGTCAAAATGGAATAATTAGACATTCCATTCCCCTGGCATCAAGGTTGCTGTTTTTGTTCTACATTCGGAAAATTTTCCAGTCCCTTTCCAGACACTGACTTCACCTTTTTGCCTATTATTTCCGATGTATGTCCAGAATTTTTATTTGAAATGATCAGGTTACAGCAGGGGCACAGGTGTTTTTACAGAATTTTCATAAAGACATCATGTCACACACATGGGCAGTATACTCAACTGAGAAGGCCTTATCTTTATGATCTAGGACTATGAAAATTTAGTGAGCATCCAGGTGGCTGAACCAGAACTAAGTGTGAATTCCTATGCCCACTTTTGGCACCCATCCATCCAGAGAGTGGACCAACCAGTATGCCCAGAGGTTGGTTAGGAGACATAAAGAAGCATTATGCTCAGGAATGTTTCAGGTAGAATCCTTGATTTTCAAAATAGGCCTGGGTAACCCTATTCCCCCTAAATCATGGGCATTATCCAAAAGGAGACTGCAAGAGGTGATCCTTTTCCAGAAACTACTTCATTCAGTGACTAAACTTCCTACTAAATTGGGTCACTCAGAAGGTGGCTGTTTTAGTCAGTTTTTTCCACCACTCTAACCAAAAGCCTGGGCAAGAACAATTTTGGAAGGCAAAGTTTACTTTGGAACTCATGGTTTCAGAGGTCTTAGTTCATAAATGGCCAACTCCATTGCTCTGGACCCAAAATGAAGCAGAACATCAAGGTCAAAAGGTGTGGTGGAGGAAAGCAGCTCAGGATATGACAAGCAGGAAGCAGAGAGAGAGAGTTTCACTAACCAGGGACAAAGTATAAACCCCAAAGGCACACCCCCAATGACCTGTTTCCTCCAGCCACACCCTAGTGCCTACAGTTACCACCCAGTTAATCCATATCAGGGGATTAATGTTCTGATAAAGTTAAGGCTCTCCCAACTCAATCATTTCACCTCTCAACTTTCTTGTATTATCTCAAACATGAGCCTTTGCAGGACACCTCATACCTAAACTGTAATAGAGGCAAAAGAGAGAATCAGAAATCTTACCAAATTGATCAGTCAGTGACAATACCAGGAGCCTAGAAGTGGTGGAGAGCATGGAAGGTGTATTAAACACCTGCCTCTTACTCTGTTGTTGAGTGGCTTTTGTCATAAAAATTGCACTACAGTCAGACGGCAAGTAGTCTGGAAAGCTAAAACCATGCTATAGCTTGGTCTCAAGGACCATGAGGGTTTCACTGGAGTCAGCTGGTTGAACAGAAATAGCAGCCATGGGATTTGACCAAACACCAACTGCTGTAGTCGCTCTTCCAGTAGAGAATCAAAGTCTAACACAGTCCATCTACCAGGACTATTAGGGCAATGCCCTGTGTATCGACTTCCTTCACCACGAAGAAACAAGCCATATTTGACGGGGGTCACAAGATTGGCAAGCAGGGACGGCCTTGGTATCAGATGCATATAATTCTTTGCTACAAACTCAGTTTGTGATGGTTTAGGTGTGGCAATGCCCACTCTGCTGATGGACCCGCGTAGCAGTGGAGTAATCCAGACAATGTAGACTTGATCTTCAGCTAGATTCCAGCTTATCTCATCAGAAAACAAGATCTTATTATGAACACCTGCAAACATGAAAGCCATTATGAGAAGGCACAGTTATTTTTCCACATACTAGAAACTCAAAGAAACCCCTTTTGAATATGCAGTTTGTACTTTTCCAAAGAGGTAGACCTAACAATCCAAATTTCAATAAAAAGATCAAATTTATTAAGCAGAGTACTGACCCAAACTATGAGAAGAACCTTGATTTTTGCCTATGGGGCAATAACCATTTACCGTTGCTTCTGCACATCTGAAGCTGGGTAGAGAAGCCAAAGCAGCCCTGTGAACGCTGTCTGGTTTTCAGCTTATCTGAATCAGGGGTGAACCAGGCAGAAGCATTTAAGACAACTGATTGAGGTCCCCATTGATTCAGCAGCTTGCTTCAGGCAAGAGTGAAAGTTTGAACCTCCCCTAAAGGAACAGTTGCCCCGTCTTTTCGTGTAAAGCCAGGATGCTGCTAGGTCAGGCCAGTGTGTTTTTCCATATGCCATTTCCCTTTGACAGGGGAGACCCGCTGGTCACAGGGTCCCAGTTGACCCACCTGAAAGAGCATCAGGCAGGAGAGCCACAGGGCCTCCTCAGATTAAGCATTCAGTTCCTCCAAGAGTCTAAGAGCAAGCCAAGCCAAAGGCTGTTTTTCAAAAGCGATGCACCTGGAAGTTATGTCAGGAACTTAAGGAGTTTAAAGCATCCAGATGCACCTTTGGGAGAATGCCTTCCCTTGCCAGAGGCTCCAGTCAGCAAACCATCTGTCACTGAGACTTGCAGCTGAAAGTGATCACTGGAGTCAGGAGGTCCATAGGTAGCATCACTGCCTTAATTGTGGCTCTTTGACTGCTGACAGCATTTCCTTCTGGGATGTATAATCATTAGCAGGAAAAAATAAATAAATAAAACCAGGTAAAGTTGACAGTGGAAGTGAATATAACAGGACACTCAGTCAGCCCAAAAGGTCCCAAAATCACAAGGTCCTTCTGTTCCATTTCTCCCCTTCAAATCTTCTTCAAACACATGACTTGCATTTGGGTGTACTTCCACCGGTGTGTGCAGAGAGTGTTGACTTAGTTAACAAGTTTTCTGTATCCAATTAATTCATAAAAACTTGAATTTTTCTGCTTCCCAAGTTCCCCAGCACAATCAAACAAATGTGCATGGGAATAGGAAGACCTGGGTTCTTGGTTACGCACAGATGCTGCAAGTCACTTCTCTCCTGAAAGCAGAACACTTTGGGGTAGAAGAGAGGGAAAGACCAGGGGACCATGGGGAAGCAAATGGTTCTACAGCAGTAAGCAAGAGGCATTTATTTTTGGTGTGAAAGCTGTGCACATCTCAATCAAATAAACTTCCAATGCTTTTGACCTACACAAAGTCCTGGGTCGGGAGACAAGTTCATTATGACAACACCATATTTCAGCTTTGTGGAATATTGACTCAGTCACATTTCTTTCTGGTCACAGCCAAAGGGATTGCTCCCTTCACCTGAATTGGGTTTGATTCACATAAGAAAAAAAAATCATAGTAAAAATGGACCCCATGGCGTTAACTGACTGGGGAGGCAGAATGACAAGGACAGACTTCTGTCCCATAGGACTTAGAGAAGGAGAGAAGAAAGACAAGGGCCAGACATGCAGTTCAAATACCTGTTTCTAATCTGAGGATTTTTTTAAAAGATATTCTTTCCAGTTTACTAGTTCCATTTTCGAGTCTTTATTAGCTACTCTTTAAGGTATGTTTTTTAATTCCAGAAGTTTTCGATTTCTAGAATTTCTGGTTCTATTACATTTTTCATGGTGTTCTTTCAGATCACTATTAATTGTCACAAATTCATGGGGCTTCAATTCTGATGTCTGCAGAGTCCACTGTCTCTCTGAGAAATTGTTTCTAAGTATACATTATGGCATTTTTATTGTGAAAACTCTTAAAATGAGGTTTGATTTTTTTTTTTAAAGTAAGAATCATTTTCATTCTGGAGAGTCAGAGAATTTCTGAAGATGGTTTTGCATTTGCTTCTTCCTGATGTCCCAGGAGAATCACCCAGCTTAGGATCAACTTTCATGATGATTTATTTTCAGAGGTCTCAGTTCATATCAGTAGAATAAATCTGAACTTCCATCTCAAGGTTAATACAGCTCTATTGCCTCAAATTATTAAGGAAAAAATCTTTCTACTCAAAACTCAGACAATGACAGGTAAGCTTTCTGCTCATTTTTCAACGTTGAATGATAACTTTTTCCCAGTTTTTACTATTACCAAGAGTAATAATAGACTGAAAGTATAATCATTTGAGGGTTCTAAACTCATATGTAAGATTTCAAAGTTAAAAACCTGTATTATGCCATCCCAATAAATATTCTGCCCTTGTGTAATGCCCTACACTGAGCATTAAAATCCATCAGTCCTCAAAACCAGTCCTTATCTTCCCCAGTAACCCAAAAGATCAACCCCCAAGTCAGCTCATTTGCTTATCTTTTGGTTTTCATCTTCTCCTTAGATTTTTTGTACCCAGAGGTTCCTGTTTCTTCTGAGATGATGTGTACTTTTGAAAGAATACTTGGGCTGGAGATGTGGCTCAGTGATAGAGTGCTTGCTTGGCATGCATGAGGCACTGAAAAAGTTTTGTTTTTTTTTTAAGAAGAAGAAAAAAAGAATGTTTGCTGTAGTTTATCTTTGCGTTTGGAAGAGAGGTTAGCTTTGGTATTAGTCATCTTTCTATCACTATATCAAAATACCTAAGGTAACCAGCGAATAAATAAAAAAGGTTTATTTTGGCTCATAGTTTTGATGGTTTTAGTCCATGATTTATTGGCCCTGTTGCATTTGGGCCTGTGGTGAAACAGCACACCATGGTGGGAGAATGTGGCAGAGCAAAATTGCTCACCTTAAGGATGGGAAGCAAAGAGGAAGAAAGAGATTGGAGTGCCAGTCTTCCTTTTAAGGGCATGTCCACAATAACCTAAACACCTCCGACTAAGCCCCACCTCTCATGGGTTCTATCCCCTCCAATAGCACCACACATTTAATACGTGGGCCTTTAAGGGACATTGCAAATCCAATTGATAGCAGCTTTAATATGCTGTGTTCCTTTACTAACATATTATTATTTTTAGATAAAAATGAACACCCCAACTTTCATGAAAACTTGAATCATTAAATAAACTTGAAAGAATACTCACTTCTGCAAAGTAAAAAGGAAACTTGTACAAATGATTTTATAATATAACATCAAATTTTGCAAGTACTTACCCTGTGATTGCTGGAGTGGGTAGCGTTGAAGACAAATTCTAAGTTCCAGGTTATGTGGGTTTGTATCATTGAGTGTTTAAACAGTAAGTATCATGTTTTATGATAATAGAAAAAGGCATATAGGCATATAAGTTTAAAGCCTATGAAACCGTTCCCCTGAGTATATTCAGACAAGCAAAATATTACTCAGACTTCTGTATCTTTCCACTCTTCTCCACTATTAAGATAAGGAGAATAAGGAATGAGAAACTGCCATTTTATTTTTAATTAAAGTGGAGTGGTCAGAAGAGGTGCAACATGGGTAATCTGCAGTTTCATCAGCCACATGAAACAGTTGGATTTGAAAAGCAAGTACTCATTAGTTTAACGTAAGGTCAAGCTGTGACTCTGGCAGAGTCTGCTTTAGGGCAAGTCTTGGAAAAACAGAAAAGCAGACGCAGTAAGGCTGGGTAGACTTGCACTCCAAAGGTGGCATCTGAATAGTTATTTATATAACTCCAAGTGAGAATTTGAGACCCTAATTAGAAGGCCTATTTCAATGCTCCTCTTTGAACTTGCAAAGCTTAGTTATTTAAACATATTATTCAATATTTATCTTCCCAACTGAAAGTAATATTTCCTTCTCGGTACCCTGATAATATCACACTATTCCCACTACTGTATCCCTCACCACATTTTGCATTGTAACATAATTATTATGCCTGTATTTCTACACCATCTGCTCAAGGAAGCTTCTCGAGGATAGGTTTGCAACACATTATTGAACATCTTAGGCGGAAAAAGATTTTTGGAGTACCTGGTATGTGCCAAAAAATATTTTAAGAATTTCACCTAAGTTAAATATTTTAATACTTTTATCAACCCTGTGATGTAGGTATTATTATTTTCTTTCCAAATAAGGAAGCATACACAAAGAAGTTAACTAACATTCTGGAAATCTTATAATTTTTCCTTTACAGAGGGCTGAAAACTATATATTTTAATACAGTAGAACAAACGTAATACTGTTTCTTTTCATTAAATTGTGATATTTCACTGAAATAACACACACACACACGTTACAAAATATGGATAAATATCGCCATCTAGTGGCATTACTAATCTCAGTCTATAATGGAATACATACAAATATTCAGTATTTGTATAAAATGGTAAAATTCATAAACTAAAGATATTGTTATAAATGTATAGGATAAATAAATGTAGAGGATAGAGATCAAAGAAATGAAAGTAAAGGTTAAATAAAAGGCTTTTTCAATGCTCAAGTCCTTTTTAAATATTGCCTTTATTCTTTATACAATTGGTTAAGTTTTTCATACCATATTCCTTTACTCATTTTTTATTCTTTCATCTGTCTATAAAATAATTTATATTGTATATTCTCATTTTATATAACTATAACTACAAGGACTAAATGCTGAATTTAGGAAAATTTCTGTGAAAGTCTGTCACGTCTCATGATTGAATCAGTCAGGGTCATTCCAAGTGAATTTGGGGAATAAATAAAGACACAGACAAAGGAAGTACCTTTTCTTTGGGTTCAGTAACCACTCCTCAGCTGCAGTTCCTACAAAGGGGGCAAGGCAGGCAAGAAAGAGAGTGAGTAACAGGTGCTGAACCCATTTATTGGGGATAAGCCATTCAAATGAGGCAAGGGGTAGGATTACAAAGGAACAGGTGAGTGTAACTCAACCCCTGTGGGTGACACCTACACCTGGAGCCACGCCTTGCTATCCGAGCTGGGGTAACACCCCAAGTTACTGCAAGAGCTGGCACTGTCGTTCCAGACTGAAGGCAATAATTGGTCAGTGTCCTGGGGCATCAGGACCTGAAGGTCTGCATCCAGGACAGCTCCTGACAAAAGTCCATGTCCAGATAGACTTTGGGGGTGGGCGGGGCTGGGGGGGAGGATGCAACTCAAATGTTTATTATACAACATGATTGTTAAAATGTAGTATAGCATATTCAAAGAGAGTGGTGGAAAATAATCAAGGTAGGATTAGAGAGAGACTCATGAAATAGGTGATAATTGTAATGTCTCACCTTCCATCAGTGGCCAATTACCATTATCCTCTTATTATGAATGTATATTGAATTGACCTATTTGCATTCAAACCTTCAGTAGAGTGTCACCAGATCTAAGTGTCCAGAAATGCCGCATCAACCACCTATATGCAAAATTCATCACCTTGCTTATGTATCATTTATTGTTTCCTATGGCCTACAAAAAATAAGAGAAATTGGAGGGTCAGAATGCCTTGTTTCAAATCCAGGCTCCATCACTCAGATGGAGGTCCATAAGTTATATGGAGCTAGCTAGGTGACCTCTGTGTGCAGATTTCTCATCTACACAGTGTGATGAACACAGCTCCTAATTCATAAGTGGTAGTAGTGAATTATTACAGTTTGTCTAACCCTAAGAATGCCTTCTGGCAAATAGGCAGCAGTCTAAAAACATGTCTAGTTATTATCATCATCACCCTCTTCTACCCACCTGGTCAAACTTCCACTGTGAAGGCCTTTCCTCTTTATACTTACAGGGAGGTTGGAATAAATAACATCTGAACTTAGATTTAAGTAAATCAAAAGAATTTAGATTTCAAATCAATCCAACACTTGTTTAAAACTACCTTGAATATTTCATACACACATTCTACTCTACCCAGAACAGGGCCTTTTCTGTCCTAAAACGTTGTCTATTTTGATATCTTCTAAGCCTTTGCCTGACTGAATACCACTTCATCTTTCAAGGATTCACTTATACTACACATTCCATGAAACTCCATTTTACTCATATTATCTCTTTTTTGAATTCTTACAATTTTCTAAACTGTAATGCTCTACCCTTCAGGGCCTCTTTTTGGTCCTTAATTATATTCTAGATTGTAGAATTTCTCTAATTGCATATGTCCTGATTTTTCCATGTCAGTGATTTTCAGCTGGAGCCAACACATCCCACTTCCAAACAGGATACTGTATGAATCTCATATGATTAATTCTAGAGACTTCTCCTGTCCCCTAAAGCATTCTCACATGTCCTCCCTCTCAGCCTTATTAAAGAATCACTGCATTAGCAGGGCATCATGGTGCACATTTGTAATCTCAGCAACTCAAGAGGCCAAGGCAAGAGGATCACAAGTTTAAGGCCAAGATCAGCAGCTTAGCAAAAGCCTTTCTCAAAATAAAAAAAAAAAAATTAAAAATTTACAAAAAAAGGTTTGGGGGTGTCACCTGGTGGTAAAGTGTCCCTGGGTTCAATCTCAGTATCAAAAAAATACATATTCATATATTCTCTGCTTTATGACACCAATCAAGTGATAGGGTTTGTGCTTTTCCTAAAGTACACTAGAATGGAATAATGATAAAAACTGCCAGAACAGGATAAATAACTTGAAGCCAGGGGTTAAGTAGTAAGGCATATATACAATAGAGGACCTAGTTTAAAGGTTAAATATGTTGAGGATTTAGAAAACATTCACTTTATATATGTTAAAATTACATTTTATCAATTGAAACTTAAAAACCCATAACAATGAGTATAATCTATATAAAGTAAAATTCATTGATTTTGGTGCAGTGTGATCACAATCTGAATCAAGATACAGAGTATTTCTAATTCTTTCCAGGTTGCTCCTTCACAGGCCATGTGTCCAGGAAACATTATTCAATTAACACCTGAGTTTATTGAGTTCCTTTTGTGTGCACGAGAATTCAATCTCCTCAGGCTTGAACATTCATTCATCTCTGTTCATTGCGATAGCTCCAACACCTGAAGAATGTCTGGTTCGGAATGGCCCCTTGAGGACTATTCAGTAAAGGAGTTGGAAATGTACCACAGAAGATTGCAAGGAAATTAAATAGGACAGGAGATATCATGTGCTTCTTACTCTACTCCAACCACCTGGCACAACTTCAGACATTTATTAATTGATCATTAAAGAAACTGCATTGATTGGCCCTAGCAAAAAAAATCAAAGAGTTTCAATTTTAACAATTAGCACTTTGTGGATGAATGCTTTTATTTGTTAAAATTAAAATCCATAGCATAGAAAAGGTTTTGTTGGATAATACTAAATGAAATTTAAATTATGATCATTTTGTTGTTATTCAATATAATATATGATGCCTTTTTATTATCTTTTATTTAAATTCTATTATTGAGCGACCATGGAACTAAAATACTCTTGTAGATTTTTAAGTAAAATTAGATATTTGCACATTTTAGCAAAAGGCAGTAAGTTTTAAACATCTTTCAGATGTCTTGAAACTACAGAAAATTAACTTGGCACGTACTTTTCTTAATTTCCTTTCTATACTAGAAAAATAAAAGGCAAAACATTAAAAATATCAATTTCATATTTTTTATGCCTGCATTCCAAGAACAATGAACACTGAACATTTTTCTCTGGAAGCATTTAACTTTCAATATCTTGAATAATGCAGCTGTTGATTGAAGAAAGTTCTAAGATTATTTAATCAATTTATGTAAGTTTTTAGCCATAGCATAACTAAAGACACCCTGCTAAAAAAAAAAAGACTATTGTGATGATAAAATACATGTTTTTCTTAAGAATTTATTTACTTTTTTTTAATTCTACAAAGAAAACCAAGAACTCTCAACTAAAATGTTTTCAGGTTTCAAGTTCTATGTATTTTCATAGAGAGATCAAAAGGGAAGGTTTGGGATTGGGGAATAGGGAAAGAAAATTCTTCTATGTAGATATGACCACAAGTCCATGTGCTTTATCATGTAGAGACAAGATTAAATCAGTCATTTTCAAACCCTCAAATCAATCCTCTTGGGAAATCCATAGATATATGCATGAATTGAAACAGATTTCTTACTATGTGAAATAACACAGAAAAGTAACTCTTAATAACAGACTTCCTGCAATTATTCCATTCCTCTTGTAAGTTTGGTAACTAATATAATAAAAATATTTACTTTCTCCCCCACAGAACCTGGTTGAGGACCTAAAGGAGCAGCTTTCATCGCATTTCAAAGAGGTTATGGTTGGCCTCATGTACCCTCCACCATCTTTTGATGCTCATGAACTGTGGCATGCCATGAAGGTAGTGATCTATGCAAAAATTATACCTGTAGCAGGCACAACCTGATGTTTAATAGATGGGAAACTCTCCCGTGATTCTCCTACATACTTTTATGATTGGCAAGAGAGGAGAATATATCTAAGCAATGATGTAACAATGGAAATATTGTGGTTGGGGAAAGGAGCCTTGTTAGGAGGAGGAAGTCTCCAGAGTCCTGTGGCTAGGATCAGTCTGTTCTGTAGTTGTAGACACTCAGACTTACCAAGCCAACTCCAAACTCAGCTATGAAAAAAAGAAAGGAAGAAGGGAAGGAAGGAAGGAAGGAAGGAAGGAAGGAAGGAAGGAAGGAAGGAAGGAAAGCCAGCCAGCCTTCAGGGTTATTCATATTTGTCTTTCTTTGATAGGTATTCATATATTGAAGAAGATATCTTAAAAATTCATGTGAATTTCTAAAATCATTTGTAAAAGTTTGATTCAGATTCAAAAAAAGATACTGAATTGGAAACAGAGAACATCTTTATTTTTATGATCTTATAGAGGACAACTTTTTAAATGATATTAAATTAGTCCTTTACAAAAACTATTGCTCAAGTGTATCAAATTTTACTTTTGAAGAATTAGAATGAATTCACCTTACAGAAAGAAATTGTTAAATCATTTCCATGAAATAAATTGACTACAGATTTTGTTGTCTAGGGACATGAGAAAAAGAGAGCTATTTCCTTCTTTCCAAAACTGACATTAAACACCTGCAGAATCAATTATTCCAATATGATGCCTGACAACCACCAGAATACCACAATATGTGAGCGATGCGTGACAGAAAAGAAGCAAGAGACAACATAATTAAAGGAACATAGATTTGGGCCATCATATTTGCTGATCAAAATAGATGTTGTCTGAAAGTCATACAAATTTCAATTGATCACTTTAAAAAAAATGTTTCATATCCATTTTTGACAAAATTACATAACTATAATTTGAAATAAAAAGTCCTATGTTGTGGCTGGGATAGTAGCTCAGTGGTGGAGCACTTGTGTAGCATGTGTGAGGCACTGGGTTCGATTCTCAGCACCGCATATAAATAAATAAAAATAAAGTTCTATCGACAACTAAAAATAATTTTTAAAAGTCCTATGTTGCTGATTAGATGAAACTAGTATATTTTAATCAATATTTCCTAGAATGGTAATGATTCCTGAGGTTTTCCTGAAAAAAAAAAAAAAAAGATGTGGTGTCTTTAAAATCACTATCATAGACTAATATATTTATCTCTGTATAAGAGCCCACAGAAAGCTCCTAACTCAAATGCTAAGGAAAATTGTGCAAAATTACCCATCTAGGGAGAGGCAGAGCTTGATCCCCAAAACGTCCTTGGGAAAGTAGAAGACATGTGTCCTCTTTTCAGCTTGCTTAAGAACTGATTGCCTAACAACACCTGGAATTTCAAATTCCATTCCAGAAACAGATGGAAATGCTCAGTGTCTTTTTCCACATTGGTTAGAAATACCCATGTTGTTTTACTCTCAAGGAAGGAAAAGAATTTCCTTAAATAATATTATCTTCTCAGGATTAAACGTGAGTAAGTGAAAGAGCCTGAACTGAAAATGGGCTATTTATCCCAAATGCTTCCTTTCCCATTTGCCGCCTCTCAGAACACCAGAATGCTGTATGCCTTCACTGAATATCAGGTTTCTTATTATCGCAAATGTAAATTGGCTTATATTTCTCTCTGTCTCTCTAGGGAGCCGGCACTGATGAGAATTGCCTCATTGATATATTGGCGTCAAGAACAAATGGGGAAATTTTCCAGATGCGAGAAGCTTATTGTTTACGTAAGAAAATTTCAATATGAGCATATATTGTGCACACAATACAACTTCATGTTTTTCAAATAACATAAAAATATTCCAATTTATATATTTTAAAGAATTTTTAAAGACATTCTCCTACATGACGTATGACTCACAGGAGTAGAATAGTGGTTACCAGGGACTGAGGAGAGTGGGTGGGAGGCAGGACTGGGAGAGGCTGGTGAGCTGGTACAGATACCATCAGGAAGAATCAGTTCTGGTATACTGTTGCACAGTAAGGTTGACAATAATGCATTGTATATCTCAAAACAACTAGAATAGAGGACTTTATATGTACTCACCATAAATAAATGATGGAAGTTTGTCGGATATGGTTGCAATGCCTGTAATCCCAGCGGCTCAGGAGGCTGAGGCAGGAGGATCATGAGTTCAAAGTCAGTTAGCAAAGCACTTAGCAACTCAGCAAGACCCTGTCTCTAAATAAAATATAAAAAAGAACTAGGGGGATGTTGCTCAGTGGCTAAGCACCTTTGCGTTCAATCTTCAGTACAAAAAAAAAGGAGAGAGAGAGAAAGAAAAAGAAATGGAAATTTAGGATGCTGGCTATGCTAATTACCTAGATTTGATTGTTGCACACACAATGTATTCATAAATTGAAACATTATATTGTACCCTATAAATATATACAATTATTGCATGTCAATCAAAAGAAAAAAAAATAAGACAAAAATATTTGTTTAAAAAAAAAAAACAATGACTCAAGACCAACAAACTCATTAAGGAAAAAAGGATGATTAGCATATAAAAATGATAGTTCCCTAGAAAATCAAACCAATTTTCCAGGAAAATAATTACAAGAATCTACGCAGTGAATATTTTACCTATGACAGGAAGGTGTCCAGCATCTTGGTTCAGAGGGCATTGTATCTCTTACTCAAGAGAGAAATGGAACCCCCAAAAAGGAAGCAAAGTACAATCATTGTTGGAGAATTCTAAAAATACATCTGCTTCCACTTTACATAAGTTACATACTCCCTGTAATCTACTTCAGAATCCGATCTTACACATTCAAATTAATTTTTATTATTTTTTAATTTTTATTATTATTATTATTTTCAACAAGTTTTAATGCCTTAAGTTCCATTCCATAATGCATTATGCAATATTGAACATTAAGAAATTGATGTAGACAGTCACCTCTATTGCTTCCTAGCAAAAACAAGACTTTTTCAAGGAGAATGAAGGAAGAATCTTCACTTAAAATGTTAAAATGAGACAAAGCACTTGGGAAGGGTACTAGACTGGGAAGCAGTCTATGTAAATAGAGTGCATAATTCTGAATTTTGAGAATTAGAGAATGCGGAATGATTTTCAACTCTTTTCTTCAATGTTGTAATAAAGATAATTTTTAAGACAACAGACCTATGCCAAAGATACCATTAGTTGACAGATTTCTTGAACAGTTTGTTGACAAAGAAATGTCATGAGATTGTTCAGTATTTCCTGTACTTTCCATTCACAACTGGGGCAGGTAGCATTGACTTAACCAAAGCATATTGGTCTGTGGTTCCACAACCAATCACCTTTAATGTGCATGGTTTCTTGCCTAGAATACAGCAGTAACCTTCAAGAGGACATTTATTCAGAGACCTCAGGACACTTCAGAGATACTCTTATGAACTTGGTCCAGGTATGCCATTCCAAAATTCATATTATTTTCCAGTATTAAAAAAATAGATATGTCATTTCCAATAAATATAACAGATAACTCCAGTATAGCACAAAGAGTAAGTTTTATATAATAACATTTACTGAATATCATCCATGTCCCAGGAACTCAATTAGAAGTTTGACTTGAGTATAGAAACAAATATGCATACACTGAAACCATATGTAAGTGATTATAAATGTGCCTACATACATAAATAATTATATATGCTAAGAGAGTTAAGAGATTTGAAATGTTACAGATATATTTTTTCAATTTAAATTAAAATTAATCCCATTTTTTAAAAACAGCTAAAGGGGATAAGCACATACTAACTTTCTTGAGTTATTGCTAAGTGCCTGGCACTGTGTGATAAGAGAAGCATACTATTCATTTATCAACAACAAAATACTGTAATATAGAAATTCTTATAATCACTTTTAAAATGAAGAAATAAAAAATCAAAATATATAAGGTTTTTAGCTCTGACTGTTCAGTGAGCTAAAAAGTAGATATTCAGAATTTGTTTGAATCCTGTATACTCTTGAGTGCCAGCATAGGATCTCAGTGCTACCTATAAAAATTCTGTTATGCTATACTTACCAAATAGGATACTATACATTACTTCAAATTAATATTATATGTTGTCACTTATCTTATTTTTCTGTATAGACTAATTGGTATGAGTTAATTTCCATTCAATTAACATTTCCTGAAAACATCCAACTATTAGCATTGTAATAAGAATAATATTTTTAAAGTTATAATTGTCTTTTTAAATGTGTATTCTCAAATGTGTCCGTCATCCTCTTTAGCAAAGCCATTCAGGAAAGCAAAAAGAGTCAGTGTTTCATGCTTAACTACTAAAAGAGAACCTAAAAAATGTCTTAAGAGCCAATAATTCAGTTTGGTTTTGTGTATATGTGTGTGTGTGTGTGTCTGTGTGTGTGTCTCTGTGTGTGTGCATGCACACTTATGTGTGTTTGAAATGAAAGGATTTCTGAATCCATAAAATTTTCCTTTATACATCAAAAAACAACTGAGTTGTGTTTAGCAAAGAATTTCTCTAAAAGCCACAGACAGGTGGAATTTTGCACATGAGGATGTGGAATTAAGAAAAGATTCCACAGCCTCTAAATAAAGAAAAATATATGAAAGTCCATTGATAGACAAAAAAGGACCCTGCAGGAGGAAACTGGAGTGACACTCCTTGAAACACCCTCAGGAACCCAGAGACGCAGACCTTCGGTTGAGGAGTTGGAATCACCAGATGAACACGCAAGCTGGGCCATCATGCATTCTTTCTTCTTTTCTCTAAAACACTCCAGTACCCGTTGCTTCTCTGAGTTCTGGATTGTTTTTAACCTGTTGACACACTGGGAGAGGTTCATGTTTATCCTTCAGCCTTCTTGGCTAAGTCTGAGGTGATGCGCTGGGGTTTATCCTCTTGGAGGGTTCTACCTCTTTCACAGATCGATTTGGCAAATTGAGAGGTCTATAGGTTTGTTTATGGCTTCAGTGATACACTTTTCTTTCATCCAAGTCTATGAAGTCTTTGAAAATGAGCAAAATCTTGGAAGACTTGATACCTACTTGCTTTCAGTGAGATTCATGTACCACTTAACCACACCCAAAGTTTTTTCCTAGATCTGTTTCTCCAAAATGACCTACTTCTTTTTTGCATCCTTGCATTCCCCTTTTGTCCTCATTTTTTTTATAACTTAAAGACTCAGACAGTCAGTAAAATTAGCTGAGTGTTCACTGCAAGGTGAAATCATAAAATGTCCTTGTCTTTCAAAGCCTCTAGAACTCTCACGTTCACACTGAAATAGTTTCTCCTTCTAATTCTTCGAGGCATCAAATTTCTAAACTATCTCTTTTCTCTCTTATTTCTCCTTGCAAACTGACAATTCATTTTCTGAGCTCATCTCTGTCTTGTGATACATGGCTAAAAGCATAAAGTAAATACTATTTCTCAAGCTCACCTGAAGACCAGAACAGATTCTACTGATTAGAGAATAGCTCTCCTTCAAGAAGTGATCCAGATGCTCAGTCTCTTTCACCTTCCTACCTGGCTTTTAAGCTTATCACAGCTCTCCTCAATCTGCAGAAGCAGGACAATGGAGAATTATTCATGGAAGTTTTTATGAGCTTCAATGTGCTGCATATAATTTTTGCTCAAATTCCACTGACTAACCCTCACATAAATCTACTTAATATCAAAGGTGGTACCAAAATATAGTCTATCTGTTTGTCTTCACTTTTGAACAATGAGTTATCAGCAAGCACCAAAATTTCCAAGAGAATTGGATGTTGCAATCCAGATAGACAAATAAACAGCAGAAGATGGGAAGAATGAAGATGCGCATGACAAGAAGTTGAAAACTACGAAGATGACTGTCTCAGGCTGAAAGAGAATTTCCAAAAAGGTAGCAAATACAAACAAAAAAAAAATGCAAAGTTCTGTGCAATCTTTCTTACAAGTAGTTTAAACAGAGAAATGCCTTTGCATTTATTTATTTATTTATTTATCTTTTATTTATTTATTCAAATTAGCTTATTTATTTTAATTAGGTATATATGGCAGCAGAATGCATTTTGATTCATTGTACACAATTGCAGCACAACTTTTCATTTCTCTGGTTCTACACCATATAACATTACACTCTATATGCAGTCATACTTGTACCTAGAGTAATGATGTCCATCTCATTCCACCATCTTTCCTGCACCCATACACCCTCCCCACCCCCCCTCCCCTTTTCCCAATCACAATTCCTCTATTTTTCTCATGTCTCTCCACTCCCCATTATAGATCAGCATCCACTTATCAGAGAGAACATTCAGCCTTGGTTTTGGGGGATTGGCTTACTTCACTTAGCATGATATTCTCCAACTTCATCCATTTACCTGCAAATGCCATAATTTTATTCTCTTAATGCTGAGTAATATTCTATTGTGTAAATATATCACAGTTTATTTATCCATTCATCTATTGAGGGGCATCTAGGTTGCTTCCACAGTTTAGCTATTGTGGATTGAGCTACTATAAACATTGATGTGACTGCATTACTATAGTAGGTTGATTTTAAGTCCTTTGCATATAAGACTGAGGATTGGAATAGCTGGATCAAATGTTGGTTCCATTCCAAGTTTTTTGAGGAATCTCCATACTGCTTTCCAGATTGGTTGCACCAATTTGCAGTTCCACCAGCAATGTATGAGTGTGCCTTTTCCCCCACATTCTCACCAACATTTATTCTTGTCTGTATTCTTGATAACTGCCATTCCAGCTGGCGTAAGTAGTTTTGATTTACATTTCTCTGATTACTAGAGATGTTGAACATAAAGCACAAGAAATAAAATCAAGAATGGGATGGAGTCAAACTAAAAAGCTGCTTCTCAGCAAAAGAAACAATCAATGAGGTGAAGAGAGAGCCTACATTCTGGGAGCAAATTTTTGTCACATTTCAGATAGAGCACCAATCTCCAGGATATATAAAGAACTCAAAAAACTTAACACATAAAAAACAAACAACCCAATCAATAAATGGGCTAAGGAGCTGAACAGACATTTCTCAGAAGAAGCTATGCATTCAATCAACAAATATATGAAAAAAATGTTCAACATCTCTGGCCTTCGCATTTTTATCTATGCTTATTTTTGGGAACATATTCTTATTATGTCACCATTTCAAATGACCTTTTAAAAGTTCAGTGTATAAAAGTTTATTGGTCCTACCTTTAATCTTATTTGGAGAGTGATGGTGCTTATTTTAGAATCAAAGAGGAAATTAAATATCAAGAGCAAGAATGGACTACTTTAATCTGAATGTATCAGATTTCTACATAATTAATCCTACCGTGAATAATTAGATTCTAGGAGATGAATGAAAATCCAGAGATACTGCTTATTTTCATCTTTCATTTCTTCTGTTTTCTTTTGGACATGAAGTATGTGTAAAAATTTTGGTCGAACATTTGCCTGCATTTTTTTAATCTTGCTGATTTGTTCCAACAAAGAATCAAAAAAGCAAAATATTTAAAATGCTGAAATGGAATTAAGTAACCATTTTCCATCATATGTCTCAAGGAATCTATTATTCATGGCCTTCTTCTACTCCATGAGGACTTCTCTTCTTCAAGACATTTATGTGCATTTCTGTTAAAAGAATCTTATCCTATGAGAACTACAACCATTCTATCCCATTCAGTTTTGCAATCATAACTAAGCTCTGTACATGGCATATGGTAAGCAATTCATATTATTTGGAAATAAATAACACAATAAACAAATTATTTAGAAAAAAATCCAAGTGAGCAAAATTCATTGTTAGATAAAGAAGAATGCATCCTGTGTGATGATTCTTTAACAACACCCTGGAAGTTGAGCACCATTTGCATGCAAGCAGGGTAAGGAGAAGATGCCCAGGTCTATGGAAAGGTGATGCATAAGCAGGCTGGCTGTTTTGAAGAGCTCTGTTGAATAGGGAGAGTTGGTCTGATTAGAGTGCTGGCTGAAATGGCATGCAGAAAAGGTTCCTATAAGCAGTAAAGAGCCACCGGAAAATTTCTGAGCAGGATGTGACATGGCAGGGATGACTTTAAAATCATACCCATCACAATAATTTACAATGACAATGAAGGAAACTATTAGTGAGAGCCTCACTTGTATCCAAAATTAAGAAAATGTGATTTATTAAAAATAAAAAATATTTTTCCTTCTTAATATCTGTTTAATTTCTGTACTTCTATTCTTCTCCTTAAGATTATACTAATCAAATCAATAGATGTGCTCAGAGTATAAGCTGAAATAATACAAGAAACAATGAGAAAATTCAGTAGGAAGCAAGAGACATACATTTACAGAGGGGAAAAAAGCTATTAAAAAGCATTCCTCTATGTTATTGCTCAAATTTTCTTAATGTCCATCTTTTAAAAGTGAAAGTTGTTAGATTCGTGCTCTTCCAGTTCAGATTACAGGGAACAAGGAGACACTGAGGTGTGGTGGGGGTGCGGGGAGCGGAGATGCAGAATATTTCCCAGCTAGTCAGCAAGAGAGACCAAAAGCCACCTGTTGAATCCTCACCTGCAAATTGCAGATTTTGAAATCTTACAGAGAATTCTATTTTGTTCTTGTTGTTTTATGAAGATATTTTCAAAATGGACTTTTTTTCTCCTTCTGAAGTAAATTTATGATTTCACACACAAGAGGAATTATTCCTACCTTGTCTAAAATCACCTGTTTATGGAAAATTGTCAAATTGAAAAAATGGCTATTAATGAATAACTAACTGTTCCCATTTACAAGTTTAAGTAACTACCATTTCCTTTCTTTTCCTGTATTATACTGTTTTCTGCCTCATTTGGGATAGATTAACACATCCAAACACAGGAGATGTGGATTTCTTTAATGTGTATTTATTGTGACTAAAACTTTATGCTGTACTTCACATATAATTTATGTGATTCAATTAACAATGAATAAACATATATGCCAGACTGGAACACAGATTAATGATTATATTCATTGCCAGGCAACATGGATTTTCTATTATATCCTTTGTGCATGTGTGTATGTTCATGCATCCAAGTTATTGTCAATTATGAACTAAGAATAGGCAATTTTTTTTAAATGCTGAGAAAGCCAAATATTAACTACTCCACACTGAGAAAAAGTCTGGTAACTTGTGCTGGTTGGATTCTGTCAAATTGTTCAGCTTAAAAAAGTGGCATGTTACCAAGAAAATTCATTGACCTTTCAATGAAATTAAAATATTCAGTTTTACACAAAATTATTAGGAAAAAATCAAGAATTTGCTTTATTGTGTTTGGTTTTAGTTCATATTTTGCTTGGTTTGGTTCTACAGTTCACAAAACTGTCCATATTACCAACCTCAATTTTTCCTATTCTAAGGCTGTTAATGTTGAGGGACATGTCAATGGAAAGAAGATAATTCGGTTTGTCAAATTGAGACCTCTGGGTAAGTTATTATACAAATAAGGTTATGTTAATTTGTAACAGAGGTTTAACCCATTTATAGGAAAACTCATTTTTAACCAGTTACATAGTTTTGATATCTCACTTGGTAATATGCCTGTTGCATATCCTCTTTTACTTTTCATGAGATCGATTTTAATTAAGACATTCTTCTCAATACAGAAGGAAATCATCTTTTTAAAATTTTTGAGTAATGCTGCATCATATAAGTTAAAACAACAGTTTTCACTCAGGGGTTCTCCCTGAAAAAGTTGTTACTCATAATAGATTCAAGTCAACAGTCTCATTATAAACCCATGAGCTGCTTCCTGATGTCAAACAAGTTTTTTTTTTTTAAATATCCAACTAGAAATTTATTTCAATTAATTGAAGAAAATGTAAGTTTTCTAGTAGAAAAAAAAATTATTTTCCTTGGGATTACATTTAATTCCATGAGGACAACACCATGGACCCTCTTCTCCCTCTACCAAATCTTGCTTCTTGTGCCTCCCTTTCATTGATGTTCATTCCAAATGCATTCCACAATAAATAGTCTGCAGAAAAAATAAAAAACAAGGAAAAAATAATGAACAGTGCCTCCCCTTGATTTAACAGCACAATTAATCATTAATAATTTCAGTTCCTCATATCTGAGTTCCTTACATCCTTAAACAATGGCGCTTTACAGTGATAGAATATATATGTGTGTGAGTTTGTGTGTCTATCTCTCTATATATGTATCATACTTTTACTTGTAAATACCTACACATATTTTAAAATAACCACACAATAATTTATTTTATTACTGGGTTTCATCTAATTTGGATTATAAATTTACAGAACAAAGCATCGCTTCTTAAATTTGATTTCTGAAGTTGTAAAGTACATGCATGTGTATATGTGTGTAAGTTCAGCCTTGAAATCATTTTGATGTTTAGTAAATTTTTTTTCAACATAGAATACTGAAGAGTAAGGGTGAGTTGAGACTGTTTTTATAAAAAAACAAGGAGAAATTTCTTACTTAATTTTCCTTGCTTCTTCTCAGTCTTAATTTTTAATTAAAACTTGCTTATATTTAGTTAAATTTACTCATTTTACTTTCTCCTGCTTAATTTTTAATTTTGCTTCTTTTTTCTTAACATTATATACTTATAAAGTTAAAAGTACATTAGCTTAAAAGGTAAACTATACAAGTATACAATAATACATATCTCATAGAGATTACTTAACTCAGAATATGGAGGTAACAGACTTCTACATGACTTAATATAATCTCATTTAATAGCATTTTGGAAAATCAGAAGTTGCAGATTTGCTCACTAAAATGTAAATGATCTCTCCTCAGTCTATACTCGAAAGATTTAAAATCAGCATACTTTAGTAATGCAGCCACATCAATGTTCATATTAGTACAATTCACAATAGCTAAACTGTGGAATCAACCTAAATGCCTCTCAGTAGATGAATGGATAAAGAAACTGTGTTATATATACACAGTGGGATATTACTCAGTATTAAAAGAGAATAAAATTATGGCATTTGCAAGTAAATTGGATGGAGTTGAAGAATATCAGGTTAAGCAAAGTCAGCCAATCCCAAAAACCAAAGGCCAAATGTTTTCTCTGATAAGTGAATGCTGATCCATAATGGGGTGGGGGAGCATGGGGAAAATGGAGGAACTGTGATTGGGCAAAGGAGAAGGAAAAGAGGAAAGGGGCAAGAAAGATAGTGGAATGAGATGGACATCATTACCCTAGGTACCTGTATGACTGCACATAGAGTGCATGGTGTACAACCAGAGAAATAAAAAGTTGTGCTGCAATTGTGTACAGTGAATCAAAATGCATTCTGCTGTCATATATACCTAATTACAATAAATACATGGATAACTTTTTAAAACATAAATAAAAGGTATGATCTCTGTGTATCATGAAATACATGCTATGTTTTTTAAATATTATGAACTTTTTATTGACTTCCTACTTCTACATTAATGGCTGTTCAGGGTGAAACCTCTGATTTAGGACTCAGATCAGTAAATTTAGAAGATGGAGGCAGGGGTGGGGGACCTGTAAAGTAAATTCAGAAAATGAAAAAGTTTATTACTTCTCTTGACCACTCTCTGTCTATGACATACACCATTCCAAAGAGAATCTGTCTCAACATATTATAAAAAGGAAATGGAATTTTTTCCTAAAGGACTATGAAATTCTGAGCTGATGAGTTCTAACCAGTTATCTGTGGGGCACTATAATAGGACCAAATTTTTTCTTAATCTTTCCTACGCTTTTTTTCTCCCACACTCTAGCTTGACTCCTTGTTCCTCCCTCCCAACCTCCTTCTCTCTCTCTCTCTCTCTCTCTCTCTCTCTCTCTCTCTCTCACACACACACACACACACACACACACACACCAAGATAGAGATATATAGATAGATAGACAGACAGACTGGCCCTCTGGACTTCATTATAATTCAGGCTCATATCCGTGTATTTATCATTTAACTTTCTCGAGATTCAGATCTCTGCTCTGTGAACCTAATTGTGAACTAATCCTCCTGTCAGGGTCTTCCTAATACAAACATTCTCTAATTTTTCTGTTGTTGTAATCATGTAATCATTTTTCTCTGCTTCCCTGTGCATCTTCACTTTCAGAATCAAAGTCAAGATTATTCCTGGCATTTATCTTTTTAAAATTATTAAAATGCAAAGATGCTCTTTTTTGTGTGAATTAATAGAGATTGGAGGAATTGGCGCATATGAGCTTTAAGGTATTCACGAAAGAGAAAGGGTTGAAAATAAATCGTCATATTTTCTGGGAGAATAAGGTGTTTTGCTTAATCTATAAGGGATTTTCTGAGAGGACTATTTCTACTAAGGAAACAGCTGATCTAGAAACATTCTTCTTGAAAACTAGTACCAGTCATTAAATTGACTCCCAACACTTCTTGCATACTTTTATTAACTAGATTTACAGAAGATCTAATTATCTGTCAAATAATGAAATATTAGCCACTTAGAGATTAATTAATCAATATGTGCAAATTACACTGGAGATGATGTTTTTTGCAGAGGGAAAGAATGGAAACTACCCAAGTGGATACTACCTCTTCACCTTAACTTTCAGGGTTCTCCTGAGGAAAGTTTCTCAAACTTGAATAGTGAGGCTTCTGGGCTGTGGTTGCCGTCAGTTCTCCTCCTAATTGTCTGTAGTCAATTTACAGGCTCTTACTAAGTGACTTTTTTTAATCCAACAGTCTTTTTAAAGTGCTCTTGATAATTAACTGCATAAGAAAATAAACAGATGGGCACCATTTCAAGTTAAATGCCCAAGAATATTATCTTTTCACACCAGAATTCAGACACACACAGAGAACTGCAGAAAATTCCACAATATTTATCACAAGTTTTGCAAGGGTAGAATTTTACTTAGTTACATAGTTAGGTTGAATATCATTAAGAAAACTTCAATGGTTTAGAAAATCTTCCCCATCTACAAATTAATCTTTGAACTCTGCTGTCTGAGAATTATTTCTTTATCTTTCCTAAAGGGGATTTCCAAAATATGACTTTTAGGCACTTAGGAATTATGGGTGAACAAAAGAGACAAATATCCTACACTTTATGAAACTCAAATCAATCAAGGTAATAGGAACAATTAAATAAGTCTAATAAATAGGTACATAATAGAATTTTTAGGAGGTGATGTAAAATATGTCAGAGAAGGTTTGGGATATAGCAATTACAGGTCTGGGCAGAGGGGCTAGATTGTAATATTATATAGCCTAATCAGGATAGATTTTATTGAGAAGATGAAAAGTAAGCAAAAGTATGAATAAAAAAGTGAATGGACAAATGAATAGATGGGATAGGGAGTTCCAGGTGAGGTGCACAGCTAGAGAAAACGTTGCAGACTAGAAAATCGCTAATGGCTATGGGGAATAGCAAAGAGCCCCACAGAAGCCCATTTGAGCAAAGGAAAGACAACAAGGTAATAGATGTGTAGATGCATAGAGGAACTCAAAGAAGCATCAAATAGGGAAGGATTATGTCAAATTTTATAGTCATTAGGAAAACTTGGTTTTGTTCTTAGCGAAATGGTAGAGAGAGAAGTCTTCACCAGTTTTTGAATAAAGAAATGATGTGATGTTATGCTTTAAGGTATCACAGGGAATGCCGAATTCACGGTAGGGAGACCAGAGTGGAAACAGAAACCAGTGGGGAGGCTGTGCCAGCAGCAAAGCCAAGACATAGTGTTAACTTGGGCCCATTTGAGAGCAATGCAAGGTAGAGTGCCTGGATTCCAGATGGTCCACGTTATTTCCTGAGGAATAAGGTGTGATATATGAAAGAAAATGAAAAGAATCAAAGGTGCCTTTCAGATTTTCAGTCTGAGTGACAATAAGAGAAGTGGAAAATTGAGAGAATATAAAAGGTAGAAGGAGATCAAAAGTTGATGTTAAACATGTTGAATTTACACACACACACACACACACACACACACACACACATATATATATATATGAAAATCAAGAGAAAGTATTAAGTTAGCAACTGGAATATGCTCAACTGAATTTCAGATAATAGATTTCTTTTTTGTATTTGTTCTTTTTAGATATACATGACAGTAGAGTGTATTTTAGCATATTATACATTCGTGAGTATAACTTACAAAAATAAGGATCCTATTCTTGTGGTTGCACGTGATGGGGAGTTAAACTGGTCATGTATTCAAATAAAAGTATGAGAAAGTTATGTCTGATTAATTCTACTATCCTCCCTATTTCCCTTCCTTTCCCCTTCCCTTCATTCCACTTGGTCTAATCCAATAAACTTCTATTCTTCCCCTCCCCACTCTTCTTCCTTGTTGTGGGTTAGCATCCACACATCAGCCTTTGTTTTTTGGGATTGGCTTATTTCACTTAGGATGATAGTCTCCAGTTCCATCCATTTACATGCGAATGCAATAAATTCATTATTCTTTATGGCTGAGTAATATTCAATTTTGTATACATACCATATCTTCTTTATCTATTCATCTGTTGAAGGGCACCTAGTTTGGTGGAATAGCTTGGCTATTGTGAATTGAGATGATATAAACATTGTTGTTGCTGCATCAATATAGTATGCTGATTTTATGTCCTTTGGGTATAGACCCAGGAATGGGCTAACTGGATCAAATGGTGATTCTATTCTAAGTTTTCTAAGGAATCTCTATTCAGTTTTCTAGAGTGGTTGCACCAATTTGCAGTCCCACTAGCAACGTATGAGTGTACATTTCTCCCCACATCCTCGCCAACATTTATTGTTGCTTGTATTTTTGATAATTGCCATTCTGACTAGAATGAGATGGAATCTCAGTATGGTTTTAATTTTCACTTCTCTAAAGGCTAGCGATGTTAAACATTGTTTCATATATTTGTTGACCATTTATATTTTTTCTTTTCTGAAGTGCCTGTTTATTTCTTTTGCTCATTTATTGATTGGGTTATTTGTGGGGTTTTGTTTGTTTGTTTGTTTTGGTATTAAGTTTTTTGAGTTCTTTGTATATCCTGGAGATTAATGCTATATCTGAGGTGCAGGTGGTAAAGATTTTCTCCCACTCTGTAGGCTCTCTCTACATTCTTGATTGTTTCCTTTGCTGTGAAGAAGCTTTTTAGTTTGATACCATTTCATTTATTGGTTCTTGATTTTACTACTTGTACTTTAGGGGTCTTATTGAGGAAGTCTATTCCTAAGCCTACATGATTAGGCCTACTTTCCTTCTAGTAAGCACAGGGTCTCTGGTCTAATGTCAAGGTTCTTGATCCACTTAGTTGAGTTTTGTTCAGGGTAGAGATGGGGTTCAAATTCTTTGTACTAGATATAGATCCATTTCCCAGAACTATTCGTTGGAAAGGTTATCTGTTCTCCAATATATGTTTATAATGCCTTTGTCTAGTAAGAGATAACTGTATTTATGTGGGCTTTTCTCTATTGGGTTTGTCTTCTATTCTGTTCTGTTCCATTGGGCTTCATGTGTGTTTTGGTGACAGTACCATGCCATGTTTGTTTTTTTTTTTTTTTACTATGACTCTGTAGCATAATTTAAGATCTGGTATTGTGATGCCTTCTGCTTCACTTTTATCAGAATGAATTTCTTTGGCTATTCTGGGCCTCTTATTTTTCCAAACGAATTTCACACTATTTATGTATTTCTATGAAGAATATCATTGGAATTTTAATAGGAATTTCATTATATCTGTATAGCACTTTTCATAGTATGGCTATTTTGACTATATTAATTCTGTCTATCCAAGAACATGGTCTTTCCATTTTCTGAGGTCTTCTTCAATTTTTTTTTCAGTAGTGTTCTGTAGTTTTCATCTTAGAAGTCTTTTACCTGTCTGGTTAAATTGATTCCCAAGTATTTTTTTAAAGCTATTGCTATTGGTATATATTTCCTGATTTCTAGTTCTACTAATACGTCATTGGTAGATAGGAATGTGATTGATTTATGGGTGTTGATTTTATACCCTGCTACTTTGCTGAATTCACTATGAGTTCTAGAAGCTTGCTGATGGCATTTTTTGAGGGGGTCTCCTAAATATAGAATCATTTCATTGGCAAATAGAGATAGTTTGTGTTCTTCTTTTCCTATTCTTAGCCCTTTATTTTTTTCTTTTGTCTAATTGCTCTGGCTAGGGTTTCAAGGAATATGTTGAATAAGAGTGGTAAAAGAATGCATCATTGTCTTGTTCCAGTTGTTACAGGGAGTGCTTTCAATTTTTCTCCACTTAAAATGATGTTGGTGGTTCCATTCCCAGCTTTCCAAGAAATCTCCATACTGCTTTCCAAATTGGCCGCACCAATTTGCAGTCCCACCAGCAATGTGCAAGTGTACCCTTTTCCCCACATCTTCGGATAGTAGAGGATAGGAAAGGCAGCAGAATACAACAGACACTAGTATGGCAATAGGTAAATCAATGGATGTGTAACCCATGTGATTCTGCAATCTGTATACGGGGTAAAAATGGGAGTTCATAACCCACTTGAATCAAAGTGTGAAATATTATATATCAAGAACTATGTAATGTTTTGAACAACCAACAATAAAAATTAAAAAAAAAATGATGTTGGCGGGCTGGGGTTGTGGCTCAGCGGTAGAGCACTTGCCCAGCACATGCAGGGTCCTGGGTTTGATCCTCAGCACCACATAAAAATAAATAAATTAAATAAAGGTATTGTGTCCAACTATAACTAAAAAATAAATATTAAAAAAAAATAAAATAAAATGATGTTGGCCTTGAGTTTAGGGTATACAACTTTTACAATGTTGAGGTATGTTCCTACTACCCCTAGTTTTTCTAGTGTTTTAAAAATTAATAAATGGTGAATTTTGTCAAATGCTTTTTCTGCATCTATTGAGGTAAACAGGTGATTCTTTAAGTCTATTAATGTGGTGAATTATATTGACTGATTTCTGTATGTTGAATGAACCTTGCATCCCTGGAATTAACTTCACTTCATTATGGTGCACCATCTTTTTAACATGTTTTTGTATGCAACTTGCCAGTATTTTATTGAGAATTTTTGCACCTATATTCATCAGGGATATTGGTCTGAAGTTTTCTTTCCTTGATGTGTCTTTGTCTAGTTTTGGCATCTAGGAGATACTAGCTTCATAGAATGAGTTTGGAAGGATTCCCTCCTTTTCTGTTTCGTAGAATGATTTGAGGAGGATTGGTGTTATTTCTTCTTTGAAGGTCTGGTAGAACTCCACTGAGAATGCATCTGGTCCTGGTGTTTTCTTTCTTGGTAGGCTTTTGATGGTGTCTTCTATTTCATTGCTTGAAATGGTCTGTTTAATATGAATTGTAATACATCTGCTGTCATATATAACAAATTAGAATAAAAAATAAATAACTGTATTTATTAAAAAGAAAGAAGTTGATCTGTTCAAATTTTCTATGTCCTCTTTATTCAATTTGGGTAGGCCATTTGTCTCTAGAAATATGTCATTTTTTATTTTAATTTGTTATATATGACAACAGAATGCATTACAATTCATATTACACATATAGAGCACAATTTTTCATGTCTCTGGTTGTACACTGATTTTCTATTTTATTAGAGAATAGATTTTCAAAGTAGTTTCTGATTATGGTCTGTAGTTCAGTAGTGTTCATGGTGATATTAATTTTATTTACTTATTTAAAGAACCAACTTGTTGTTTTGTCAATTTTTAATTGCTTTTTTTGTTGTTGCTTCAATTTCATTAATTTAGGCTCTGATTTTAATATTTCCTGTCTTCTACGGCTTTGGGTGTTGATTTGTTCCTCTTTTTCTAGGGCTTTGAGATGTTAAGTTAGGTTATTTATTTGGTGAATTTGTATTCTTTTTATGAATGATGTCAATGCAATGAACATTCCTATTAGAATTGCCTTCAAAGTGTCCCAGAAATTTTGATATGTTGTGTCACTATTCTCATTTATCTCTAAGTATTTTTTTAGTTCATCCCTGATTTCTTCAGCTATCCATTGGTCATTCAATAGTATACCAGTTAGTTTCCAGGAGTTACAGTAGCTTATTCTTTTATTTTATCATTGATTTCTAAATTTATTTTATTATGATCTGATAAAATGCAAGGTATTAGCTCTATTTTTTTGTATTTGCTTAGAGTTGCTTTTTGGTCTAATATATGGTCTGTTTTAGAGAAGGATTCATGTGCTGCTGAGAAGAAAGTGTATTAAGTCATTGATAAATGAAATATTTTTATATGTCTGTTAAATCTAAATTATATTTTTAGTTCTATACCTTTTTCATTATTTTTTGCTTTGAAGATCTATCAATTGGTGAGAGAGCCATGTTGAAGTCACCCGATATTATTGTGTTGCGAATTATCTGATTCTTGAGATTGTGAAGAGTCTATTTGATATATAGATACTCCATATTTTGTGGCATAAATATTCACAATTGTTATGTCTTCTTGATGTATAGTTCCCTTAAGCAGTATGAAATGGCCTCCTTTTTCCCTTCTGATTAATTTTGACTTGAAGTGGACTTTATCAGATATAAGGATAGAAACCCTGCTTGTTTATGAGGTCCACATGAATGGTAAGTTTTTTCCCATACTTTTACCTTCAGTCTGTGGATGTCTTTGCCTGTAAGGAAATTCTCTTGGAGACAACATATTGTTGGGTCATGTTTTTTAATCCAATGTGCTAGTCTATGTCTTTTTATTGATGAGCTTAGGACATTTATATTCAATGTTATTATTGAGATATTATTTTTATTCCCTGTCAATTTGAATTATTTCTGGTTTTTAACTTGAATTAGTTGCTCTTTTCATTAACTGTTCTTCTTGCATAGTTCCTCCCTTTGCTGGTTTTTAGTTTTATTTTGAATTTATTCTTCATGAACTATTTTGTTGAGAATGTTTTGTAGTGCAGAGTTTTTAGTTGTGAATTCTTTTAACTTTTGTTTATCATGGAAGGTTTTTAGTTCATCATCAAATGTGAAGCTTAATTTTGCAGGGTCTAGTATTCTTAACTGGAATTAATTTTCTTTCAGAGCTTGGTATAAATTATTCCAAGACCTCCTAGCTTTGAGGGTCTGGGTTGAAAAATCAATTGAGATCTGACTTGGTTTCCCTCTACATGTGACTTGTCTTTTTTTTCCTCCTCTGGCAGCCTTTATAATTCTATACTTATTCTGTATGTTAGGCATAGTTATAATAATATGCCTTGGTGTGAGTCTGTTGTAATTTTGTATAGTTGGGGTCCTGTATGCTTCCTGTATTTGATTTTTTATTTCATTCCTAAGGTTTCAGAAAATTTCAGATATTATTCCATTTAAAAGATTATGCATTCTTTTGGGTTGTACCTCTGAGCCTTTGTCTATCCTGATAAATCTTAAATTTGCTCTTTTCAGGTTATCCCATATTTCTTGGAAGTTCTGTTCATAGTCTCTTAACATATTTTCTCTGTGGTCAACTTTATTTTCAAGATTATGTATTTTGTCTTCATTGCCTGAGACTCTTTTTTCTAAGTGGACTAGTCCTCTGGTGATACTTTCCAATGAATGGTTTATTTGGTTTATTGTTTCCTTCATTTTGAGGATTTCTGCTTGTTGTTTTTGTTTTGTTTTTTCATTGTTTTTGTTTTTTTCAGAATCTCTATTACTTTTTCAAAGTCATCTTTTTCTTCCTGTATTTTCTCCTTTACATCATCCTTTCCCTTGCAGATCAATTTTACTATCAACATTCTAAACTCCTTCTCTGGCATTTCTTTCACTGAGATGTCAATGGATTTTGCTTTTGGTGTATTTTGGTTTGTTTCAGGTGATTCATTCCCTTGCTTTTTCATGTTGTTTGTATGTCTACCCATCTAACAGTTGGTTTTGAGGCAGTAGAGTTTCTACCTTATGGATTTATGTTCCTAAAAGTTTCCAGTACCTCACTGTTTAGGGAAAGACTGATAATAAAAACCATTGATGCAAGCAACTTATAGCATTAAACCAAATATGAAATCTACAATGTCAATTGTCACAATAAACAGAAACGATATGATCAGTTATTGCCCACAGCAAAAACAGTAAGTTTATAAAAGGGTTTACAATTTCAGGTGGTGACCAGGGATAGAACAGAAGTGATATAGAATATGAAGTCTATGACAGAGGATAATAAAAAAAATAGAAGTAAAATATTTAAAAGAAGAGTGAAAGAGAGAACATAGAGAATGGCTATTAGCAGAGGAAAAGAGAGTTGAGGGAAACTGATAAGTGAGAGAATACATGCATAAAAGTCTCAGGCAATGAAAACAAAAAAGAAATAAGATTATAATACCAAAATTGATAAATACTAATCAAACACCTTAGTCCTCAAAATGTTGATCCATGAAAAATACCTGTCTTCAAATAAAATGGTAGAAGTGAGAAAAAATAAAGATATATGAATGTATATAAGTGTTCATTTAAAGATAGAATTTTTAAGAGGAAAGAAGTGATGAGATGGTAGGAAAGGGTTTGTAGATTCAAGAGGTGAATAGAGCAAATGCAGAGGTGACATAGGATGTGTTTATAAGGGGAGGACCAAAAAACAGAAGTAAAAGAAACAAAGGATGAAAGAGAGCAACAGTGTTTGGCTGTTAGCAAGTAAAAAGAGAGAAGTAGGAACAAAGGAAAACAAAATTGTGAGAAGACAATAGAAAATCAACCCAAAATATACTAATCAAAAACCCAATCCTCAAAAAAATAAAGCATGAAAAAATAACTACCTTAGAAACGCTAAAACTGAAAGACCAGAAACAAACATGTGCATGTATAAATGTATAAATGTCCATCATGTATCATCAATCAGTACACACACAAAAACAACAAAAACAAAATAACAGAATAGTCAATGAGACCATTTGCCCACTGTCTATGCCAAAGTACCTTTCTGTTTCTCGACTTCCCTTCTCAGGGGGATGGCGGGAGGAGCTGTGGAAAATGTTCTCAGCCTGACTTCCTGGGTATTGTCTTTGGGTTCTGTGAGATGGGTTGCTGTAAGTGAAGCTCCCAGGGGTGGGTATTTGGTCTGGAGTTGCCCCTGGTGTTTTATTATGTGGGGAGTTTTCATTAATGAATCAACATACTTCTAGCACTGTACCCCACTAGTCCCAGCAAGGCACCACTTTTGGGACTGGGGAGTTGGTCCTTCACTGGTTCTGTTGTTTGGGGATACTGCCCTGTTTTGGCTTCTCAAGACTGTTTCTGAGCACTGAGCTCAGTCATTTTGCCCTATTCAATTTCTTCCTGCTACTTGTCCTGCTAGCTGCTGGGTTCAATCTGATCTGTATTACCCCCAAGCAAAATGGTCTCTGTGCCAGAGATTCTCTTGATTTGTTAGGTTCATTTAAATCTCGTGGTTGGCATCTGCCCAATTCATGTATTAGTTGCATCCCCAAACTCACAGATCTAAGTTCTGGGTTCTGAGTCCACACCAGTCTCGTGGAGGTATTTCCAACTTGGGCTCCTTGTAGAGGGCTGGCAGATGATGACTTTCCCTGGCCAGTTTGTTGGGACTGATAGCACCTGGGTCAGCCCAGGGGGTGCTGCCCTTTGGTCCCTGGATTCCCCAAGCCAAGATTTTCCCAGCACTTTCAATCATTTCCAACCTGGTGTATTTTCTCCTCTTCCACCTGGATCAGCTCCAATTCTGTTCCTTGGCCTAATCTGATGTTGTACCCAGTCTTCAAGGCTCTCTGTCCAATATTGAATATCAGTGGAGTGTTTCTGTTTTTGTTTTTGTTTTTTCACTTACCTCCCAAAGAGGTAGTTTCCCTTCTGTTTGAGTCCCAAGTTATAGAGCTGTGAGAAAAGCCACATCTCACTAATCCACCATCTTGCTTTCCTCCAGATAATAGATTTCATTTAGAGATACAAATGTGGGTATCATTACAATACAGATAGAACTTAAAGCCCCATCACCAGATAAGATTACCAAGAGAAGGGAGCATAACTACAGGCAAGAAGACAATTAAGGCCTTACCATAAGAATCTTCCAAAATAAGAGATTGAAAAGTAAGATAAACCCATTCTCAAGATTGAGGAGTTTGGGCTGGGGTTGTAGCTCAGTGGTAGAGTGCTTGCCTAGCATGTGTGAGGCACTGGGTTCAATTCTCAACACCGCATATAAATAAAGTTCCATTGGCAAATAAAAAATATTTTAAAAAAAGAAAATGCAGATCTCAAATTAAAAAAAAAAAGATTGAGGAATTTGCAATGAAAGAGATAGAAATAAAAAGAGATCCTGGAAGCCAAATAATGAAAGTATAAAAGGAGAACACAGAGCCAATTGCAACCAAGTCTACTGAGAGCTCAAATAACATGAAGACTAAGAATTACCACGATGAGCTATGTTATTGAATGAATAGTATAAAATCTGAGAAGATAGAGCATATTTATTGTTTTTCATTATTTGTCATTTGGTATAAATTAAAACCATCAGAGAGAATTTGAAAAGAAACCAGAAGAGATTGTCCAAAAAGAATGGGTTCAACCATGGTTAACCAGATCTCACAGCCAGCGATGCCACTGGAATCTAATAACATTCTTCTCTAGGATTCAGACCTTGAACAATTCACTTAATCTCACTAGGTCCATTTATTTTCACTTCTAAAATAAGGAGAGGAATTTATGAGCCCTCATATCCCTGCCCCTCAATATTTTTATGATTTAAACATAACACCCATAATCCTACCTCCCCCACAAATTACTTTTATTATTTAAATATCATCTTCTATTTCTTGTTAAAATACATAAAATGTGTGCATGCATAAAATGTATGGGTGCATAAAATACACATATCATACACAAAAGTGCACCGCTTTTAAGAACAAGAATTACATGTGTGCATTGTTATTCCCTTGGTATGTTAAGTAAGCAAAGAAAACGAGGCAGGAGAAATGTGTCTGACAGGCTCATTTCTTTTGCCTATCATCTGCTCACCTTCAGATGATATACAACTTCTGAATTATGATAAAATATATTAAATTTTCCAGGGCTACAAATTTACTAACAAGAAAATATGGCTTATTTATTTCTCTGTGAATAAATTGAGCTTTCTCAGATGCCTCCAGCTTTGTTAGTAAATAAAGAAAAAATACCTAATATTAGTTTGAAATAGCAAATTTAATCCATACAATACTTTATATAGTCAACGGGGGTTCACATTCAATGTCACTTACAGCTTTTTTTTTTTTTTTTTTTGAGTAAAGTATGAATCCTTAGAATCCTTAGTGTTTTGGCAATCCCCAATCCTTCTCTCCAAGAGGGCACTTGGTAGGAAGCTATATGCATGGTTCATGAGATGTCTTGGTAGCAAGAAAGTGATGGTCTCTTCAGATCATCAAGATATTATTTTGCATCTTTGCTGGTCATGAACCTTTTTGCATCGAACCTGAATGCCAGTCTCAAAGCCAGTCCTAGGCAATTCTAAATATGAATCACATGAGTGTTGATGTCCAGGTTATGGACCCTTCTCACTATTAGCTGCCGAAATGTGCAACTAGTTAATCATTAATACTTCCTCTGTCTCTGTTTGGTGGAGCCAAGTAACCCCACATGATGATTTAGCCTCACTTTTATTCTCACTGGAGCTGAAGAGTCCCTCTGAGGTCTAACTGTGTCTCCCACACAGTTCTAGTCAATGTGGTCTACCTGTATCACTTGATTATTGCAAAACCTTTTCCCTGTCATGATATGAACAACTCCATCTGGCAAGTTATCCCACCAGGTCCTTGGCCAAAGTGTAAGACCCTTGATCAGGATCAGATAGGAAATTTGAGGTCCCATTCATGCTACTTAGGGATTGAGGTTAATTCAAGGGACTTTTATTCAGGACCTCTCTCTGCCTAATCTTGCTGCCTTACTGAACTCTGTAGCTATTTCCAGAGTCCTAAAAAATGATCTGGGGCAGAAGCCATTGTACCCTCTGTCTACTTTCAAAAGGATTTTTAACAAAGTTTTCCTGCCCCATCTTGACCCTAAAGGAAAGTTAAATAAACTCTGATTGCATGATCCCTTTACCTCTTTCTCCTTTCATGTGTGAATTCTCCTTGGGGACCAATGCATCTTGCATTGGTTAGCCTCTCTTCCTTCTGTTTGAAATGGTCGCGTAGACTACATCTGTTCTTTATATGATAAAAAAAGTCAGTAAACAAATTTACAAATACTCTTCTCCACAAAATCTGGATGTCAGGACTATTTTGTTGTTGCATAAATTCTACTTTGTGAGCCAAATGATGACTCTTTCTCTGCATTTTCACTCTAACAGTGGTAAATTCCACCCCTGCCACCCACTGCCAGGCAGTGAATGCTCAGTTTAATGGGGGAGAAAATTCTATGGAGAATTGGAGAAGTGAAAAATACCACAGTGTCTTTCAAAGACTACCACTGTTGCAAAAGAAAAAATATGCATTTTCCTTTATGTTAGTCAGCTTTTTGTCACTGTGACTAAAATTCCCAACAAGAACAACTTAGAGGAGGAAAAGTTTATTCTGAGGCTCAGGATGTCAGAGGTCTCAGTCCACAGACAGCTGACTGCATTGCTTTGGGGCCAAGGTGAGGCAGAAGGGCAAGGGCCAGAAAAGATGCTCACCTGATGGCAGCCAGGAAGAGAGAGAATGAGGGAAGAAGTAAGGGGTCACAGGAAAGATGAACCCTTCCAGGGCACACCCCAGTAACCCACCTCTTCTGACACACCCCACCTACTTACCATCGCCACCCAGTCAGTCCATTCAAACTAGGAATGGACTGATTAGGTTACATCTTTTATAGTCCAATCATTTCACTTCTGAACTGTATAAAATCATTTCACTTTTTTTGCCATATAAAACCCAAAGCTTTGGGGAGAAACCCCTCATATCCAAATCATAACACCCTTTTAAAAAAGCCTATATAATATTTCAAAAAGTATTCAAGAAATGGAGACCGTCTTGTTCCAAATAACTTGAGAACTTCCTCAGGAATTACCAAAGAGTTCAATGGTTCAAGGATTTTTGATTGAATAATACCACATGGGGGAGCTCTATGTTCTTAGACTCAAAGTTTGATAAAGTACCTATTCATGTGGTGACAATGTGTGTTGATTGGCTAGGTTTCTCCCATATGTTTTATACAAAAATGGAATTGATAAACCATTTTTTCACAAAATCATTGTGTCAAAATTGTTCTGTTCATGATGTATTGAAAATATTTTCCTCAGCTTTTGAAATTTTTTAAAAATCATAATCATTATTAGAATAGTCTTAAAGTAGAAATTGGGAATATAGCTTTATCATGATTGATATTCTATGTTATATTGAATGTTAGATGTTATCAATTTGTAATAATGCTCCATTATTTTATGATATACCACTAAGGAAGGAAAAACTCCCTGAATTAATGCCATCAATTATAGGATACATCTAAATTTCAGAGATGTTAGAATATGGAAAAATATGCATTTAAGACCGAAATGGGGTAGTAGATTTGCTGGAATCCTTTACTGAATACTTACCACGTGCCAGGCCCTGTGGTCAGTGCTTTTACTAATCAAGAAATCTTATCCTCATATTATAGACATGGTCCCTGAGGTTTACAGAAATCAAATAATCTGCCAAAAATATTTAGAACTAACAGAGCAGAGCTAGAATACACACCTAGATCTTAATGACTCTAGAGCCCATACCCTTACCTAGATTTAATGTTAGATTTATCAAACCTTTCTGCTTTTGGCTTAAAATTCCAACTTTTGGTGGTCTTTTATTGATATAGTAACAGTAATTTGCACAATCTTTTAAAAATTATTTTTCGTTGTCAGTTTCTAAATAACTTGTTAGAAAATTTAAGTTAATGTACTAATTAATGGTCCATCAGAAAATTCTATTTTTCTGTCTGTAAATCTTCATAAAGAAGGAAACTTTTTGATGTTTTATAGTATAACACTATTAAAACAGAACTCAATTTAAAAAATATTTATTATGGAAATCCTCACAAATACACAAAAATAAAGACAACAGTATGATTAAGCCCTCCCCCCCCAAAAAAAATACCACATGGATTGTTGATTAAGAACATTTAAAAGGAAATCTATGTTTACTTTACAGGGAACCAGGGAGGAGGGATACACAGACCCTGCTATGGCTGCTCAGGATGCAATGGTAACTAGATCCAGCCCTCCAACAGGCTCTAAAGAACCTTTGTTCTGATGGTCTGAGCTGATTCTGATGCTCCTTCCTGACTGTGGGTTTCAGGTCCTGTGGGAAGCGTGTCAGCAGAAAACTGGAGAACATAAAACCATGCTACAGATGATCCTGTGCAACAAGAGCTACCAGCAGCTGTGGCTGGGTAATTAGAAATCAATCTTCTTTCCAGTTACTTAACTGATTATATAATAAAAAGCAAGTAGTTAAGTAGAAAAAAAAGAGAGAGAAAATGTTGCATAGAAATAGAGGAAAATTGGCTATCACAAAGACAATTATTTTGGATTATAAGTTATACATATATGCCTCATTTAATGGCATTACTAAGAAAAAAGTTTTCCCCATAATTTTATTTTTCTAATAAATGAATTTTATAACTTCCAAATATTGAATCTCTTGAAAATTATCACTGTTTTAGAGCTGTATTTGCTATTTGCTACTGGGTATGTTGTCTATATGTTATCTTGAAAAGTGAACATAGTTTAATCAGCGCATCATGAGTCAGGTTCATTACTGATATCATGATTTATGCAAAAGAGGTAGCATCGTATTGGTTTTAGAGGTAATTCATATTCATTTGCACTTTGTTTGAGTTTCTTCAAACTATTGTACTTTTCTTTTTCCCCCTATTAAAAAAAAATTTATGTAAAACACAAAAGTCATTAAAAATTTTTAAAAGATGACCTACCCTAATTGAACTCCCATCTTTATATTTTCTAATGTCAATTATATATATAAATACAATAAGACCATACCTCCTTGCTTCTAATTTGCTATAAAAAATGGAGAACTAAAAGTTTCTTGGGATAAAACCACATAAGTAAATTCCTAAATAAGAAGCTTAATTAAGCACAATTTTGCTAATAATGCTTATCAAAAGGTGATTTCATATTTCTCAGAATATTCTTTTTTATGCTTATTTTTTAGTTGTAGTTGGACACAATATCTTTAATTAACTTATTTATTTTTATGTGGTGCTGAGGATGGAACCCAGGGCCTCATGCATGCTAGGTGAGCGCTCTACAGCTGAGCCACAACTCTAATATATATATATAATATTCTTTATAGGTCTTATGATCACTGTTTTAATCATCACTCAGGATTTTTACAATAATTTTTCATATTTAAGCTCTAGCAGAAAATTTACTGTTGAAATAAGTCTGATTTATTTCTATGTATGTCCTAAACAAATGGCTCATAAATAATGTCTGGTCTTGTGTTTCCTCTGAATTTAAATCAGCAGAGAGTCAGTGAGTCCTACTAGAGGTGGCAGTTGTTCCCAAGGAGGACAGAGCAAAAGCAAGTCTTTGAAGATTTATACCAGCTCCACTAACTTTTAGAGTATTGTATTTATTTCAAAGCATAGAAATCAATACTACTGATGGTAGTATTTTCAATTATTTTAGAGAAAATACCTTCAGTATGTAAAACAATCTAATCAATATCTATATTTAAGTTTGGAATATTTACAAAATTTCCTTTGAATTACATCAATTTTTTTTGAAGTTTTCCAGGAATTTCAAAATATTTCTGGGCAAGATGTGGTAGATGCCATTAATGATTGCTATGATGGATACTTTAAGGAGCTGTTGGTGGCAATTGGTAAGTAATAATTTATTGGGTGCACAGCAGAACTTCTATTTCACAACAAATGCTGACTGGCTCTGACCGAATTGAAGCTCTTTATTGAGTCATTTTCCCCCTGAATGCAACTATTTAAAAGGGTTGTGAACTCTGTAGAAGGAACATATATCAGTTACTGATACAGGGCACTAAGCTGGAGGCCTAATGGCATTAATAAACTGACATCTTCCCCTAAAGGCTGGTTCAGGTTTCATTCCGGGAAGCAGAATTATCTGATGTTTTCTGTCAGGAATGACGGTTTTCATACTGTTAAGTTCATTTTGTATTTATTGACTTCCATTCCTTTGTCCAAGAGCAGATAAATTCTAGCAATGTGGCTTCCTTTCCTCCCAGAAGGAAGAGGGTTTTGTTGTTGTTGTTGTTGTTGTTCTTTAGTTTTGGAGGTATTTTTGTTTGTTTGTTTTTGGGGAGCATGAGTGTGTGAGAGAGAAAGGGAGACTTTCCAGCATATTCACCTTTAGGAGTCAGTCCTACCATAAAAGAGACTTACCAAGTTGTTACTCAGTGGTGAATTCTACAAGTTACTATGAGAGAGACACACCTCCCAGGCCTTCCTAAGGAATGAGATCTCCATAGAAGAAAAAACAGTGGTAGTCATTTGTAAAGCTACTATGGAACTACTCAAGCTTTATCTTGTGCTGCACTTGAACTTGAGAACACCCAATCCCAGACCTATAAATGAAAAGTCATTGTGAAATATTCCCCCAGTAGTTATTTATCTAGTGAGCACTTGGATAATTGTTGAATAAGTGAATATTGAGATTTCCATCCTTGTCTTGGTCCAGTTTTTAGAGGGGATGTTTTCAGTTTTTCTGCATTTAGGATGATATTGGCCTTGGGCTTAGCATAGTTCACAAGGTTGAGATATCCCTGCACCCAGCCATCGCAGTCTAGCAGCCACTCCAGAGTAATCACAAAGGACTATGGGTGTAGCTTAGTGGGACAGTACTTGCGTAGCATGCCTGATACCCTGATGCCATTCCTAGTGCTTTGAGGGAAAAAATGATTATCAGGTTAACTTTTCTTCAAAGTAAAAATAATAAAAGATAAGGTTATGTTCTCACAATCGAAAACAATTACTTGAATTAATTTGTTATGATGATTTTATTTTGGCTAGAAGTTATAGTCTCATACATTATTCATTTATGTATTAGTCTATTATTCAAATAAATAATACTGAATGGCTAAAATCAACAGTGCACATTCATCAGGCTCTAGGTCTTCCAAAACTATGACCATTTCAATTTGATGACATATAAACTGGCCAGGCCTGTTATCATCCTTACTGTTTCTTCTTAAAAGACTTTGATATACAATCAATCAACAAATATATGAAAAAAATATTCGACATCTCTAGTAATTAGAGAAATGAAAATTCAAACTACTCTAAAATTTCATCTCATTCCAGTCAGAATGGAAGTTATCAAGAATACAAGCAATAATAAGTGTTGGTGAGGATGTAGGTAAAAGGTACATTCATACATTGCTGGTAGGACTGTAAATTGAAGCAACCAATTTGGAAAGCAGTATGGAGGTTCCTTAGAAAACTTGGAATGGAACCACCTTTTGACTCAGCTATCCCACTCCTGGGTCTATACCCTAAAGACTTGAAAACAGCATACTACAGTGACACAGACACTTCAGTGTTTATAGCAGCACAATTCACAATTGTTTAACTGTGGAAGCAACCTAGATGCCCTTCAATCTCAAAAAATCCAGGGGCCGAATGTTTTCTCTGATAAGTTGATGCTAATCCATATGGAGGAGCATGGGATGAGTCGAGGAACTTTGGATGTGGCAAAGGGGAGGGGAAGAGGAGGCAAGGGCTAAGAAAAATGATGGAATGAGATGGATACCATTACCCTAGGTACATGTATGATTGCACAAATAGTGTGACTCTACTTCATGCACAACCAGAGAAGTGAAAAATTCTGTTCCATTTGTGTACAATGAATCAAAGAGCTTTGCACTGTCATGTATAATTGATTAGAACTAATAAATAAATAAATAAATAAATAAATAAATAAATAAAAGAGACTTCAGAGCTTCCCAGGAATCTATAAGGAATATGAATGAAGCCTCTTAATGAGAAATCACGTGGACCTTAACTATAATTTACTTTGAAAAGTCATATAAATGCATAGCCTTCAGAATGAATCACATGTGGTCTTTGTTACATTAAATCCTTTGATAATAAAAAATCAATAATAGTGGTGATAACCTAGGGTTTTTTGAAGCACTGTTTAATTTTCAGTTGAAAAAGATAAAGTTTTCTTCATCAGTTAGAGGAAGAAGCTGACCAAGTTCCAAGAGATAGATGAAATGAAAATCTGAATGGATCATTAGAATATTGTTGCTGTGTATTTTTTTGATGAGCTATAACATTGCTATTACTCTGTGTGGATACTATAACACAATGTGAAGATTGTAACATGAAAAAACATGTTCATCTTATTTCACGAATTCTTAAGAAATCATGTCTCTTCACTAACATTACTTTTCTAATTTCTCCCAGTTCTCTGCGTTCGAGACAAACCAGCCTATTTTGCTTATAGATTATATAGTGCAATACATGTAAGTAAGACCTGCATATTTTAAAAATTTCTTCAGATATAGTATCTGTTTTTCTTGATTTTTCTTCCATTATTTAAATATTGACTCATATTTCCCTCTTGTATTTAAATACATACATTTCAAAGAAATATGCCCAAGTGAAAATAATGTACTATACACCAAAAGGAGGACCCATTGTGTAAAAATAATACTTTCCACATCAAATTTAGATACCTAAGTAATACTGTTCTTTGGAGTCTCTGTCCTTCATGTGCTTTAGAGTTTCTTGGCATTTAAAGAAAGTGGTAAATCCAAATGCTTTTGTATATATCCATAGACCCGCTACCTCATACTTACACGAGTATAAAACATATGTCATCATAACAAAATGTTAAACCATTACAAACTCTCAGCAAAAAACAGCTATAATTTTGAAGTTTAAAAACACAAAATAATGTCAGTGATTATCTTAAAGCATGAAGTATTAGCTTTTCAAAAATTATTTAGATAACTAGCAAACAATAAACTCTAAAGTTATTCTTATAATTAAATGGGAATGTTTCATGCTTTAATGTGATATTCAATCACACATCCTTTGTTGCAATCATGTTTGAGGAAAGTAAGTGCATCAGGTAGTGTACATTTTATCCATAATGTGTATGAAGCATATTTTAAAAAAGAAAGGATCTCATAAATGTCACTCTACATATTTCATAGCCTTGAAAACTTGATGAAAATTATTAAAAAAACAAGCTGATATTACAATAAATTTAATAATCAGGGTGTTTTATCTTTGAAGTAATTTTTTACAGGCCAACTTCTTGGAAAAAAGCCAGTGCACAGGACAGATATGTTAATACCAAGAATATTTAACTGTATATCTCATGCTTAAAGTTTGTTTTACTGATGCATGAGGAAAATCTATGCCAGCTCAGAAAGGAGAAAGAACCAACCGCTACAAAAACAAAATAAAGCCTTACTTGTGAATGATCCTGGAAAAATAGAAGCAATTACTCTCAGTCTGACTATGTTCAAATTCAGGGACACTTATATCAGTGATAACTAAAACTATATCTTTGCTCAGTGTGTTACCAGAGATGAAAGAAGGTATCTGTATTCACAAATGGTTTTGGAGGAAGGGTGTGTATTCTAGTAATCAATTTTTTTTTTATACATGAGGACCTCAAGTGTCAAAAAACTCTTTTCATCACCCTTTTCCCCCAAGCACTCTGAAGTATCTACAATTTAAAATAGGAAATTTTGTTAAACATTCATCTTAGTCACCTCTAATTATTAAAAAAAAAAAATCGTTATATCTACATCTAAAACATTCACATCAAAAAATCAGATTACACTTAGTGGCCACCAGATGTCATCATAACTCCATTTTTTTTAAAAAAGTCTGAC
>NW_026000211.1:25481113-25539136 GCF_001458135.2 Marmota marmota marmota | reverse complement strand
CCCCGACACACACACACCTGCCTTCATGAATGTTTCCGGGGGCTAGTGCAAATGTGGACTTTGTTTTTCAGTATTTGAATTTTCACCAGCAAATATTTTAAGTACCTAGAATTCTTAGTTTTACAATATTTCAATAGTGAAAACGTAATTGCTGTCTCAGACTGGCCAATGCTCACGTGAGTGCAGAATGTATCCCCACGGGGAAGCAGGTTTACCTAGGAAGACCTGTGATCAGATGTGCAGTTCACCCTGCAGAGGGAAGGAGACAGTGTGAAGACTGAAGACTGGGAAAGGCTGGAACTACTACAGAGGGCTGGGGGTCAGAGTCAAGGGCATGACCCTGGGGTTTAAGTTAGGAAGACAGATGGAAGAGGATGGCTCAGTGTGAGAGCACAGGGAGGAAAGTGAAGTCACAGGGCAGCTCTCAGGCTCTGACCTGGAGATTGTGGGGACAGTGACCTGGAGATTGTGGGGACAGTGATGTGTTTACAGTTTGAAGACCATGGGTCAAAGAGCAGATTGCTGCAGAAAGAGATGAGTGGCCATTGGACATGCTGACTTTAAGGCACTGTTTTCTTGTTTTTCCTCCCTTTTCCTGAATCTTTTAGGACTTTGGTTTTCATAATAAAACAGTAATCCGGATACTAATTGCCAGAAGTGAAATAGACCTGATGACCATAAGGAAATGCTACAAAGAGAGATATGGAAAATCCCTATTTCATGATATCAAAGTAAGTCTCCTACTTTTTGAAACTGAGATAAAAGCTTTCATTTAAATAATTTCATTTACAGTCTAAAAAATTAACTCTTCTGATGGGATTAACTGCTTTCACAGTTTAGACAACCTTTAATACATGAAATGAACAGGTTGGAAAGAAAATCCCTTTACCAGACAGAAGATTTTTTGTCTTTATTTTAAGCAAAATCATTGACACCATCATGTAAAATATTCATCCCCTGTAATTGTGCTGCAAGAGCTAAATTCTGAGGTTTGCTCAGATCTAGAAAAATGTATCTTGCAGCAAGACCCCATAATCCTGAAGAAGATTCTTATTTCGTTATCATGGAAGGCAGGGCAGCCAGTCAAGTACCATCAACTGTGATCAGGAGGAATTTAACATTACTTGTTATGTGAAAATCTGCACAGCTTTATCCTTTTAACCTTTAGAAAGCAAAGAAACCATGATTCAGAAGTAAACAAGCAATTGCTTCATTCTGATCCTTCTGAACTTTACCCTAGGTTTTTTTGTAAAACCTAGCAAAGAATTACCAGAGTATGTGAGACCCTCTATCTAATTTTCGGAGTGGGGGTGGGAGGCGGTGAAAAATAAAATGCTTGGCCCTTTCTTCAAACAAAAATCACAAAGACTTTCAAGATGGTAGAGCAGAGAATTTAGACCTAGGACAGGGTACTGAGAATCTATCTTCATGTATATTTTGCACATAGATAAGCACTGTTATCTGGCTCACGGTGTTTGCCACTGAAATTTCTAATAGTAAGAAACAGCTTTTTAGTTTACTGACAGAGTAAACCAGAAACAACTCAACAACCCAAGATCAAGAAACCACAAAATCCAGAAGATCTTATAAGCCCTTGAGAGCCAAAGTGGTTCTAGAAGTTGATGGAACAATTAAAAGAAATCTTATTCCTCTATCTTTGATAAAACTCTCATTATATCCACCTTCAAAATGCTAAACTCTTTCAGTGATGATGAACATTTCCCACTGAGAAATACATATCACTCATTTTCTAGATGAATAAACTATATCTTATACACTTCTTATAATTAATCACAGCCATCTTGAAGTCTACTAGTATTTATGATAATTAATGTGACTTTACTATGTGCATATAAAGCAGTGAATCATAAAGACACAATTTTACATAAAAGAACATTAATAGTTGATTTTTAACAAAGTTTAGTTTTATAATATTACTTATTTTTTTGTTTTGGAAAATTTGGAAACTATGAAAAAAACAAAAAGAAAACAAAAATGCCCTAAATTCTCTACCACAGATAATCTATAATAAAATATTGTGGCAGGTGCTTCTGTGGTCAGAATTCTTGTGTCTCCTCTATAGTGATGGTGTTAGGAGGTTGAGTATTTGAGAGTTGATTAAATAGTAAGGATAAGCCCAGGGATGGGATTAGTGTCCTTATAAAATAGACACAGGGAGCACCTCTGTCCCTTCTTCCATGGGAGATCAGAAAGAGAAGAAGGCTGTCTATGAGAAGCAGGCAAACACCAAATCTCCTGGCACCTAGACCTTGAATTTCCCAGCCTCCAGGACTGTAAGAAATAAATAGCGATTTGCTACCAAAAGGGGATATTTTTATTGAATCATGGTATCCTGGTGTATAAACTGTAAAATACAAAAACTACCTTACATATTGTACATATTATTTTTCAGTTTTCACTAGTATATATAATAATATCTTGATTATAGTCTTAAATCTCTGTGTTCATTGATAACTGATAATAGATTCCTAAAGATATATTTCTTAAGTTAAAATTACAGCATTCATGAGTATAAGTATTTTTAAATCTTTTGAAACACATTATCCATTTGCTTTCCAGACTCTATACTGATCTATAATAATAACAATATCAGGGCACCTCTTTCTAAAGTTGAAGAAAAGATTTCATTTTAATGTAAGTTTATAGTACTTACAAATACACATTAGGGCTCCACTGTCTTCATATAAGCCACATACTATTGACTATAACCATGTTATAATTTTTCAATACCTTTAACTGAGAATAGTTCTCAGAAAATATTGAATCTTTAGATTAAAACAATAAATAATTTTAGAAAGACTGATGGTCCATGGGTCTCTCATACTGCAATGCAGAAGAACAATGGGTCTTTTTTTAGAACAACTATGAGATTTTATTTTATATACATTATGTGTTTTTCTTTACAGAATTTTGCTTCAGGCCACTATGAAAAAGCACTACTTGCTATCTGTGCTGGTGACATGGATGACTACTAAAATAAAGAGAAGGAAGAAAAGGAATCGAAGGGCTATGCATTCCCTTTCATGCGCACATCAAAGGACAGACTTTCTGCTAAATTCATTATTATTAGCACGATAACAAAACTATAGAATCATATTTCTTTTCTATCATCTTTAAAATTATTCCAAGACAAAAAAATCTACTACTGGAAATATATAATCCTGGATATGCATCTGTATCAATCAACAATTCAGTAAATTATGCATGATGGAATAAGAAAAAACATGCTATTGGAAATTTTTATTTAAGGGTGAACTGTCGACACCCTACAAGAATGTCAGCTCAAGATTGTCTGTGGCATGTTTGGAGAGATTAATGAAAATTCAGTATGTCCTCACTGTCCTTAGAGAAATTTTCTAGAATCTTGTACAAATGCAATAAAGCTAAAATGAGCACCTAAAGCAGGCTGTAAAAGAAAAATAAAGATATAAAACAGTAAAATGCACCAAGATACATGCTTATCTGGTTTAGATGTACAAGAAACTTATATGTAGACTTACATGCAAATAGTGTGTTGGGGAGGGGGCTGAGTGTGTGTGTGTGTGTGTGTGTGTGTGTATTTAGTTGTATTTGCAGATACTCTGATAAAGGCAATTTATCTCTAGCTATTTTTTTAAAATTTTTTAATCAGTACTTAATCAACTATTTGCCCAAGCAATGCCAGAAAAGGTGGTTCACTGTCTTTATTCCTTAACATCAAAGACTTTTAGAAATTACTACATGCTCTATGCTATCAATGCAGCCTAATTCCTTTTGTCTCTCATGATACAGTAAATTAGGAGTAAAAAGGAGACAATACTCACTGATATCAGCTACTGGGAGGACCTCACTGATATGGCAGTCTTGCCAAGAATGAAAGCAGAGGCAAGTACATCTACCACAGAGGACTCCCAGTCCAAACAAAGTAAACCCCAAATCCAATACCAGAAAGCAGAGGTAGTGAAGTAGGTGAGGTAATGAATCTAGATGAACCTGTGGGGACAACAGAAGTTATTCCTCTGCATGGAACCATTTTCAATAGCCTATGGCTCAGACCCCGTGGATCGGCTTCTGCTGGTCTCAGGGGGAAGAAGTACCTGGCATCTGATAGGGGATGAATTGAAACATTGAAAAAAAAGGGTACAAACATTAAAAATTTAAGAATAATTAGATTTGTGAGATCACTGTCCAGATTTTAATTTAATACTATGGTAAAAGTATGATGTCATTTTAAATTGGGCTTGATTTCTCTTTTTTAAAAAATCATGATCAGAATTTCAAGCCTCATACAATAATTGTTGAAGGTATTTAGCATACCTACTACTTTTGTCAACTAAAAACCATAAAGAAGAAAATGTTAAAATTCCTTTTTAGAATTTAGATATTAAAAAAAATTGAGGCTGGGGTTGTGGCTCAGAGGTAGAGTTCTCGCCTAGCATGCCTGAGGCACAGGGTTCGATCCTCAGAACCACATAACATAAAATAAAGACATTGTGTCCTCCTATAACTCAAAAATAAATATTTTTAAAATTCCTCACTATGGTATCTTTCTGTAAGTAGTTCAATAGTTATGAAATCTCTATATTGGCTAGATACTACATTTTCTTCCTTAGGTACAACATGCTGTTATCAAATCAAAAGCAAATCCTAAATTGGGTCTCAGAAGGAGACATTATTCATAAAGACTATGGCAATAGGTGTACAGGGGCCTCTGGAATGGAAGAAGGGGGCTAACTGCGATAGAAAAGGGGGCTACTGTGACAGAGAGGAAACTCTGACCAGGAGATGTACAGGGACCTCGAAGATCAGTCAGAAAAGGGATTTTTTTCTGATTATAGGGAGGAATAAATAAAATCAGAAAGAATGAGGTATGAGAGAGTAAGATATATACAAAGTATGATTAAATTGTCTATCTGGGAATGGCTTTGATTGATATTCTTCGTGACAGCTGATCTATACGTGGACAGTTGATCAGGAAAAATGATCAGAGAATGCCACCAGGCAGATTTCAGGAGTCAGAGCTAAGGAGTAGCTGTTCATCAGAGGCTCAGTCTGAAGGTGAGTCAAATTCACGAAACTCTAGGGAGGGAAGAAGCCTAACTAAAATTTGATGAAGTCCAATTGTCTAGAAGGCTGGGTGGTGTGGGGGGGGTGTTGATCGGTTAACTTATGAAACAAAGAATGGGAATTTGGAAGGTATATCAAGGATTACCTTTGGAAAATAAAAAAAAAAGTCTTGAATTTTATCTAAGTCATATGAGAAAGAGTGGGCCTCACAGAGCCCTTCATAAGTCATTTCCCGAAATACAAAAGGACACTACAGTAAAGTTTAATATCGTCAGCATCTTCTGTTTTCCCAAGCACTTGGGTTGAATGCCTCATTTAGTTGTTTAAATGCTGATATAACATTATTGTTTTCATCATCACATAAATCACTTATTGAAATTCTGTGAAAAATTTAGTGTTTGAATTATCCTCATTGGTATTTATTTATGCTTAAATGATGCTACATTGGTTATATGATCTTCAAATGCAGAAAAGTTTTCTGGATCTGAAACCGAATAGCAAATATAAAGTCTCTGATTAAGCTAAAAGCATCTCCCATATTTAGCTTGGTGGAAAAAAAAATAATAATAATAAAGCAATATTTAAGAGAATAAAATGAGAATAAAATTGTTTCTGCTATGTACCCAACCTAAAGAAAAGGAAATAGTAAACATCCATTGAAATTCTGGCTGATCCAGAAACACAATGAAACCAAATATAGAAAGAGGAGAAGTGATCATGCCCTTTCTATGCAATATTGCACTATAGTTTAAGTATAAATTGATTAACAGAGAGGCTAATCATTAGACTGAAAAATACAACTTTGAGTACTAGCATATTAATATCAATCAGACTTAAATATTCCACACATTAAAACATGTGTCACATCATGAAAATAGCAGAGCAGGCAGCTGCAAGATGTTTTGCAGAAACATCCCAAAAAAGTGAAACAAAAACTAATACAATCAACTTGTCAGACTCCCCCCACCCCCCACCCCCCCAAAAAAAGTCAAAGTGTTAACTCTGAGTGAATAGGGTTGGTGTTTTAGTCAGCTTGTTCACTGCTATAGCTAAAAGACCAGACAAGAACAATTTTAAGCAGGGAAAGTTTATTTGGGGACTCACAATTTCAGAGCTCTCAGTCTACAGACAGCTGGCTCCATTCCACAGGGCTTGAGATGAGGTTGAACATCAATCATGGCAGGAGAGTGTGGCAGGGGGAACCAGCTCACATGATGATCAGAAAGCAGAGAGAGATCTCCACTCACCAGATACAAAATATATACCCCAACACCATGCCCCCAATGACCCACCTTCTCTACTCACACCCTGCCCACCTTCAGTTACCACCCAGTTAATCCCATGAGGAGATGATTTCACTGACTGGGTTAAAGCTCTCACACCCCAATCATTTCACTTCTGAATGTTCTTGCTTTTTCTCACATGTGAGCTGTTGGGGGACATCTCCTATCTATCCCATAACAGTAGGAAAACTGTAGCATTATATTTTCCCTTCCCCTACTCTCCCTCCCAGCTCAGTGGCAGTCTTCAAGACAGTAGCCTGTGTTTCCAGGATGGGACCTTGGTCCCATTGTTATGGAATGTGTCTAAACAGCATTCCATTGTCTATTATGTATTTTCATTTGTCAATTGACACCTAGCTTGATTTGGTATCTTGGCTCTTATGAATAATGCTGCAGAAAACATGAGTGCAGATGTCTCTTTGATCGAATTACTTCAATCCTTTGAATATACACAATACTGGGATTGCTAGATCATGTTAGTTCTATTTCTAGTTTTTTGAAAATTTTCCAAACTGGTTTCCATACTGGTTGTACTGGTTTACATTTTCACCAACAATGTATGAGAGTTCCCAACTCCCTTCATCCTCTCTAGTACTTGCTATATTTTTTTCAAATTTTTCAATATAGCCACCCTAACTGGCATGAGATAACATCTCATTGTGAATTTGATTTGCATTTCCTTCATTATTAGTGATACTGAGTATTTTTTCATACACCCATTGGCAATTTGTGTATCTCCTTTTGAAAAATGTCTATTCAGATCTTTTTCCAATTTTTTGGAAGTCAGATTACTTGGGGATTTTCTTGTTTTGCTTTGTTTAAAGTTCCTTTTATATTGTGGATATTGATCCCTTGTTAGATGAAGAATTTGCAAATATTTTCTCCGATTCTGTTGATTATTTCTTTCTTACACAGAACTTTCGAGTTTGACTTTAATAAAATTTCCTTTGTCACATTTTGCTTTTGTTGTTTTCACAGTCATATCTTAAAAATAAATCTTTGTGCAGACCAATGCAGGCACTTGCAATATTTCCTGTGGGCTTACTGTGAAGAGTCCCAGAATGGTAGAAAAAAGATGTCCACCTCAAACTCACTTATTCCAGCATAGAAACTATTTGAGTTCAGAGAACTATTCCATATGTAGCACCCACCCACTTGGGAAAGACATGTGTGGTTTAAAGAGATCTGTTTCCCTTACTGTCTGCTCATGAATTTTCTTTTCTGAGATAAAAGACATAATTACAGCCTCCAATACTGACTTCTATGACAGAAATTCTGAGTGAAAGCATTACTACTGGATAGTTTTTAGTTGGTTTTCTGTAGAGGGAAAATGAATCCAAATAGCTCCTACTTTATCCTTTTGCGAATATCCTACGCCTAACCTCACTCTTTAGAAATTATTTCTGATTAGTCCTTTTGCCTTTTTAAAATTTACTTTTTAATTTGTTGTTTTTAGATATACATGACAGTAGAATGTATTTTGATTAATTTTTGCTAAAAATCAAAAGGGAAGCTGCCCCATTGGACCCATTTCAAGGAGGTTAGGAATAGTTCCCATCTTTCAAGAAGATTTCAGCTGAAAAAAAATAACATTATTTATTGTCTAAAAAGTAGGAAGCTAGATTGACTTAGTCATATGGGAAAAAAAATCTTCATGTCTCAATTAGCCTCATAACTACAAGTAGGGAGGACAGTGTGACAATATATTAATATTGTACATCACTGTTTTGAATACAGATTAAGAGTCAGCAGAAACCACCTTATTTTCTAAGGGTCTTGGTGCTTAGAAATTGTTGTAGTGCTTCTTTTAAATAATGAAAATGGATTTAGCCGGACGAAAGCAGAACCTTCTAACATGGCACATGAAATGATGTGCCAGATCCAGGGAATCAAGCCTTACTCTGTCTCCAGAAAAATGTGACACAGGTGTTTCCCAAAGCCAGTGTAAAGTATTTATAAATAATGTCATGCAAAAGAGCAGGATTCAGTAAAACATTGAGGTGGCAGGAGACAATAGACTCTTTGTTCTATGTTCAAGTTAACAGTCTAGACTAAATATGAGAACTGTGATCTGAGACTGAAGCTAGGGAGAGAAAATTATTATATATAAACTATTCTATATGTACCATATAAAATACTATATTATGTACGTATGTATATGAAATGTATAAGTGCAAAAATGCATAGATGCATATAATTCACACAGTGAATAAATACTAAAAGATTTAGTCCATTTTATTTTATTTTTGGTTTTCCAGACATGTATATACAACTAATATAAAGCAAATCATCAGATGTTTTCTTTTAAAGCATCACAAAATTTATACCAAAACTTTCATTCGTAGTTTTAAAAGTAGTTTGTTTACTAGAATGTACATTTCAATAGCTACCTATCTAAATCATGTACTACCACTTAGGTTAATTGGTAAAAATATATTTCAGTTTTTGGAAACTGCAGTCATTTCTTCAAGCCTTAGAAACTTTTTACAAATGTTCACAGTAGAGAGAAAAATATTATAAATGTAATATTTTATAGATCTTATAGAATAAAAATTGTTCTTCAGTCACATACAAATTCTTGTACATTCTCAGTCAATCCTCAACATACCTGAGACATAAGCAATTATGCATTATCCAACTACAAAAAGAAACTAAGATTCAGATTTACTAAATGATTTGTCTAAGGGCACTCGTGATAGAACGTGACAGCATCGACTGCTTCTCCTTAACTTGTGCTGTGATTTCCATTTTGTCACATACATTTTTCTGACAAAAGGCACAAGAATAAAACAAGACCCATAAACTTCTATGAGAATATTTTAAAGTGGTTTTTGCATAGACTTTGTTTTCAGACTTTGTTAAATTTCTCGAAAAAGGTTTCATTCAGTTGTTCAAAGGCCAGAACAACATTGTCATCTTCATTTTCACATAGCTCCCGCAAGGAAACACTGCAAATAGAAAAAAAAATATAGAAAGTACCCATTTTAATAACATTGCATACTATAAGGGCATTCCCTGGGTGGGCAGAAGTCAGCAAATCCCTTCCATGACCCAACAATGTTGGCTAAATATGAGAGATAGTGATAAAGGAATAATATTTATTCAAAAAAACCTTACACATCCATAAATAAATAAATAAATAAATAAATAAAGACAACTCCCATTAGGTTCCTCTACTACTAGGAGTGTTGAAAAGCCACCAAATTCCATGTAAAACTGATCCCTCCTCTCTTTGATAATGCAGCACATTTTCTCTGTAAGTATCTTAGAGTCATATTTTGTTTTTTCTGCTATTATGCCCAAGATATACTGAAACTCACAGACAACCATCCCTATGGAATGAAAAAAATGTTTGTTTCTTTACATATATGTATGAGAAAATAAGAAAAATGATGGCTCTCTAGGTATATCCACATCCAAATCCCCTTAAACCTATGAACATGTTGTAGTTACACAGCAAAGTAGAATTATGGCAGCAGATGAAAATAAAGTTGCTGATTGTCTGACCTTAAAGGGACTACCATGGATTGCCTAGGAGAGTACCCAGGACTTCCTAGGAGAATACCCTGGATTGCCTAGAAGAGTACCCTGGATTGCCTAGGAGAGTACCCAGGAAATGTCTAGGAGAGTACCAAGGATCATCTAGGTAGGCCTTATGCAATCCAAAGCTACACAGGGGTGGAAGACCCGAGACAGTGTCAGAGGCACAGTGTGAGACTCTACTGACCACTGCTGGTCTAGAAGATAGAAGGGACCCAGGACCAAAGAATTCCAGCCTTCAAACGTTGGAAAAGGCAACAAGATAGATTGTCTCCTAGAGGCACATCATTTTGAACCCAGTGAGTCACATATTGAACTTCTGGCATCCAGAACGGTAAGAGCAAATTTGTGTTGGTTAACACCATTAAGTTTAAGGTAATCTGATATAGCAGTATTAAGAAAGGAGAGAAGAGATACACAAATGAAAAAATGTAACTGGGTTGACCAAAGGTTGAAAAAATCAGGACATCTTATTAGCTTTTCACTATTCGCATCATCTTATTTCCACTAGGGTTCATTTTTTTTTTTTTAAATCCTGGTGTCTTCACTGAATTACCACCAAGAATGATCAGACCTGGGGTCTGTAATACTGAATTTGCTCCTGAATTACAGACCTATACTTGTAACTATTGGACATTGTCTCCTGATGGTGTCCCCCAGATATCCCATAATAAGGATAAATTCTAACTCACTATTTTTGGTTCTCATCCCCAAATATTGTCTTCTCTCTCTCTCTGTTTTCTATAGAGTTAACTAAAATAGAAAACTCCAGCAGCTTGAAATTTAAACCAATCTCTTTGAATTCATACAATTTCCCTAATTACTCTTCTGTGTCATTACTTCTATTTCATTAATTCATACCCTCACTTATTCTTGCTTTTTCACAGTTATGAACTTTGAGACAACCATATATAAACACATATAAACCACAGATATGCCACACTCATGCTCATGCACTGCCTAAGCCCAATTTCTATAATATGACATTAGCATCCTTCCTAATATAGAACCAAATTCCCTGTTGCTTACAGCAGCCCAGTATCTTCACAAGTCCCATATTCTATATGTCACCATAGTGAGCTTGAACCCTATCCCTGGAACATCAGAACATTTCTCATTTGTACACTCTGAAAACCCTATCTCCTTTGTCCTATGCTTTTAGACTTGGTTTAAAAAAAAATTCCTTTTAAAGTCCTCTATATCCAAGCAGTGTTTGTTACTCTGTATCTGCCATGATAACTCTTACAATATTTATAACATCTACAAGTCTCCGTCTTTCACTATGCAAGTTTTTTTTTTTTAAATGGGGATATATTTAATGACTCTTTCTATCCCGGATTTTTAAAAGGGTCTTGAACGAATAATACATCAATGCTTGTCACATGAATGCATGAATGGATTATTTCATAAGCCCATTTCTGGAAACAGCTCCAAAATCCCTGGAGTTTCTTAGACCATTTTGGAGATTAAAATAACTTGGGGCCATTTTGAGCTATTCAAGGAATACTCTATCTTGAGTACTCCACATGAACAAAACCTTTCTCTTCTGCTCTAGCATCCTTAAATCTTCACTCTCTGTATTAAAAGTTCATACAGGCCTGATTCAGCTTATATCAAAGAAACAAAAAATGATGACCTGATTAGCAAAAACCCAATAATAAAAAGATTTATAGTAAATTAAATGTATATAACTAACTGACAGAGTGAAGGAACATCCGTAAAGAATTGAAGTACATGCAGATTTGAGGCTTGACAAAGATGGTCATCTAACTGGGCAGCTTTAGATGGCCAATGGACCCTAAAGGTATAGACCTCCATATAAAGTTTGATATCACTTGGTTCCCCAGTGGATTTTGTTAAAGATGAAAACAGAAATCAACATGAGAGATCCGAGTCAGATGAAGCCTGGAAAAAACACTGGGTAAAGTAAGAGATTCAAGAGTATGCACGTGGATATAAACTAAAGGCCTGATGGAGCCCCAAGGGGCCTTCTGAAGTATGTTGACACACTGCTGGTGCACAATTGAGAATCTTAGGATCTGGGGTCAGGGAGGCTTTGGAATTTCCTGCCTATTGGTGTGTAGTGCCTCAGTACATTAATAATGCAACTTCATCTCAGATGGGCTTTGGAATTAATTCTGTTATAGAAAATATGCAACACGGTGTTGAGGAGACGTTCTAAAGACCCTCTGGGAAATTAAAATGCATAGAATGTGTAAAGAGGCTCAATGGCACCTCCAAGTATCTAGCTCAAAGGAAGACCTCAGTGTATTTTTGAATTGCAGTTAAATTATTGAAAAATATGAATGCAATATTTAAATACACAACATACCTGATAGATCTAATGGTGAGTGCAAAATCTTTCAGCAAATGGTAAGCGTCCCCTTGATGTAACCTAAACAACAACAAAAAATTGAAAATTAATGGCACAAATGTATTATTTACTAATGTAACACCAATGCTTATTCACAGTAAGCAGATCTAAAAATAAAAAATGCTCTACATTTCTGAATGCTCTACATTCTGAAAAATGCTCTAGAATTTCAGAATTTTAAAATATTTTAATAAGGATTACTCAAAAATTTATGTAAAATGCATATTGAGTTCCTACTCTGGTGAACCCATCTCCACATCTATGTACTCAGAACCATGTCAATTTCTCCATTCCCAGGTAAATTTAAAAGTGTATAACCCTGCTTATTACTTTTGATAATGGTATCCCTGACAAAGAGCTAAAGCAACTGTCACATCCTCAGAAGTGTGAATTACATACTCTGTGTATACTCTTCTCAGATATAAAAGAGAGCATAGGATGGTCTTTATTTGTCCTTCAGTTTTAAAATATCTAATAATGGATAAATGGGATTGAAAGAAGTAAAAATATATTTGAGATCTATCTTTATGTCAAGTGAGATGGCCTAAGTGCCAACATGTTATTGGTAAAGCACAATCAATAGTACAGAATTGCAGGGCACGATGGCACACTCCCAGCAGCTGAGGAGGCTCAGGCAGGAAGTTCACAAGTTCAAAGCCAGACTCAGCAACTTAGCAAGGCCCTAAGCAATTTATTGAGACCCTGGCTCAAAATAAAAAAGTAAAAACAGCAGAGAATGTGGCTCAGTGGTTAAGTGCCTGTGGGTTCAAACCCCAGTAATATTTCCTCTCCACCACACACACACATAAAAGGATAGAATTTGTCATTTGTTGCCATTAGTCTGTAAAGCAAAAGTGTTATATGTTTAGCATGACTAACCTCTACCTAAAACTGTACAGAGAGCTTTCCCCTAAAATCCACTTAATTGATTCATTCAATGGAAGTGGAGGCAAGAGAGAAGACATACCTATTGTCCTGGGATAATCCTACCAGGGAACCATGCTTGTAGAAATCAAGTGCATAAGCATTGAGTGGCATTTTTCTTCCTTGGCTGTCAAAATTTTGTGGCCACAGCACAGGGGCTTGAATGTGATTGACACCAACTGTGTGCAGAACGACCTGAAGAAATATACATATCAATTAGTTACTTATGTGTAAAGAAAATTTAGGATTTATTATAGCAAACCTTGTAGTTACTTCCTTTAATCAATGTTTTTCTAGCACTCTCTTGGTGGGGAAAGAGGAGGTGTCTTTCCCACATCTTAAGCAAGCCTAGAGTACGGATGAGCTCTACCCGCGAAAATCACTGCTTCCACAGTAGACTGATGGCAAGTTCAACCATCCACCACTAGACTGACCGGGAAAGAAAAACTCATTTAAAACTCGACCACTGTCCTCATCAGGACAGGGAATACCTTTGCAAACAGAAGACCAAGGAGCTAGAAGCTTATATGTAACTAGAGAAAAATCAACTGAACAACTTTTATTCTGGGAATCGGGTTCTAAAAGGGGGATAATAAAGAAGGATGAGAAGAAAGACCACAAAGAGAGGAAGAAGGCAAGTAAATGGTTTTCTGTCTGCCCCTTTCTGTGAACTGTACTTTACGGGGTCAATGGGCCTCTAGGATACTGCTAGGGAGACTACAAATGGCAGCAGGCTTTTATACCAACTCTATTTGTAACAGAAAACAAAAAATTAGAAACAGACCAAACAATCATCAACAGGAGATAGAGCAACAGGTTGTGTTATATTATGAAATATCGTGAAGTAGGAAAAATAAAATAGAGCTTCAAGTCACAACCTGAATGAATCAGGGGCATAACATGGAATTTTTTTTTAAAAAAGCCATTTTTGGGAAACTCCAGTTGGGAATTCCTTCACTTTTTGTAAAATTAAAAGCAAGCATATGTTAAAAGTAAATCTGTAATATGACATTTTTAAGAAGAAGAATGAAAAACAAAGTTTAGGAGACTCTGGAGAAGGGAGGAGAAGGGAGACAATGAAATAGAGGAGAAACATATGGGTCCTTAGTTCTAAGGGGTGTTCGTTATAGTTTTATGCTTCATCATTCATCTACACGTTCTTTAAAGAAATGTAAGTTTACATATTTAGTATTAAACTGTAATAAATAATAAATAGGAAGTTTTAAGAGATTATATCTTGCACTTGACTAGTAAACAGTGTAAAGTGAGCTGAGTAAGGCAAAGTGCATTACCATCAAGCAATGCTCTGTAAATACTCACCTGTGCAAGATGCTTCAAAATAGATATGCAATCATTTAAATAAAATATAGGAAACAAAGCTTTCTAGAGTGCAATCTGTAATAATTTGTATGCCAGAATCTGGCACACTTCAAAAGCAGTATCTTTAGGACATCACTGAGAATGGGGTAAAGCCCTGCGGAGGTTTATTAACAAACCCCACTCTTCACTTACACGACTTGAGATTTCTGATTGAAGTAAAGTATCATCAAAATTCCCGGAAAGACAAACAAATGGTGAAATCGCTGTTCTTCCTTCCTTGCAGTTCATCAAGTGAGATACGAGTTGGGAGTCTTCACATTCTTTACCTGTGAATTCTGACCAACAGGAATTGGGATAGGTTAGTTTTTAGAACTTAGTCATAATGCTAAACATTGTGTACCTGCTCTAGACCATGCTAGAGGGGGGCCATTCAACTTCTCAGGGACTGTCACGGTGTAGACCGAATGAACTGTCCTGCACAAAGTAAGTGGCACAGCTAGGGTTAGGATACATTCAACAAGTGTGAGCTGTTAACATTAGCATTGATGCTTTAAAAATGTGCATTACGTTTTAGTTGCTTGGATCAACAGGTAGTAAGAAACTGAATTTACATTGTTTACCTTTTTTTTTTCTTTTTTGATACTAGGGATGGATTGAACCCAAGGGCACTTCACCACTGAGATACAGCCCAAGCCCTGTATGTGTGTGTGTGTGGGGTGTGTGTGTGTGTGTGTGTGTGTTTTAATTAGAGACAGGGTTTCACTGATTTGCTTAGGTCATCACTAAGTTGTTGAGGCTGGCTTTGAACTCACAATCCTCCTGCCTAGGCCTCCTGAGCCACTGGGATTATAGGCATGTACCACTGGCCCAGCTCACATGGTTTACAGAAAATGATCGTTACCTTGGTACTTTAGCTATCTGAATTCAGACTGGACCTAGAGTTTTCTAGACAGGGTATGCCTGTTGAGAGCCACAGCTGAAGGGGCCCCAGCAAACTTCCAGCTGCCAGCAAACTTCCAGCTGCCAGCAAACTTCCAGCTTCTAGCTGATGATTGGCTCACTGCAGCCCCAGCAAACTTCTAGCTGCCATCTGATTGGCCCCTCTGTGGTGATGCTCATTGGGCTGTTTCCCCACCCTTTCAGACCACGGAGCTGCTCATTGGGGGACTTTTTTTTGGCTCCGCCCATGCGACCCAGTCAATCGGCCTCAAGAGCAGGAGGAGTGGGGGAGGTGGAGAGGCTTGTGGGAAGCCAGTGGTGGCAGTTGGGCTCTGAGGGAATTCATGAAGAGCTGTGTGGTCTGGCGTGTGTTCTAAAAATAAAGTTCGTTTCTTTTGACAAATGGCTCCTGAATTGTGCCCAGCCAGACTGCGGCATATGCCAATAAGCCACTATGAGTAGGTATGGGGATTGGTGAGAAAATGTGCATTTCCATTCACGCTCTTATAAAGCTCCAGGTCATATATTCAAACTGGGCTCTCATATGCAATGGAGGCAGAATATTCACATGCTCCCACTTCCCCTCCCTTGGGACATTCACTGTCTGCTTTTGTTCATGCTGCTTCCTACCTTAATAGGACCTGGAAAGCCCTAAGCTCCACCTCCCTGAATGTGTCCAATGGAGGATGTTAGGAAATAAGGAAACCAGTATATAACTACCTGAAACACAAACCTTTTCCTTTATCTCTGTCACCTTCTCCTATTTATTTCCTCCAGAATGATTCCATCTATTAGTCATAAAAAAGAAAAATGAGACAAATGCTCATAGTAAACTGTGCCAAGCTCTCTTTTAAGATATTCATATATATTAATCATTTAAAGCTCACCCAAACTAGTACTATTCTCTCACAAACCTATGGAGAAAACGAAGTCAAGATCATGAGGTCACATGCCCCAAATCTCACTGCTAATAAGTAGCAGAACCAGGGTTTGGACCCAGAAATCTGACCAGAGCCTATGCTCATGAAAAGTAAGTATACTTCTTCTCAAGAAAAAAAGAAACATAACTAATTAGTCTCTAATTTCTCTTTATCCCCCAGATGTCCTTACTTCATTTTCCAGGCTTGACTCAAAGGCAGCCTTTAATCAAGATGATTTACTACTTAGTTTCATTCTCCACTACCCGTTCAACTTCTAATTATCAGTTTCTTTCTTTGGAAAGCAAAAGGAATCCCTTTTTCTAAGGCAGGCTGACCTTTCCAGGGTTCCAGTCCTCCTCTGAGATTAAAAAGTATGTTTTAAATTAAATAATTTTAAAATATTTTGATTATAGATATGTGTATATACATGTATGTATGTAAAATGTATGTGTATGTATAATATAAAATAAAATATATTAAAATATAACCTTTTAATTATATACATCTGTGTGTGTGTGTGTGTGTGTGTTTACACTTTTTGTTTTCAAGTGCTAGGGATCAAACCCAGGACCTTGAAGATTCTAGGCAAGTGTCCTTGCAAAAAGCTACAATCAAAACCCTGAGATAAAACAATCTTAGGCAAGACTTTTTATTCTTCAACTATTCCACAATGCAGTTAAAATATACTTACCAATTTTTGACAGTGGGAGTTGATATTCCTGTTTCATATCCGCCAATCTGGACACAATTAGCAGAAAACAGGCAAAGTCCTTTGTAACTTGCATATTATAGTCATCTAAAGCAGCGCTGAAATCCTCAGGAAGATCATCCAGGAACACCTAAAAGCCAAGCAGATTTCAGAGCAATCCATGTATTTTCCTTAAAAACTGAATTGTTGATATAAAAAAAGGCAAAAAACTGTGCATCATAACATGTTTATTCAACAATCCCATTGATTCATTCCTTCATTAGTGGAATTAAAGTAAAATTTATTTTTTGTTTCTATTTGCATTTTTAAAAACAAATTCTATATTCTTTGCTCTTAAAAGTTTGCTTTGACACAACTCAGTTGAAACTACTTTTTAAGTAGAAGCATACCTTCAAGTAGACATTAAACTTCTCCAAACATTTCAAAGACTCTGATGACACATTTAGAGAGCGATTAACAAGATAACGGATACTTGCATGACTGGAATAAACTTCACTTGGTTTTTTAACCCTCACTGGATTCATTGTATAAATATTTTATTAATTATTTTTCTACCTATATTCATGAAAGATATATGACTCTTTTCTGTACCATTCTTTTTGAGTTTTGGTATTAAGATTAAATTTTGCTCCTACCTAGAAAGTGTAAATATTTCTTCTTTTTGATTTTTGTTTGGTTGGTTGGTTGGTTTGGTTTGGTGCTGGGATTGAACTCAGGAGCACTTAACCAGTGAGACGCATCCCCAGCACCATTTATTTATTTATTTATTTAAAATTTTATTTTGAAAAAAGATCTCACTAAATTGCTTAGGTCCTCACTAAGTTGCTGAGGCTGACCTCGAACTTGTGACCCTTCTGCCTCAGCCTCAGCCTCCTGAGTTGTTGGGATTATACTCAAAACCCAGTTTATCTGCTTCCTAAGACTGAGGTTTTTCTCTTTTTCCAGTTTTATTGAGACATACTTAATAAATAAAAATTGTACATATTTTAGGTATACAATCTCATGCCTTGACATACATACACATATTCTTTAAATATTTGAAGTAAATGACGAGTGAAGCCATCTGAGTCTCAGGTATTTTAATAGAATAGTTTGTGTTTTTTTTTTAATGGTAGATTAAATTTCTCTAATTGATATCAGACACTTAAAATTTTATTATATCCTACTTAGTAGGTTTTGGAAATATAAATTTTACAGGAATTTGTCTATTTTATCAAGTCAGATTTGTTAGCATAAAGTAATTCATCATGTCCTTTTTCTTTTTGATATCTGAAATAATGTTCCATTTTCTTTCCTGATATTTGCATTTTTGCCTCTCTTTATTCTGAGACTTGCTAAATATTATCAATATTATTATTTTTTTATAAAGACCTGACTTAGGTTTTGTTAATTTCCCTTGTGTACAGTTGTTTTCAGTTTACTTTAATTCTGCTCTTATTTTATTATTTCTTTCCTTCTATATGTTCTAGGTTATTATTTTAGTCAATTCTGTGCAGTTGTGACCAAAAGATTTGACAAGAGCAATTGTAGCAGAGGAAAAGTTTATTTGGGGATCATGGTTTCAGAGGTCTCAGTACTTAGATGGCTCACTCCATTGTTCTGGTCATGAGGTGAGGCAGAGCATCATGGCGGAAGGGTGTGGTGAAGGAAAGCAGCTTAGGACATGGAAATAAAGAAGCAGAAAGAGCTCCACTCACCAGGGACAAAATATAAACCTTAAAGACTTTCCCTCAGTGACCTGTTGCCTCCAGCCACACGGCTACCTAACTGCCTACAGTTACCTCCCAGTTAATCTATTAGTGAATTAATGTAATGATTACCTCAAGGATAGCATAACCAATATTTTCATCTCTCAACTTTCTGCATTGTCTCCCACCTAAGCTTTTGGGGGACACCTCATGTCTAAACTGTAACAGGTTTTTTCCCAGCTCCTTAGGCTGTTGTTTTTCAGACTGTCTTCTTTTTCTAATATGTGATTTGGATACTCTAAATATTCCTTCAAGCATTGCCTCATTATTATTATTAGGATTTGTATGTCTCATTCATTCATTGTTATTAATTTAAAAAATATTTTATAATTTCCACTTTACTTCTTTTTTGTCCTATGTGCATTTGGAAATTAATTTGTTTAATTTCCTGGCAATTAAAGTATTTCTGGTTAGTGTTTAACTGCCACATCCTTTTTCAACATTCTACTTCCAACTTTTCTTGAGATATCATATCAAAAAATGCAATATACTTGTGTTGTTTGTAAACACATATTTGTGTATTCAATAAAGTATATGGCTTTATTTTAAAATAAAAATAAAATCTGAAAATCATAGGATTTTTACTTGGTATATTTAGTACATTTATATTTAATTTAATTATTTGGGGCTGGGGATATAGCTTAGTCAGTAGAGTCCTTGATTTGCATGCACAAGACCCTGGGTTCAATCCCCAATACCACCAAAAAAAAAAAAAAAGTATAATTAAGTTTTCTACTTCATTATTTTTTCTTATTTGTACCATCTGTTATGTAACATTTTCTCCTCTTTTATTATCTTTCTTAATTCTGTGTTCCTTCTATTACTCTCTGTGTGTTCCTCATTCTCTTCTGCATTTTTATGTTTCCAAATTTCATATTTTTTTCCATCTGCCTACAATGTGTGATATTTCTTTTTTGCAAACTTAACAGCAGCAAATTCAGAACTCATGCTGAACACACAGTAATCTCAAGTTACTTTTGAAGAATATATTTAGATTTCAGAATTAAGAATTACTCAGCCCATTAAATATATTATTCCATTGCTTCTAGCTTTCATTAGTTTGACTTAAAAGTCAGGTGTCATTCTAGCTATCACTTCTTTGAAGGAAGCATGCTGCCATTTTGTATCCCTGTGGTTTTCAGCAGTTCTTGAAATTGACGAAGTTTTTGAAACTATGGGTTTTCTGTCTTTCATCAACTTGTAAAATTCCCAGTCATTAGCCTTTTTTGACTCTAGTGTCATGTTTATTCCTCTTCTTCTTTTCAGATTCCTGTGTGTGGTCCACTTATCTTTTATGGCACCTGATTTTATTTTAATTTTTTCTCTCTGGGTTATACTTTGGGTACTTTATATTGAGTTATATTAACTTACTGATCCTGATTTCTGCTGCATATATTCTGGGAGTCAAATATTGTATTTTTAGTTTTGTAATGTCTATTTATCACTTTTAAATATATTGATTATCTAGTGAAACTCTCCATCATTTTTACCAATTTTGTCTATGTTTTTCCCTATTGCAACATATTAGTCATACTGAAAGTCCTTGTTTGTATTTTAACTCCAAATATGTGGGTCTCCTACTGTTACCTGCTTTTCTTCCTGCTTATTGGGAATATATTACTGTTTACTCACTTCTTTAGAATTTTTGTTTTGCTTTCAAATCAGAAATAACTTATAAAAGTGTTTTATAGGCTTAAGATGCTATCTTTTATCAAACTAAGTTTCCCTATCTTTGTATTTGGCCAAAAGAGAAAGCAGCAATGAATTAAGAATTAAGAATTACTTGAATCTCCATTCAAGTAGACTGAAGTTAACTCTCATTGTTTTGGAATTTTAATAATACTCAGTTTATATCTGCTTTGTCTCCATTCCTAAGTCATGGTTCACTTGGGATTCTGAGCACAAAACTTGTATGTTACAGAGTGATAAAAACACATTACATGATTGTAGTCTATAAAATTTTTAATCTGTAACTTGAGCTCTATATAAGCACAAAATTTTATCGGCCTTCTTTATTCTCACTGGAGAGGCCCTCTAAATATGCTAACTTCAATTTCCACCCATGTCCAGGGTTGGCAAGTTCTCTGAGACAAAACCTATCTTGGAAATTTCTATCATATCTGGTAAAGTTCTTGCCACTATGCAATTTCAATACATGTAGTCATCATTTCTTTCATAGCTCTCTGCTGCAGGAAGAATGACAACTATCTACTGAGTATATCTTACCTGGAAGCAGAAGAATTTCCAATCATCATTATATATATATATATATATATATATATATATATATAGAGAGAGAGAGAGAGAGAGAGAGAGAGAGAGAGAGAGAGAGAATGTTTCTATTCAGAATCTACTTTTATTGTATTTATATGATGGCCTTCTTTTTAAGAATAGAGACTTAGTTCTAAGTAAATACAAATTTATTTAAATAGAACAATTAAATAGTATTTCAAGAATGTACATGTTGTGGAAAAGTGTGATAATATTTCAATGACTAATGTTGTGTTCACTGATCTAGAGGATATTTAGTAAGGGCACAGATTTCTAATTCAACATTGTAGGATTAGAAGATGTAGACTGAACTCTTCTCTTTTTGTTCCATAGCATCTTTCCACTAAGACTATCTGGTATAAACTAGCATATCCTACTTTCTCAGATTCTAATGAACTACATCAGTAATAGTATCTGAAATAATATGAAATCATGACCAAAGAAAATGTTGCAAATAAAATAATAAAATTGGAAAAGAGTTTCTATGATTTTGGTGTCTGTGAGTAAAGTGATGATTTCCTAGATGACTAGTCTAATGCTTTCTCACTGAATGTGCTATACTTCACAACATATAGTACTATATGCAAATAGTACTATATAGTATTATATTCCAAATTGTACCCTCAGTCAACTTTTCCTCAATAATTATAATAGCAATTTTATCTATTATATCAAGGTAAAAAGATCCTAAGAGAACTGTAGATTCAATCATGGGGATGGTTGTTTCACTTAAATGTGTAATTACCCATATCGATTATTTTAGTTTCTTAATGCTCTGATTTAATACAAGCAAATGAAAGATATGAGTAAGATTTCAATCTTATTTTTTACTCAAGGCATTTAACTTTTTAATAGATTTACAGAGGACAACTTTTGAATTATATATTAAACATTAAACAAACTATGAAAAGAACAAATTATTCTACAAAACAAATTATGAAAATAAAACCTTACTGCTGCTAAATCATTCTGGGACTATCTATTTAATAACCTTAATGAATAAATTTTATCACCATCATACACTTTACCTTTGATTGATAAAACTTCAAGTTAGCATCTTGGAACTTTGCTGGAAGATATCTTCTTCCAAAGAGGTGTGCCAGAACTAACACTAGTTTTTCCATAACATCTTGAGAAAAACGTTTTGAGCCTATGAGAAACAATGTCTTATTATAAATGTGAAAAGTATCTATTTTTATGTTTAAATTGATAGTTATATTACATTTCATTTCACAGAAATTAAAAAATTGAGACAGATATAGTACTACAGAATCACTGTACTGATAACAGTTTTCATCTGTGCTTTTATTTCAGTCTTGCTCCTACCTGAGTTCAGATTCATGTCATCCCAAACATGAATTGCCTTATTTCCTCACTTTGGTCTATTCTAGTAGATGATCAGAATTCTAATCATGTCTCTCTCATCTACTCAAAATTCTCTGACTCAATGACTGATAAACAAAATCCAACTTTCTAAGACTTTCTAAAATCTGGCCCAAAATAGCCACCTGGCTTTATCTGCTTGCCTGACCTAAGTTGTCGTCAACTTGAGTTGCTATAAGTTCATGACACATGAACACTATACTCAAGTGATAAAAAAAAAAAAAAACTGAAATGTCCTGGGTGTGGTAGCTCATGCCTATATTCCCAGCAATTTGGGAGGCTGAGGCAGGATTATTGCAAGTTGGAGGCCAAACTCACCAACTTAATGAAACTCTCAACAACTTAATGAAACTCTCAACAACTTAATGAAACTCTCAACAACTTAGTGAGACCCTGTCTCAAAAATAAAAAATAAAAAGGGATTGGGGATAGACGTCAATGATGAGACACCCCTGGGTTCCATCCCAGTATCCAAAACAAAAAAACAACAAAAAAAGTGATGCTTAATAACATTGGCTCTAGATTCAGATTGCTTATATTTCAATCTTGATTTTGAATTACTAAAACTGTAGGACAGAACCATGCCAATTTGTTTAGCTTCTCTGTATTCTGTGTGCCTTAGTTTCCTAGTTTACAAGACTGATATTGATATCATCTCCCTCATAAAGTTCTCAAATTTTCCATATTCTTGTTTGCAATCATACACACCTATCTCCACATCAATGAATGGAATTGTACATCCCATGGATTGAAGTTATTTCCCCTCTTTCACACATTTTTGAAGAACAGAATTCCCTGAATAACCTTATGTCATATAACAATGTATATTTACAACACACCAACTACGTCTATTGTAAAAATAGAGTGTTCTTATCAACCAATATAGAAGGTAAGGTAATGTAAAAGGCATTGAATTCAGCAGGCATTAGGAAATGTAAAAATTAAACACAAATATTATGAGAGGGTAACATTTATTTTAGGGATACTATGTAAGGGCTTTATTGTTTAAATGAAATCAAAATCTTTTCATAAAAATTGTGTTAAATGGAAATTATTAAAAAATTTACATTATATGGGCAAAATTTCATGTGTTTACTAGTAAAACAAGATTTTAGATTATATAATTAATATAATATCAGTTATTTAATTATTCCATACAATTATATTCGAAGAAAATATTCCCAAATACTAATAGTGATTATCTATGGATATTAGAATTCTGGATAATTTTCTATTTTCAACATACTACTTTCCTATATCCTTTTTTATGATGAGAATATATTTATTCTAAAAATTGTATATTATTCAATATGTTCTGAATCCTATAGGCAAGGAGTCCCTGAAGTTAATAGTTTCAAGAAGTTGACATTTTACAGCAGATGTCACAAAATATGGTTGCTTCCCATATAGTCGATATTAGTGAGTGTTTTATTTTGTCTAATTTGGGGTACTGTAAATTACATACATACTAACTGTATTTTCTTTGTAGAGAAAAACATTCATGAAGTGCTAACTTTCTATAAATCTATTGCTACTTTTTGGAGATATATGGATAGATAGATAGACTCCAAGCTTACCTTTCTCAGTTGGCTGACAAAGCTTATGGAAAAGACCTCTCACAAGAAAATTGACAAAAACAAGATTAGAAGGTTCATGATAATGCAAATGCGATACAAGTCCAGCAAACCCCATAGGATTGCCCTCTTGATCTACATATCCCTAAAGAAAAAGAACAAAAAAAATATTAGTTTAAAATAGTTATTTAATGCCAATATAAGAGAGATTGCTAACAATTACCTGGCCCAACTTTGATAATTATAAGTAATATTAATGATGAATGTAACCTTCTAAAGATTACAATGAGCTTGACATGGTAAAAACTCTAGATGTTAGCAAACCTATTTCATAAAAAAAAGAAAAGAAAAAGAAAGAAATGAAAAAAAGTATAATCATACCTCTTTCACCAGCAACTGCAAAGAAAATAAGAAGTAGAGTTTTAACATCTCCATGGCTTTGGGTCGTTTGAAGGACAACAATGAGTGCTTTAGCACTGACAGCACCTATTAAAAAGAGCACTTTTCTTTACCCAAATTGATAAGCATGTGAAATAAATACACTCCTAAGTGGATAATATAGAGTAGGTATTGTCCATATCTATTGTACACATGGATATCAGCAATATCCAAGATTCAACTCGATTTCACACAATTGGATTCATCATGTTCCTACACAGATATCCTGCCTATAACAAAACAGAGCACATGGAACAGAACATAAGGAATAAAATGTATTTCTAAGCAATCTGATAACAAAAGTCATTCCAACTTAAGAGTGTATAGGTCTTGATCTGGAAGAGCAAAAAAAGATTTATTATTCAGTATCCTGCAGTATTGTTGCAAAAATAATGGAACTAGGTTGATTAAAATCAAAGAAATAAAAATACTGATTGGTTTCCAGAGTCAAACAGCAGTGAACTTCACATAGCTTTTGAGGCCCCACGAAAATGTCTATATAGTCTCAATAAAAAAAAAAAAAACTTTCTAGCATTACCAAAATTTAAACCTTGCTGCTTTTAGGATGGAGAGTTTATAGAACCAAGAAAGAATTTGTACTTTTGGTAAAGGGAATGGACTAAGTAGAAGGAGGGAAGGGAGAGAGGAAAGCAGGAAGGAAAAGGGGGAGAAGGGTGATACATTTTAAGGGCACTAAAAATGACCTTTTCTACAGTCTTTTTTTGTTTACCCATGTGCCACTTCTACACTAGTCAGAGATTGCAACTATCAAAAAACAGCAGAGTAGTTACGAGGTGATGAACTCATAGTGATTCACTGTGACCTTAAAAGTGTAGACCCCATGATGAGCCTCACCAAGATGAATAGATAAAGAAAATATATATACACAATGGAATACTATTCAGTATTAAAAGAGAATAAAATAAAATCATGGCATTTACAAGTAAATGGATGGAGTTGGAGAATATAAATGCTAAGTGCAGTAAGGCAATCCCAAAAAACCAAAGGCCAAATTTTTCTGTGATATGAGGATGCCGATCTATAATGGGGATGGGGGGAGCATAGGAGTTATGGAGGAACTTTAGATAGGGTAAAGGGGAGGGAGAGGAAGGAAGGGAGCATAGGGGAAGGAAAGATGGTGGAATGAGATGGACATCATTATTCTAAGTACGGGTATGAAGACACGAATGTGTGACTACTTTGTGTACAACCAGAGACATGAAAAATTGTGTTCTATATGTGTGCTGAATTGAAATGCATTCTGCTGTCATATATAACAAATTAGAATAAATCAATTTTTCTTAAAAAAAGATGATTTGAATCCTAAAACATTGCACATTGTAGGTTATAGTGATTAACAACATCATATGATCCACACTTTGAACTTATATGCTTAGTTATGCATTGTACTATAAGTACCTATGCATATATGTATGTTTATTTATATCTATTTATATTGTGTTTTTATTTTCTCTGACCTAGTACAAGGTAAGTACTCTAAGGCCAGTGATACTTGTTTGCCAGATTTTTTGGTGTAGATTTAATAAATATTTGTAGCATGTAGTACTTGAATAAGAATTGCAATGCAGCCATCAGGGGAAGCATTTGTCACATAAGAGGGGTGGTACGAGTAGACATCACTGAAAGTAATGTTAGAACAAACAATGTAATGTGGTAAGGCAATAGGCCAAAGCATGTATCTGAAAAGAAATAGCAGGAACCATTGTTCTCAAACTATTATGTGCCTTACTCTTGATGAAGCAAGTAGTGGGCAAATGGGACAACAAAAGACAAGTTCAACAAGTTAACCAGAGATCAGATTCTAGAGAACCTCACAGACTATGATAAGAACATTGGTTTTTACTCTAATTTTTAGAGTACAGCTATCAACGTTGGTAGGTCTCATCTATGAAATTTGTTTCATACATGCAGCAAAAAAAATCATTTTGGAAAATTATTTGACCTACTTAATGAATATCAAATAATACAGTTCTATGAGAGAAAGTACAATGGCATGTATATAGACAAGATAAATTGATATTTTTAAAAATAAATGCATTATTTTGACATGAAAGAGTGATATATGATATAGTGAAAAATTTTAAGAAAACCAAAAGTCTAGTAGAGGAATTAAAATCCACCTTTGTATTACTAAAGAACAGAATTGACACTTTGAGGAATGCATCAGTGATGTGGAAAGTAAATTTTATGTTCTCTTGTAACGATAGTAATGTTAGAGCAAAGAATTTCATGTGGTCACAGAGTGAAGCCAATCAATAGAGAGTAGGGGAAAAATGGTTTTACTTTTTAAAAATTGCAAATTTTCATGAATAAGAAACTGAATTAAAAAGAAGCAAATAGGATTGGGGTTATAGCTCAGATGGTAGAGTGCTTGCCTTGCATGCACAAGGTCCTGGGTTCAATCCCCAGCATCACCAAAAAACAAAAAAGAAGAAGAAGCAAATAACAAGAATATAATTTAAGAAATACATTTTTTGTTGTTGTTGTTGGAGGAGTTCAATGGCAGAATGGAGAAGGTTGCTTTTCTGGCTGCTCTGTGGTGTTAAACCAAGAAGGCAGACAGGCAGCTTCTCAGCAAGGTGGGTAAACACGGGCACGGGGAGGAGTGAAGGAGGGGGACTCAACTGGAATTTAATACTGCACATTCAAAGACAATTGGATACTCAGAAGGTTGGATACAATAAAGTAAGGGAAAAAAATCACCAGGGCCACAGTAAGAGTGATCCCTCTTTAAGCAAAGTGGAGGAATGAAGGAATTAAAGGAATACACATTTTCAGGATGTCTGAGGCATGTCTGGGTTTAGAGACTAAACTGAAAGGCAGACTGCACAATATCCTGTGTGGGACAGAAGCCACCTCTCTCTCAGCTATGAGCAGAAGACAGAGGAAGGAACCATTTTGCAGCTGCAGCATAGGGGCAAGCAGATGGGGGAGTGATTCCTGACAAACCTGAGCTTGGCCTGAAATACAGGCCTGACAAACCCACACTGAATGACACAGGGTGTGTCTAAGTGACCAGGAGAAATGTGGACAGAGGTTCACACAGAGGTCTAATGGCTGTGGAAACAAAGGTCTCTCCCTCCCCCTCCAACCCAGCTGCTTACAGGACCAGTGGGGAGAGACACACCTGGATGGAAATTCAAAAGGTGAGGGCAGGAGAGATTGAGTTTGGAAACTGAACTCAGGAGACCAGGAAACATGGGGTCTGATGGTCACATAGTGACTAAAGATTGGCTCCTCCACCACACAAGTGGGACCCAGGGGAAATCGTTGGGGTGCAGTCTTCCAGCATGGACCAGCAATTGCTGGGCCCTGAAGGTACACTGATTGAAGACCTCCAGACAGACAGGCATTCAGGGAAGAACCTGGAGCATACCTAGGCCTACCCTTCCCCCCCAGGAGTTCTGCCTGTGAGATTACCTCTCTCACTCCAGCAACCCCCCTCTAAGGATGGAGCAAGCATCACACTCCACCTAACACTCCTGAGAAGGGAAGTTGAGAATCTTCTGAACTCTAACAGAAACAATTCTTTAACTTTTCATTGAGAACATTTTTTTTTCTTTTCTTTTTTTAATTGTAACCTTAATGGTCATGGACATTTATACATATTCATATATATTTTTTCTCTTTTCTAGCATGTTTGAGGCTAGTTATTTTTCAAGGATAGGTATTTTGAGGACTAGAATGTTTGATTAGTATATTTCAGTTTGTTTTGTATTATTTTATCTTTATTTATAATGTTTAAAATTTTTACTTTATGTATATTTTTCTATAACTTATCCACTTCCCTTGAATCTTTCTCTTTTCTTCTGCTAACAGCCAATCTCTATATTTCTCTTTCACTTTTCCTTTAATTTTTTCCTTCTCTCTTCTCTCCTCCACACTCATAATCATCACTTCCTACATCACTTCTGTTCTCTGTTCACCATTTGAAATTGAAAACCCTTTTGCATATATACTGTTTTTATTGTAGGCAATAACTGATGGTATCATTTCTCTTTATTGTGACAATTAACATTGTAGACTTCATAGCAGGAATTATTTGGTTTATTGTTGTATATTGTTTGCATTGGATGTTGTTATTATTGGTCTCCCCCTAAATGGTGAGATACTGGAAACCTTAAGGAATATTGTAAGTCCACAGGTTAGAAACTCTACTGCCATACTGTTAAATAGGTAAACAAACAAACTACATTAAAAAATCAAGGGAAAAAAATGTCCTAAAGGAACCAAGATACTTCAAAACAGAATTCAACAACACCACAGTGGAAGAAATGTCAGAGAAGGATTTTAGAATGTACATAGTTAAACTGATCCATAAGGTAAAAGATGATTGATGTAAGGAGTGAAATCAGAGAGAAAATATAGGAGGTGAAAGCTTATTTCAATAAAGAGACAGAAATTCTGAAAAAAAAAAATTAAGCAGAAATCCTTGAAATGAAGGAATCAATAAGCCAAATTAAAAATTCAAAAGAAAACTTCATCAGTAGACTAGACCACTTGGAAAACAGAGTTTCAGGCAATGAAGATAAAACTATAATTTTAAAAATAAAGTTAATCATGAAAAAAAGATTTGAAGAGACCATGAACATAACTTATAAGAAATATGGAACAACCTGAAAAGATCAAATTTAAGATTTATCAGGATAGATGAAAGCTCAGAAATACAAACCAAAGGAATGCACAATCTTTTCAATAAAATAATATCAACAAATTTTTCAAATCTAAAGAATGAAATGGAAAATCAAATACCGGTGGCTTGCAGGGCCCAAAATATACAAAATTACAACAGACCTACAGCAAGGCACATTATTCTGAAAATGCCTAACATAGAGAATAAGGATAGAATTTTAAAAGTTGCCATAGGAAAGTGACAGGTTCCATTTAGAGCAAAACCAAGTTGGATCCAGCTGATTTTCAACTCAGGCTCTTAAAGCTAGAAGTCACTGAATAATATATACCAATTTATGAACAAAATGGATGGCAGCCAAAACTACTACACCCAGCAAAACTAAGCTTCAGAATAGATGATGAAATAAAAACCTTCCATGATAAACAAAAGCTAAAAGAATTCATAACTAGAAAGCCTACACTATAAAACATACTCAATAAAATATTTCATGAAGAAGACATTAAAAATAAAAGTGAAAACCAGTAAAAGGAGGAAATACACTAGAAGAATACTCAAAGAAGAAATTAATTCAAATTTAAATGCCAGAAATAAAGCAAAATGACAAGGAATAAAAATCATTTCTCAATAATAATGTTTGAATGTAAATGGCCTAAACTCAACAATCAAATGACACAGGCTGACAGGCTGGATTAAAAAACAAGACCCAACAATATGTCATCTCCAAAGACACACCTCATCAGCAAAGATGTCTACAGACTGAAGGTAAAAAGATGAGAGAAATAAGTATCATTCACATGGATTTCTTAAACAAGCAGAAGTTTCTATCCTCATATCAAATAAAGTTGACTTCAAGCTGAAGTTAATCAGAAGGGACAAAGAAGGGTATTTCATATTGCTTAAGGGAATTAGACATCAACAAGACATAACAATCATAAACATTTATGCCCCAAACAATGGAGCATTTATGTATATCAAACAAACCCTTTTCAAGAATCAAAGAGACCATTACACAGTAATACTGGGTGACTAGTATACCATGATAAAATGGAGTTCATCCCAGGGATGCAAGTTTGGATCAACATATGGAAATCAATAAACATAATTCACCACATCAATACACTTAAAGACAAGAATCACATGATTACCTCAATAGATGAAAGAAAAAGCAATTGACAAAACACAGCATCCATTCATGTTCAAAACACTGGAAAAACTAGGGGCACTAGGAACATACCTCAACATTATAAAAGCTCTATATGTTAAACCCAAGGCCCACATCATTTTAAATGGAGAAAAATTGAAAGCATCACCTCTAACTTCTGGAGTAAGACAGGGATCCCCTCTTTCACCACTTCTATTCAACATAGTCCTTGAAATCCTAACCACAGAAACTAGGCAGAAGAAAGAAATTAAAGGAATATAAATAGGAAAAGAAGAGGTCAAACTATTCCTATTTGTAGATGACATGATTCTATATTTAGAAGACCAAAAAAATAAAAAAAACTCCACCAGAAAACTTGTAGAACTCATAAATGAATCCAGCAAATAGCAGGATATAAAAGTAACACTCATAAATTAATTACGTTCCTATACATCAGTGATGAATCAATGGAAAGGGAAATTAGGAAGACTATCCTATTCACAGTAGCCTCAAAAAAAATAAAATAAAATTTGGGGAATCAAACAAAAGAGTATGAAAGCCTTATGCAATGAAAACTATGGAACACTAAAGAAAGAAATTGAAGAGGACCTTAGAAGGTGGAAAGATCTCTCATGTTTTAGGACAGGCAGGATTAATATTGTCAAAATGGCCATTCTACCAAAAGCATTATACAGATTTAATGCAATTCCTATTAAAATCCCAATGACGTTCTTCATAGAAATAGAAAAAGCAGTCAGGAAATTCATTTGGAAAAATAAAAGGCCCAGAATAGCCAAAGCAATCCATAGTGAGGAAACTGAAGCAGGCTAATAATAATGATCACAAAGGACTCTGGAGTTCCAAGTTTGTGAGTTATTTGAACCTGATCTCATAGACGTAAAAGTCTTCGTAACCTCTGACATTGATAAACTTGATCTGTTTTTCACTGATAGGATTATGAGTTACCGTCTTCATGGTTTCTCAGAGACTGGCTAAAATACGAATTGCTTTTGTGATAATTGTTTACAAGAAAAGTAATGCTTTGCTGTCTTGGTTATTGTTGTCTTAGCATGATCCCTGCCCTATGTGAGCCTTGTCCAGACTCCTGCCATCTACCACTGTGGACCTTTGTACTACTCTGATGTTGAATACTCTTAACTCTTCACACCCAACCTATTAGAGAACAAAGACTTTGGGATACTTCCTCCAACACTGCCCTCTTCCAGCAGGAAGCAGCTTGAGATTTCATTGCCTATTTTTCCATAAAAATGAAATGTAGAAATTAATTGTGGGGAAATGTAACAGTGGTCCACTTTATGCTTTGAATATAGTCCTTGGTGCTTCGCTACCGCAACTTATTTTTAAAGTTGATATGTTTCTTTCTCTTCCTGTTTTCCTGCGTCTCCCTAATCTCTTCCCATCCTTAATCTCAGAGGAAACAGGATAACCTTTCTTCCCCATCCTAGGCAGAGCCATCTGGCCTTGAGTTCACAGCCACCATAGGAGCAAAGTAATCCAGAATTTTGGGGATGGTACCAGAAGATCTCAGAGATAACTATCTCCAAAATTAACAAGTGAATTACAATTCCAACAGAGAACACACAAAATGTAGCCTTTGAATGACCTCTTTTAAAAACCCCTGTTTCTGCTGATGGGCAGAATTATAGCCTCTGAGACAGGAGTCCCCTGTGTTTCTCTTTTGCTAACAAAAACAAACAAACAAAAAGTAAAGCAGAAGGCATTACAATACCAAACTTTAAATTATACTGCACAGCTATAGTAAAAATATGGTATTGGCACCAAAACAGACATGAAGGCTAATGGAACAGAATAGAAGACACAGAAAAACCTGCATAAATACAGTTAGCTCATACAAGACAAAGGTGCCATAAACATACATTGGAGAAAAGATAGCCTCTTCAATAAGTGGTGCTTGGAAAACTGGAAATCCATATGTAGTAGATTAAAATTGAACCCCTATTTCTCCATCTACACAAAACTCAACTCAAAGTGGATTAAGGACTTAAGCATTAGACCAGAGACACTGTACCTACTAGAAGAAAAAAGTAAGCCCAACTCTTCATCATGTCAATTTAGGAACAAAATTCCTCAACAAGAGTCTTATAAGCTCAAGTAGTAAAATTAAAAACAATAAATGGGATGGTATCAAACTAAAAAGCTTCTTTACAACAAAGAAAACAATCAAGAACATGAAGAGAGAGACCCTATAGAATGGGAGAAAGTCTTTGCTATCTGCACCTCAGGTAGAGGATTAACCTCCAGGTTACACAAAGAACTCAAAAACTTAACCCCCCTGAAAAAAAAAAAACAAATAACCCAATCAATAAATGGGCAAAGAAACTGAACAGACTCTTCACAGAAGAAGAAATGAAATTATTAAAATTATATGAAAAAATGTTCAATATCTCTAGCAATTTGAGAAATGCAAATTAAAACTACACTGAGATTTCATCTCACTCCAGACAGAATGGCAATTATCAAGAATACAAGTGACAAGTTGGTGAAGATGTGGAGGAAAAGGTACATCATACATTGCTGGTGGGAGTACAAATTGGTGTAACCACTCTGGAAAGTAATATGCAGTTTCCTCAGAAAACTGGAAATGGAACTACCACTTGACCCAGTCATCCCACTCTTCAGCATACACCCAAAGGGCTTAATATCAGCATACTATATTAACGTGGCTACAGCAGTTCAATTCACAATAGCTAAGTAATGGAACCAAACTAGGTGTCCTTCAACAGATGAATGAATAAAGAAAATGTTATACACACACACACACACACACACACAATGCAATATTACTCAACCACAAAGAAGAATGAAATTATGGCATTTACTGATATATGCACAGAACTAGAGACTATTACACTAAATGAAATAAGCCAGTCCCAAAAAAACAAAGGCCAAATATTCTCTCTGATGCACAGATGCTAGCACACAATAAGGGGAAAGGGGAGAGAAGTTCATTGGGTTAGACAAAGGGGAGTGAAGGGAAGGGAGGGTGGGTGGAAATAGGAAAGACAGTGGAATGAATCAGATATAACTTTCCTATGTTCATATATGAATACATGAACAGTGTAACTTCACATCAGGTACAACCACAAGAATGGGACATTATATTCGATGTATGTATAATATGTAAAAATATACTCTATTGTCATGTATATCTAAAAAGAACAAATTAAAAAATCTTTTTTTGATTTGGTAATTATATTAAATGGATTCTGCTGTTATGTATAACTATAAAGAACCAATAAATTAAAAAAAGAAAAATACCTCAGCCTTATAAAACTATGTGAATGTATTGAATACTACTAAACTGTAAATTTAGAATGGTTAAAATGGTAAATTTGGCATTATGTGCAATATTTTCCCTACAAAAATAAAAACCCTCACATCAGGACTGAAATATCTATCTCATCATGTAATACCTCAAACATTGATTTTAAAAAGGATTTATAAAATAGAAAATCCTGGAAAAAAATCATTTGAAAGAGGATAAAGAAAAAGGGTTAGGATAGTTATATCATCAGAAAAAAAGAAGAAAATTACTGCAAGAGGAAAAAAATAAACCTGGCTTCTTCAGCTGAGACCCCAAGAGTTTTCTCCTGTAACACTAAATGCCAACAGGCAAAGCAGGAATTAGTATGACATGATGAGCAAAAACAATTTTGAGAATTTTATTCCCAGAAATCAAAGTGGGCATACGTAAAGGTTACAGATAAGTCTTCTCCAATATGCTAAGGCAAAGAAAATGAATCACCCTGACAAACTTCTTGAAAAGAAGAACAAGGATTGCTAGAAGACACACTCCTTTCTACAGGGAGGTGAAATTACCACCTCAAAAATGGGGAAATTTGGGTCTAAAATCACCTGTGCCTGCAATCACCTGGTTGGAATTGGTCAACCCATCACAAGAGTCCTAGAATTCTCAGCTCAGCAAACTGTATCTGGTTTATCTGGGACACTAATTGACATCCAAAAAAGAAACAAAAGGGAAGAGGGGGTCCCACCGTCGTTTGAACATGATCTGTTCTCCAAATTCATACTCATTCCCCATTGTGAGGTATTCAGAGCGTAGAAACTTGATCTGACGGTGGTATCTAGAGGTGGGGCCCTTGGGAAATTATCAGGAATGAAGTCATGGGGGTGGAGTCCCCATGATGGAATCCCGGTGGCTTTATATGAGATATCAGAGACACACATGCCTGCTCCCTGTCTTTTGCCACATGATATTCTGTGTCACCTTGGGACTCTGACAGAAAGAAGGCCTTCAGCAGATGCCATCCCTCTATATTGTGAAACAAAATAAACCTCTTTTCTCTGTGACTCACACAATTTATGGCATTATGTTAACAACAACAACAACAAACTAAACTAATGCAGATCCTTTCAACAATGCATTTTCATCAATGAAAATCAAGTTAATTATTAATCTTAAGGCTTCCATTGTGTGATTGGACACAAAATATTTATCTCAGTATAAAATATCAGATAAAGTTTACAACCATACTCTGAAGTTCAATTACATTCATCAACATTATAGAAAACCAAATGCATATCCATGCCTTAGAAAAATGATTGAAAAAAATAACAAAATGATAATGTTATATACCCTTTGGGAAGCAGAACTAGGTATGGATATCTAGTTTTTTCCTTCTTTCAACTTTCTATATTTCCTAAATATTCTTTAATGAACTTGAGTTCCTTTTTATGAAAAATCAATTTTATTACAAAATTATGAAAACATACCTCTTGGTTTCTAAATGATAGAAACCAGAATCTAACCTGAATCTTTTCCTATCCCTGGCCAGCACTCTTATCTGCCATCTGATGATGTCTGTCACACATGGAAACTGGAATCCTATTTAAGTGATTCATAATTCCCATCCAGCCCCAAATTTTATGTCAGATAGTAGAAACATGCAAAACTAATCACTATCCCCCTCAGCTTCCCCAATCCTCTCAGGAGGACTTTAGGAAGAACTTAAAGACCATGAAAGTGGTGGTCTTTTGCAGTCTAGATTTTAGCCAGGCCCATGATAAAGGCTGAGCCTCAGGCAGTGCCCAGCACGGTACCTTTGCCTTGCCATCCTCTGGGTCATCCCCCTTGGAAGCCAGCAGCATGAGTCGCAGAATCAGGGTTATGCTGAGAGGGAACTGTCCTCTCAGCTCAGGAACTTTGGATTTTATGAGTTTTCCTATTTTGGGGAATGGAATATTAAAGAAATATACATCTCCAAGCAGATCCTGACCTCGTCTTCCAGCACGACCAGACATCTGGAAACAGAATAGAACCACAATGTGAAATTCCCCTAAGTGCTTTTCCTATCATAGTATAAGTATTGAGTCTTTTACAGTGTTTTCAAGTTTGTAAAGTATGCCTATATCCGAACATTAATTAACTGAAATGGATGTCGAACTATGTAGGGCTTAAGAAATTTACAATGTCTGAAACAGTTGGAAAATGAGACATTTGTCATTCTTATGTCCTTATTCCATGCCATTAATGTATCAGGGATTTGTAAAAATGATCTACAGAACAAAAACGGCCACAATGATGAAAGACTAGACCCTGATTTCAACTTCACTAAAAACTGAAATCTGTGATATAGATTTTCTCTCCCTCCTCATCTCGTCTCATTTCATCTCATTTCATCTCTTTCTCTCATCCCTTTCTCTCTTGCTTTCTCTCACATACAAATATGTTGAGCTGCGAGCCATAAAATAAAAGCTGTGCACAAATCAAGGAAATACATGAGAGAGATAAAATTCACAAACGATACTTGCAAAAGCAAGTTAAGAACAAACTGCAGGGGTTATATTAATTTCATTATTAACTGTATAGCAAGCACTAAGTTCTTCTTTTTTCCCCATATAGAACTGACAACAACATATGAGATAGATATAATACTATCCCCATGGTACATGTAGAAGCTTGGGTATTGGGAATATAAGAAACTGACCCAGCTGGCGCATAGTGGGGGTGGAGGGAGGACACCTGTAATCCCAGTGGCTTGGGAGGCTGAGGCAGAAGGACTGCAACTTCAAATTCAGCCGCAACAACTTAGCGAGGCCCTGAGTAACTTAGTGAGACCCTGTCTCAAAATAAAATAAAAAGGGCTGGGGGCTGTGGCTCAGTGGTTAAGTGCCCCTGGGTTCAATCTCCAGTACTGAAAGAAGGAAGGAAGGAAGGAACTGACCCATTATGAAACAACCTGAAAACAGGAGATCCAGAACTCAAACCCTGGCATTTCAATCCCCAAATCCATCATTTCAAATATCTCAACACCCTGTCTCCAGAGCCTTAAATACGAGATTCCCAAACATGAGACAAGAGGAGTGTTTATGTAGAAGTAAAGAAAGACAGGGACTGGTAAGTTGGTGGGGAATTACAAGCATGTTATATTGGGTAGGAAGAAGCCCTATGAGGAGATTAAGAAGTACTAAGAGGAGCTGGGGTGGTGGCTCAGTGGTCGAGTGCTTGCCTGGCATGTGTGAGGCACTGGGTCCGATTCTCAACACCGCATATAAATAAATGAAAAAAAAAATAAAGGCCTGTTTAAAAAACAAAAAAGAAATCTCTTAAAAAGAAAAAAATGGAAGTACTGAGTCGAAATAAAGGAGGTGCTTTGATAAAAACTTGAATGTTGGGTGACATCTAAGTTTGATGTAGCCAGTAAGAAATCTTAACCAAGTGTCCCTAAACAGGGAAACAATATGAAGATAAACTATGCTGTCTTCAGTAGAATAAGGCAATAGAGAATCAAGGAAATTGATCTAATAATATAAGGCCAAGATCGTATGAAGAAAGATGGTGGATTCAGAGACTGCAAGGCAAAAATCCAATATCACAAAGGAGAGTAATGGAGTAGGCTTTGTTAATAGGCCATGTGCCAGGAGCAAGGAATATAAAAGCATTAAAGATAACTCCAGGGTTCAAACTCTTGTGCACAGTAAATGAACAGTGAATATTTATCAAGCATCTTTGATGGGGATCTTTCTTGCAAGTCACTTCATTTATTGCTTGAAAATGTATAAGACAGCAATCATCACCCATACTCTGAACAAAGGAAAAGAATATCAAGCAGGTTATACGTCCTATCCAAGGTCATACGCCTGATCAGCAGTGGTCATGTAATCCCAAACTCACATGCTGTCCACTATACAACAGCTAAAAATGGTAGCCAGGCAGGAATGAACTGCAACATGTTTGTAAACTAATGATCCATGGTGTGGTTTGGATTAGTTTTTCTATTCTATGGCCATATTTTAGCAATATATTGAGAAGTTTATGCATAAAGTACCTGTCTGTAATTTAAGGCATCCAGATAGACTGAGTTTTGTGCAAAAACCACAGATTTACAAGGCATGTTGATTCCCAAAGCAAGTGTTCCAGTAGCTGTTACCACCTACAAAGAAGATAAAAACAATTAGCTCCTGAAATAGTGTTTGAATAGAATGAACCTATTTCCTTCCACAAAGATCCTGAAAACTTTTTCAGTGTCTCTTTAAGCTGGGGATGCTAGACACATTGGCATTCTTTCTACTTCACAAACACACAAAGCACATTCTCAAATCAAGGTCATTATTTTGTGCAGAATATATTTTCCCCAAATACTCATTTGTATGGGTCCTTTAATTGTCTGCTCCAATGGATCTCGGCATCTAAAATAATCATTCTCTATCATCATTATCTACCTCTCTGTCCTGCACTATTTATCTTCCTATTGTCTCTTAGCAACTACCTCAATAACATGACTATCTGTTTACTTGTCTTATACCAGAATCTAAGTGTCATTCACCACTGTATTCCCTGCACCAAGAACTGTCAATGGAACTTTATTTTTATTTGTTTATATGTGGTGCTAAGAATCAAACCCAGTGCCTCACACACGCTAGGCAAATGCTCTACCATTATGCTACAACCCCAGCCCACCCAACTTGTTCATTTTTTAAACCTAATTTTGGATATTTTAAACAATTTTCTCTTTACTTTGATCATCATAAATGCCCTTGTTAGTGTTAAGTTCATTAAGTAACTTTCTCTAATTATTCTGTAATTAAGTCCTATGCATCTATCAAAATGTACCATGTCATTTATAAATTATTTTTAGTTCTTTAATAAGAACAAAAATGAAGAGAAAGCAAGAGCACTGAATTTAGAAAATGAGTAAATGCCTTTTTAAAAATGTGTTATTGTAACAAATCTATCACTATTTCCATAGATACTTTCCTAGAGAGATCTAATTACTCATTTATCAAGCTATTAGTAATGTCACAACTACAATTCATCAGACACTATTTTGGACACAGGATATGCTGATCAAAATAGAGTGTCTCCTTTCCCTCAATTCACAATGCAGAATATTTCTTTCTTGTTATGAGTCTTTAACAAAAATAAATAGTTATTAGTTAAGAGAAAGGCTAAGCAAAGTTGTTAATGATATATTCTATTTTTTCCAGATAACACAATTAATTACCCTTTACCTACAATGTAAGATTCTCTGCAACATGTAAATTTATTATGATTAAAAGATACTAACTACTAACTAGCACAGCAGGATCCGTCTCAATTTCTTCCATCTCTCTCTCTCTTTCTCTCTCTCTCTCCTCCCTCCTCTCTCTCTCTCACACACACACACAGTCTATGTCATACAAAATTAAAAACAGATAATTTTTAAGTTGGGGTCTATTTTTAAACATTAGTCAAGATTCAAGCTCAAATTATATAAACCTTTGTGTGAATTTATCCAGACTATCCTCATGTCCTTTCATGGGAAATGCTAAACAAAATAAAACAAGGGTTTGGCTTAAAAGTTATTTCACGTATTCCTCCTCTTGTCCACACTCAGTGGTAGGAGAGAGAGCACTGAGTGACATACCAAAAACTGCGAGATAAGCAGCAGGCCCTGAGGAAGCAAAAGATTCTTGCCCTTATTTCAGCTAATGCATTAGAAAAAGATCTGATCAATAACTCTGCTCTAAATGTCCTCCAAACCCACGTTACTCCATGATTTTGTGGACAAAATCATATAAACAGCTGACAAAATTCCCTAGATCTTACAAACAAAAAAGCAAGGGGTTGTGCTAAGATCAATATAGGTATACTTCATAGCAGAAATATTTAGAAAATTATCAGTTAAGGAAATATTTTTATTCTCATGAAAAGGTATAAACTGAATAGTACACTACAAATCCCCTCTCCCTTTTAAATGAGATGGGGATGCACACACATATCATAAGTTGTAACAAAAAACAATGACAAAAAAGGCCTAATTATATGAGGGAAAAAAAGAAAAACAACAGCAATATTTTACATTTCATGAACATTCAACTAGCATAGTTATAACTTCAATTTTTAGAATAAAAACATTTACCTACCCTAATAAATCCTTTCCTAAAGAGAATTTCAACCAACTGTTTTTCTTTGCTACTCATGGACCTGTGGTGATAGCCAATGCCCCTTTCTGCCAAAGCTTTCAGTTCTGATCCTTTTCTTTCGAATCTTACCCGATGAAACACCTTCTGCAATGACTGAAAGAAGCAAAAGATTTAGAGATTTTCATAATATCTCATCTAACTTTAATTTAAATCATAATAAAAAAGTTTAAGTGAAAATAACAAGCATACTATGTCATGGGGGTCAGGGGTCAGGGGTCAGGGCAGGAGCCTTAGGAGTTCTCCCCAGTGACATAGTCTTCTCAAAGAAAACAGAGCGGGGGGCGGGAGGGAGGCGGGGTGGGGGGGGTGTTGGGGAGGGTGTCTCTGTCCTAGAAGGTCGGGGAACCCTGAATGGCCAAGAATGGTCTTAAAAAGATCCATCGATGTCCTAAGGCCAAAATCCAGCTATGTCCAGAGTTACATGTACAAAGATAAACACTACTTATGGTGTGTGTGCGGGGGGAGTGGGGGTGGAGATGGGTGCTTACGTTTCCAAAAGCCAAAGGTTGGCTGCTGGTTATTTTAATTATGCAGTTGCCCGTGGAGTGGAATATCAAGGATCCATCAAAATGTGTTGTGAATACGTGGTTATGAAAAGGGAAGAGACCACAGAGTTTACAAAAGAAGGTATACAATAAAATGAATGTGTGTGTGTGTGTGTGTGTGTTCTCCAATGCCTTTTTGGCAAAATGTTTTAGGTGTAGTATAAAAAGCCTCTAATTTTGAGAAATTCTATGAAGACTATTTGAAGGGTACTAGGCCATGAAGACCCACATTTTCAAAAAAGGCATATGCCATGGAAGTTCAGAACTCAGCTGTGGAAACAAGAAAGATCGAAAGAAACAATGAAAGGGCGCATGCTCTCAAGGGTGCACAGTTATTAATCAAGACATAATCTGTAAATCCTTTACCTCTCCTTCTTAGATAGGCACTGGGAAGCCATTAAGAGTTACATGTAGCCCCAGATTCTATACACAGATTTCTCTTCTGGTAGGAATTACATTTAGTTATTATCCTAAACACTGTCCATAATTAAGACGCTCAAGCTGATGGATGATAACATCTCCAAGAGAAACACCCCCCTCCTAAGCACTGACCTCAGTGTCCATCACTTTTTGATCAGCATATGTGCAGTCCGGAGGGATTTCCAGGTTCTTCTCCAGACTCTTCAGTAGATTATCGTGTTCAGCTTCATGTATGAAGTTTTTATCCAAGTTTCTGGGTTTTTTATGGCTTTTTTCATCTCTGTTTGTAAAAACGAAATTTTAAGAAAGGAAAATTCATGTTCCGCCACCACTGGAAGCCTAGGACTTGCCAAATGGCTGCCATACACATCAGTACTCTCATGACTCGGTCTCCTTCCTCGAAGGCACCTCTGGAGTTTAGATCCTAGTGAGAAAGCTCCACGTGTATGTGTTTTCCTGGGATGTGATGTTGTGGCCTCTCCAAGTCCAGTTCTCCCAGATGACCTTGCTTCCCCTTGCTAAATGGAGACTTTCTCCCTTCCTCGACCTTCACGACACTCAGCTTGGAGTAAGACATACTCTCCTTGCCAATTCCTGGTCAATCTCCATCCTAGAGCAGAGGCCATGACTACCCTGATTTGGTTGCTGAAAGTACCCAACTGCACCCATTCCCTGAAGAACTGCCCCCAACTGACCAGAGGCACCTGAAAATTTCCAGCTTCTGTTAAGGGTAAGGACGTGGCCCACACACATGAGTGTAACAGTGGTACCTTCGCCTCCTGAATATAGCCCTCATTGCTCTAAGGCTTATTTTTTTTTAAAGTTTTTTCTCTCTTCTCCCCTCTCCCCCTCACTAAGAAGATTGGGGAGACGGTTAATTGCCCTTGAACACACCCACTACAGGGAGGCGATGCCTGCTGAGAATCTGGGAAGTGAATATCTCCCAAATTAACAAGTGAATCCTAACATGCAGACAGGGAACCCTGAGACCCCTACCAGAGCGCACCTAGAATGTAACCCTTGAAGTTTATTTAAAACCCCCCTGTCCCTCCTGATCCAGAGAGTCACAGACTTTGGGACAGGAGTCCCCTGTGTTTCTCCTTTGCTAGCAAAGCAATAAACCTTCTTTTTCCTTTTTCTCAAAACCAGTCCTCATTACTAAATTGGCATTGATTGTCACAGGGGACAAAGACCAAGCTGAACTTTCAGTTACATGAGTTCTAAACGTCAGCCCCCTTGATGCAGGTGGGGATTCTATGGTATTCCACAGCTTCCAGAAGAGCTAGGCACAGGCTGTTTTCTAGCACAAAGGACACCCTGATCTTTTCCTCTTCACCTCCCCTTTCCTGCTTGCCTCATTCTCTATGTTACAGTTTCCTCATGAGCACACCCCATCGATGAAGCACTTACACAGATACCCACCCCATCTCATCATGTGCCGCTAAGGGGATGTGAACTAAGACACCCCTCCATCAACCCTTAGACTCTTGGGTCTTCACACTGTATTCTCCACTACCACCGCTCAATGTAATAGACTTTTGGTTTGGGTTTTTTTTTTTTTTGTTTTTTGTTTTGTTTTTTTGGTAGCAGGGATTGAACCCAGGAACGCTTAACCACTGAATCACACCCCACCTCTTTTTATTTTATTTTTTATTTTGAGACATGGTCTGGCTAAGTTGTTTAGGGCTTCACTTAAGTCACTAAGGCTGGCTTTGAACTTGCAATCCTCCTGCCTCAGCCTCCACCTCCTGAGTCACTGAGATTACAGGCATATGCCACCATGCAGGCTCATAACAGCCTTTTATATAGACTCAGATCGCTTATTTTCTTTGAGTTATTTGTCCCTCAACTGCGCACAAGAGATTCTAAATATGAGAAGGTGAGCTTACCTGTATTCCATCAGTCAGTATCCTCACCTCTAGATAACGTTACCTTTAACTCAGGGGAGAGCAGTATGACTATGAAAGGTCCCAGCCCTATGTTTGCACAATATGGAGCAAAGCACTTATGGAGGCCCACATACTGTTGTCCATAAGTTTTTAATCAAGATAATAAACTAGCCAATATAATGCATTCTATCCTTCTACCTTAACAGATATAGCCCCAGAACAACCTAGAATTTAAAAGGGACACAATGAGCTCTGGGTGGTCATGTCTCCTTAGCTCCACTGGCTCCTCCTTCCATGGAAATGGATGCAGTTGGAGGAGAGTCACAGTGGTACTCTCTAATGTGTAATAAATAAGACAATCCCTCCTTACATTCAGTACAACAATAATGTTGAATAAGACACTGAAACAGACTTGAATTTTTATAGCTTGACTTGGTCTCTAAATCCATCTTGAAATATGGCTCCTGGAGAGCTAAAGAAAGGTGCTAAGAAAGGCTCCTGCTGTTCCCAGCTAAACTCATCTACTCTCCTCCTGCTAGGGACCCAAAACAGAGGGAATACAACCAGAAGGATCAGCAGCAGGTTCTAGCTTGCTCTAGGATATGGAATATCTAAGTCAGAGATGTTCTACAAGTTGTTGCAACTTGAAGGGAAACAGTCACTATTCTCTGAGGAATATTTCTGGAACAATTATCTGCCAAGCTGTGTCAAGCACTAGAGGTAAAAAGAGGAAATGGATAGTTTCTGTTGTAAAGAAACTTAAAATTTAGGAAAAGAAATGAAGATCGAGTTACCCATATCCAAAATAGTTGGGACCAGATATTTTTAATATTGGGGGACAAATTAAATCAGTAAATAAGTAAACAAACAAACAAAGAAATCAGATTTCTGCAAATAATGACAAAAATTTTTAGTCCATGTTTAGGCGGCAAACGGGAAGGAAGGCACTGGGGGCAGATAGGTCAGTTTAAGGAAGGAGTGAGATGAAAGAGAATGTCATGTGAAGACAAGGATAAATGTTGAATATTTCTAGAGGGATGTGGTGGGAAGAAGTAAAGACAAAGACTAAAACGTTGAAGCCAGAATTAGGCAAGGGTCGGATCCAGAAAATGGAGGGATTGAAATGTTAATTCCTTCAGAGCCCTTTCTCCATCCTTATCAAGAACCTGCCCCTGCTCCTACCTGTAGCTAAGGTAACCTGTCCCCAGGTATTGTCACTCCCTATACAGGTTTTTATTTAAGCCTCCTTCCTGCTGGATCACTCCTCCCCAGCCTTTCAGCCCACCTGTTTCCCAACTTTTGGCCAGCCCAACGAGCATTTCCTAGGCCTAGTCACATATGCAGGAAGGAGAAAGATAAAAGAAAGAGAGCAGTAGAACAAAGGAAGCCTAAGACGTATAAAAAAGGGCAAAACCCCTCACTTCTTGGGATACCAGGATACCAGCTATGGCCCCTTTTTCTCTCCCAGGAGATGTCTATGCTACCCCTTTTTAAATAAGCTGTGCTTTATATGCTTGCCTCCATGTGCTTCTCTAATGTCATACTTCAACAGGTGAGAGAGGAGAACTCGTCATCAGTAACCAGCAGTATCAACATGTCGGCATACCAACAATAGTCAGGGCTTAGACTTCACTGGTTAAGCAAGTAAGAAGGAACAACACTGAGCATGGGGTCCTTTAATCAGTTTGAATGTTTGCAGGAACATTTGTTGGTTAGATTGAAGAATTGTGAACATCAAGATCTGAAATCCAAAAAGTAGATCTGTGCAATCATCCAGAGAAGACATGAGGAACACCTAAACCAGGCAGCGACTAAAGATGGAGAGGACCCACAGGGAAAGCATACATATGCTGGCCCTAGAGGTGACAGAATTGGACACTGAGAGCAAGGAAGAGGGGACAATAGCAAAGCCCTTGAGATAACTGGCATCTCAATCAATCCAGCCCCCAGCTCATACTAAGAATCACACTGTGATGCTTTGTTTTGACCTGAGACAAAATATTCAGGCAACGTTTAAGTCTTCTGAGGACCCACTGAGAGAAAGAATTCACACATGTCTCGGATGTGCTTCTTTTGCGGGATGATTACCTAGGGTTATGTAAGCTATCCAGACTGATGGGTTGTGCTCCTGTCTCTCCCAATCTTGAATAAAACTGATCCGTGCCAGGAATATATGATAATGGTCACTTAACTTTACCCCATTCTCCCTCTCAAATTTGCAAATAAGTCCAAACAGTAAGTAGAACTTCTTTGCAGAGCACCTTCAGAGTCTATTTCCCACTGGGACATGTGAGGTATTTTTAACTCTATGATGACCAACTCATTTAGTGAAATACTTACATGAGCTTTTGTTTCTCCATGGACTTTTTAAGTTTTTGAAGTTTGCTAGCCATGACATGGGCTTCCTTATCAGCTTTGGGGGGCCTTTGCATCTCCTGCCTTTTCTCCAGGAAAGCACTCACACTTTTGGCACTGCCTTCTACAGCTCCTAAGTTGAATCTGGAAACAAGAAGAATGCTTGCCTTGAAAATAATATCATAAGTAAAATTCAAATCCTATTTCCATCTACTGCTGCTATCCTAACACATACCTGTTCGGTTTTTAAAGCCCATGTTTCTGAATTTTATCACGAATTACACACAAGATGTTGTGGATCCACTAAAGTTTTTTAGTTAACTCCTTTGTTCCCTTCATTCCCCATCACTCATGGGAATTATTCCCTTAAGAGTCGTCAGACATTCCGAAGGAGAACATTTACATACATAAGAGAGACAGATATTCCATCCTTCACAACCCTGCCTGAAATTAAGGGGGAGAAAATGTTTTTTGGCAATCAAAAGGTTTGTTTTTGGCAGGTTGGAAAGAATCATAGGTTCTCACCCTTGACTTTTGTAACATGATGACTTCTTTCCAGAGATCAGATAAAACCAGGTGTTGTGCCTTTACCATCCAGAAATGCCTCCAAGGTCTAGGCTTTATATTTTTGGAAATGTAAATTTGATCTTTAGCCATTTTTTCAATTAATTGATCAGATACAAGAGAACCAAATGGTTACTAATTGAAAAAATGGCTAAAGATCAAATTCTCATGGTAAGTGAAAAGTAAAATATTAAGTAAAAGTATGTATTCCTATGTTTACATCACATGCATTTCCCAGCATCTAGAATCTACAGCTTTCTATAGGAATCCTGAAATAAAATTCATGAAAGTTTTTATTTTGCTACTTAAACTTGTTAGAAAATGCTGTAGCCAGAAGTAATCACTAGGCATTATCATTATTCCAGCCAGAGCTTATTATAGCAAATAATAGTCTGGGTCATATAATAAAGTTTTAAAGTCTAAGTTGTGAGGCACAGTGCTTTTCTGGCAAAGTCTTTGTAGAGTTAACATTAAAAGGAAATGTGGTGGACTGGGGTTGTGGCTCAGTGGTGCAGCGTTTGCCTTGCCCATGTGGGGAACTAGTTTCAATCCTCAGCACTACATAAAAATAAATAAATCAAAATAATAGTATTATGTCCATCTACAACTAAAAAAAAAAATTAAAAAAAAGAAATGTCGTTAGCTAGTGAAAATTAAATAAACTGGCACACTGGTGAGGTAAGGACTAAGAAAATGACAATCTATGCCATATGGCAAGACATTTAAAACTTCAGACAATAAAATAATAATATGAAATGTTTATATTATACTTACTATTGTCATATACCATTTTAAGTGGATGAAATTATTTTAAGTGGCTTAAATGTATTAGTTCAGGCACTATTACTGTCTCTATTATGCAAATGCAAAGGGAGATACAAAGAGATTGAGTGACATGCCCAGGAGTACCCCATTTGACAGTGGAAGAGTCTAGTCTCCAAACCCATGTTCTTAACTATCATGTTATGATGCTTCTCTTTTTGCAATAATGTAAGTTACTGGGAACTAAGCATATGTTTTTTTAAAATACCAGATTATTTAGACATCATTTTGTCTTTTATTTTTTTATTTTTTTAATACATTTTTATTTTTTTAAAATTTTTATTGTTGGTTGTTCGAAACATTACATAGTTCTTGATATATCATATTTCACACTTTGATTCAAGTGGGTTATGAACTCCCATTTTTACCCTGTATACAGATTGCAGAATCACATCAGTTACACATCCATTGATTTACATATTGCCATACTAGTGTCTGTTGTATTCTGCTGCCTTTCCTGTCCTCTACTATCCCCCCTCCCCTCCCCTCTTCTCTCTCTACCCCCTCTACTGTAATTCATTTCTCCCCCTTGTATTTTTTTCCCTTTATCTATATAGAATGAATACAACTTAAAGATTGGACCTTAGCCAATAATATTCAGTAGTAATGTAATAATTGCTTTCATTCTAACCCCAACCCTGTGCATTATGTTTTTTTATCATCTCATCTTGCAAACGAGAAATCTAAGGCTTAAAATCATCATGTATTAACACAGCTAATGAGAAATCTGAGGCTTAAAATCCTCCAGAAGTAACACATCTAATAGGGGGCAGAGGTGGCATTCAAGCTTGGGCCGGGCTTTGAAGTGTATGCCCTTAAGCACACACCGATGTTGCCCAAATAATGGGTTCCACACATTTTTTTTTCAGAGATCAGACTATAGAAAGTTGACAACTACACTACTCTTTGAAAAGCTCTTAGAGGTAGCACTTGAGCCCAGACAATTCTCAGGTCTCTGAGAAATTAGGAATAATTATGACTAAATCACACTGCATAAGACCAAGAATTTTCACAATTTAATTTGTAGAGAACCCAAGATTTCATAGAACGTTACCAAGATTTAACTCCTTGAGCAGAATTAAGCCTTTGATGTTTTTGTGAAATATTCTCTTTTTTTTGAGTACTTTATGTACATCCAGATGTTCAAAGCATGTCACCCCAAACTGTACTATTCTAGCATATTAACTAATTTGAGTTAAAGGCACTTGAAAAGTAGCAGGTGGAAGAACGTGTTCATAAAAGTAGGAGACCAAATGCCCATATGAAAGACATTCTCCTCATACCAGAAAAAAAAAACCTTCTTGTCATCAAGGATGAGAAGTTGAAGCCAATGAAAATCTCATATAAAATTGGTTGAACTAATCCTTATCCTGCTAGTCAATCTTCCACCCAATTAATCACCCAGACCCAATCCTTTTTCGTCAGGTCACATTTTCACAACTTCTTACTTACTTTGTCCATTTCAGCATCAAGTGTGCTGCTCTGTGTCTTTGGATCTTTGTTTCCTTATGAAAGATCCCATGCCAAATAAAATTTAAATTAATTTATAGGATTTTCTCCCATTGAACTTTTTTATGTCCATTTCATTCACAAACCTAGCATGAAAAAAACCTAAGGGGACAGAGGTAAAATGTTGCCTCCCCTGCATTATAAATTTATGAAAACAAACACTTATTTTTTTTCTATTTTGTAGAAAGACATTTATAAATATTCCAGAGACACAGAATGATTTTTGTGTCTCACTGACATCCATGGTGATGCTTGAAAATGAGAGAAGTAAGCTGTATGAATTCTTCATGGTGAAGAAATTGATTTTCATTGTCCCAATAGTGAAGATAAAAGTAATGATTTTTATTGTAACCCTTAAAATTTCCAAATACAGCCTTACATTCACCTATCATCATTACTGTGAATGTACACTACCAATAATGATTCATTACTATTTATATGTGAACAAATTACACTAAACGTCAGTACCGGAACAAGATTACGTGTCTTTGTTTATATAAAGATTTCATGGCCTAAGTGTAGTTAGAAAGTATCTAGAGTGAATCAAGTATTCTATGCTGATCCCAAACTGTATTATCAAGGTTTATCCAGGATACAGAATATGATCCACTACATAAATTATATATTGATGCTGGACTAATTGAACTCCTATGTTTAAGTTATGTTATACGATAACATATAAAATTTAGCAAGATATCAATGCCTCTAGGTGATAGTGTTCATTATTATGAATTAAAAATACTAAATCACCCTACCAATAAATAATCTAGAATATTGTAAGATATTTTATGTGAGACAGTAGTGTGCATGTACATTCAATTTGTTTTACAAAAGATCTAGGTATGTATTGAAAGTTAACAAGATCTAAAAATAACAACAACAATAATAATAAAGTAATGAAAAGCTTATAGAAAAAATATCAAAGCAAATAAAGAAGACCATTTGTAATAGCACAACTAAAATATTTTATAAGAATTGAACTAGAAAGGTGTATTTTTAAATGACATGCATTTGAATAAAAAAATGGGCACCAAAAATAATAATAAATACTATATTACAGCATTGAAGTTTGTATAACTCTCCTTTAAAGGGATGAGTCTAATATAAATTTAAATAAAGAACAAATTAAATTAAATAACTTACAAAAAGAACAATGCAGGCAACTTCCCCATTGTCTTTAGCTTCTCAACAAGAAGTGGAAATAGTTTTAGCATATTTCCTGAATAAGAGCTTGAGTGCGGACTCAGTTTTCTCAGTACCTCTTTGGCCTGTGGAAGGAATAAAACACTTGTGTTTAGTTCTGCATAGTAAAGAATAAAGTCACTATTTCTGGCAAAAATATTTCCATCGTCATCTTATCCTTCTTCATGGTTCCTTAAAATAGTCGTAAGAGGCTGTTATGAAACTACGCCAAGAACCTCCAAAGAAATATGCAGTCATTAGACTAGAAAACAAAGATTTGTTAGAAACATACACACACACACACACACACACACACACACAATGTGTAACTTCTAAGGCAGCTCAATCTGTCAGAAAGAGGAGGATGGCTCAGTGATTAATGCTTGTTCCACTATGGCAGAAGGTTATGGGAAGCCAGTTCCTCCCCCCGCCATATTGGAAAATCACTCTCTAACATATTTTTAAAACTCTTTTGTAGTGAAACAACCAAAAGAAAGTGTGAGTTAATTGTATTCTGCTTCTTCCTGGAAGAAAATCAAATCAGAGTGAGAAAAAAATATCACATGAGCAATTTCCATATACGTCACTCCTAAAACAATCAGAAACCTCCATTTGTGAAAACATATGACAAATATAAAAACCATCAACTTGTTTAAAATAAATATGTATAAAATAATGATTCCGGGTTGAGTTCTTAACACAGCATTTATTTCTCTAATTTGAAATAAAAATCAAAAAAAAAAGAATTACAAGATTAAAAAGGAAAGAAGAATAAAATCTCTCAGCTCGTGTGAGTCAGGTGTCTGCTGTGGAGGCATCAACACCACAAGCACTGAGGATACTGACTCTTCTTCCTCTTCCTGTCCATAAAAACACCCAAGAGGAATCAACAGCCTCTGGGTCATGTTTTAGGGGTCACTGAGAATCAGGCTAACACCAAATTCCTTTCTCTCTTTTTATTCCATCTCTGAATCACTAGATTTCCTGTTCAACATAAAATTCTAAAATGAATATTGAAAATTAAAAAAAAAACACAAACAGTATTAACCGAGTACTATAACTCAAGAAAATGATAAAGACTATTGAGTGCTTTCCAAAAACGTGTGAAAATTACCTTTTCTTCATTGCCATTTTTAACCCAACTTGTTAATTCTGCCTTTAAGCTCTCTTCATATTTTCTAGCGTCCAACTTTTTAATGACTAATTTATTCTTAAAATGAATGAAATTCTCTGGACACAGTTTCTGGAAAACAAATACCACAACATTACATAAAATTATGCCAGAAAATCTAAAGATGTTTTCAACTTCTGTCTCATTGACAGCAAACCCAAGCTTTTAGGGGTAAGAGAGGTGAAGTTCTTTTTATCTCCCTGTAGCTTCTAAAACATAAAACAAAGAGAATGCAAAAGCTCTTCAAAGGAAAGGGTTCGGAACAACAAAATCAAAGAAGGAAACAGCAATTGGGACACAAGGAGGCAAGTGTTGTGAAAGACAACAGCAGACCAGAAATCCAAGGTATAGGAGGGGACCAAACATTGTCATATCCCAGAAGCTGAAAGAAGAAACATTTGCAAGATTTAAAATAAAACGCCAATTAAAAACTATTAAAACATAAAGTATTAGGAAGAGGAATGTATGAGAAGGAGCCATTTTATTTTGGAAAGGGTCCACTAATAATTTTAAAAGGTCAAATACAAGTGACAAAGGGTGAGAGCTTATCATTCTAAACCGCAGTATTACCATCCTCTTTAATGACATTAATTCAATGAATACTATTTACCTGGGCATCCGGCCAGTTGTTCCAGGTTTCAAGCATGGTGTCATAAAGTTGTACGCTTTCTCGAGGTGAAAAGGTTAGATCAGAAGGAAATCCACATCTTTCAATCTATGTTTAAAATAAAATTGAACATTTTAATATTCTTTTTCTATTTTATCTTCTGACTTACTCTTTGCTACAAGACATTGAGAGACACTAAACTAAAATGTTCAATTGTTGAGTGATAGGTATTAAATGCTAATAAAATACTTTCCATCAGTGACCCTGAATTACTAAAATAGAAAAAAAAAGAGTTTACCAAAAAGCTTTTATTTATTTCCTAAAACTTTGCAATTAGGCTGATTTTTTTTGTAGAATGCTTTTATAGTTCAGCTCAGAGTGATGGGAAGCCAAAAGATTTGTGGACTCTGTTTAAACAAGACTACACAAACTCTACCCTGCAATTGAAATTAATTTAACTAAGAATATGAATATTCTTTTTTAAGTGTACTGAGCAAGGCTAAGAAGGGGAAATCTTTGCCTAAGTTCTAAGACAGAAACTAGGTCAGCTTCAAGATAAAAGCTCTCAGACCACCTTCAAGACACTCCAAAACATTTCTTCCATAGACCACTGACGGGTATGCTTTAAGTCTACTTGGATGTGCCCACCATTCTGTTTTTCCACAAATATTTTAAGTGAAAATAAAAAAAAATCTGTCCTCAAAAAATTTTATTGTGATATGCTCTACTGATTTCAATGTTACTATTATAAATAAATTTCATGTGAAATCTTGATCCTTGAAATGTTAATAGGTATTTGCTCTAAACTGAACATTTGTGTCCTTTCCAAATTCATATGTTGAAACCTAAGCCCTAATGGAGGCAAGCCCTACTGGAGGCTTTTGGAGGAAATATCTTTGGGAGGTAATTCAGTTACGAGGGTGTAACTCTCACAAATAGAATTAATTTTGTTATATAAGAAACCCCAGAGGGCTCCTTGCCCATTATGCCATGTGAAGATATAGCAAGAAGGCAGCCATATAAGAATCAGACAGTGGGCCCTTGCCACACACCAAATCTGCCAGCACCTTGATCTTGGTCTTACCAACTTGTATAATGTGAAAAATAGATATTTGTTTTCTAAGCCATCTAATCTCTGGTATTTTTGTTATAGGAGCCTACTGGATGACCCATGATAATATCCCTCAAACCTCTGCCAAAAAAAGAAAAAAGAAAAAAAGAAGGAGGAGAGGAATTTTATGTGTCCTATTCAATAGGATTCCTTAGATTTCTCATTGGGAAAAATGTTAAACCTCAAAAAAGCAATTAGACTATGAAGATTTCTCCAAAAAAAATCAACAATAATTCACTTGTTTTAGTAAAAACCTGTTTTAAAATCCAGTTTTGGAAGTTCTGGGCAAAGGGAGCCACTACAAATACAACATAACTGAAAAAAAAAAATGGAGATGATATTTGGTAGAACGGAAAATTCAGAAGAGTTTAATCAGATGGTCTGATTCTAATTCAACCTCTAAATGCTAGTTGCTTACCTTTAATGTAAGAATTAAAATACTTATACTTCCACCACTTACAGACCAGTAAGAGCAAACAAATAAAATCTGCTCACATGTTCTTTAAACTTCTAAAATAAGAGGATGAAAAAACTGCACGGAATAACCAATTAGCATCACTCAATCTGAGCATTTAAAGCAGACTCAATGGTAAAGACTACATTATACCAAAATTCTAAATGAACATAGTATTTTGGAATGTTGCCATTTTGTTCTTTTATCAACTATTACTTGAAAGTGGTTACTTATACTGCCTAACTAATTAAGACGTAAATCCCATTCTTTTATAGAGGCCTGACTTTTCTCATTTCTAAAATGGATAATTCTGCTGAGAGCCACAGCCGAGTCGGAATGGCCCCTGGCATTTTGCCAACAGTATTGGTTGAGAGGCAAGCCATTAAGATGATGCTGGATTGATTCAATTGTATATTACACCTTTACTGTCCACCTTGGCCGCTACTTTGGAGTTCTCGCTACTTTGGAGTTCTCGCGGGGATTCCTGGAGAGTTCGCATTGGTTGGGAAAGTGCTGGAGGAGGAATTTCTGGTTGGTGGTTCCTGGAGGAGTGGCTTGGATGGTGTTTGGGAGAGTTCCCCGGGGAGCGTGTGTGGAGTGTGTTGGTGGAGTTCAGAAATAAAGTTTGTTCCTGCTTCAGTGGCTCGTGATTTGTGCCCAGCCAGACTGCGGCATAATTCTGCCTATGCTATTGGTTTGTTGTGAGAATTATTTAGATATTATATGGAACAGGCCTATCAGAATGCCTGGCACATGACTTCAGCTGTTAATATGATCCATTAATTATCAACTTATAATTATTAATTTTAAAAATCCATTTAGCAATTCTGTGGCTAAAAGCTGGGAATTCAGCTTAGTTGTTTTCCACTACATAATAACTAATGAACTGGGAAACTTGAGGCAGTTTCAGTAGACAATGAAGAGAAATAAATGGTCACACATTTGTACCATCTTTTACTTAGAAGCCCAGTGGTGTTCTACCATAATACTATTTTTGTATCCACATTGCCCAAAATGTCACAGGTACTGGTAAGCATTGATCCACACTGAGCAGGGAGAGATAGCATTTCTTTCAAGGGCTTCCTGGGCTGCTGGCTCTCCGAAAGTCAGCAGCTGTCCCTGTGTGGCATGACAATTGGTGGCAAAAGCCAGACAAGGCTGTGCTTAGCCAGAAGCAAGTCATATATGGGCTAAGGGTGATCCCTTGCCACAGCTGGATTAAGGCCAGCTCACTTGTCCTGTACCATCTCTTCCCTTCTGAAATCACTTTTCTGATACAGCTAAAGAGGAAAGAACCAAGATGGATGGTTCTTCTCTCTATGCTGTCAGAATTTATTATGTTTTCTTCTTACTTCTCAGTTCTTTCATATTAATTTGAAGTATATAACACAAGGTTAGAAACTATTTACCCTTTGGGAGTCCATTAATTTTCTCATCATTGCTACTTTAGGAAATGTCCTACATAAACCCATGTTATGCACACAGTTGTCAAAACATACCTAATAATGCCAAAGCCTTTGTATCTATTCACCCTGCCTTCTTCCTACAAAAGTCTAGGAGTCTTAAGAAGACTCGTTCAACAGCATGCCTTTTGCAAAAGTCATATGGGGTCAGAGCACACTGCAGCAATTCCCTCGCTTTCCAGTTACTCCATTAATAGCTGCTGAGAATAGAGGAAAGGCACTTGGACCAGAATGACCATTTCAGCATGTACTCTGAACCACAACACTCATTGCTGCTTAAGATAACCCGCCGTGAGTGCTGGGGCTGTAACTCAGTGGTAAAGCACTGGCTCACCTATGTGAGGCACTGGGTTCGATCCTCAGCACCACATAAAAATAAATGAAGACACTGTATGTTCACCTACAACTAAAAACATATTTTTTTTAAAAAGATATAACCTGGCCTTGTACAATTTTATACAAAATAAGTATTTTTAGAGTACTATACTGTTTTAAAATACCAGGTAATGATGAAAATGTTAGAGAATCTCTGTTTATCAGAAAGACTGCGAGGGAAGAAGGAAGGGAGAAAGAGAGGAGGAGGATAGAAGGGTAGAAAGAAGGAAGGGAAGGATGGAAGGAAGGAGGGAGAGAGGAAGGGAATTATTGTATTATTAAGTCTAGGATTTTTGTCTATGTTCTAGGTTTGGGGTGTGAATTAAGTCACAGGAGTGTTATTTTTATTTTAGCCAGAACATTGTCAAAAATAAAAAGAAGCTCCCCTCATAAAATCCTATTCGAAATTTACCATCATTCCCATGAATTTAGTTACTTTTGGAAGCCATGGTAACATAGCGTGAAGGTTATAAAGTGAATCTCATTCATTCAGGATTTTGTTCAATATATCCTCCAAAGAAGCGTGGTGAAATCCATCTGTCTGAGATTGCATCTTGGCCCCATTTAGCAATTCAATGTCTAGTAAGTTGGTTGAGTTCTCTGTGCCTGACCTTCCTCATTTGTCAAATGAAAATAGTAACAGGACATCTATCATACAATCATGATGGCTAAAAGAGGTGAAATATGTAAAACTCAATTTTCGCCTGTTCATTAGTTATTGTGTACTAGAAAACAACTCAACTGAACTCCTAGCTTTTAGCCATAGAATTGCTTAATGGATCTTTAAAATTAACAATTATAAGCTCATAATTAATTGATCATGTTAACAGCTGAAGCACAGTCATGTGCCAGGCATTTTGAAAGGCCTGTTACATATAACATCTAATTTAACTCTCACAACAAATCAATGGCATAGGCAGAATTATCCATTTTAGAAATGAGAACATGAAGCAAATGCTCAATTTTGGTTGGCTATCCTTATTTAACACACACTGAGTAAGTACTTTTAACACACATAGCAGTTTGTTAGGAACCACAGGAACATAAAATGTGTCTTTATCCCGCAAAGATAAGGAAGAAATGAATGTAAATCTACTTTAGCAGCAAGCTGGTTGGTGTCACATAAGAAACACCAACAAGAGGCTGTGGAGAGAAGATGACCTAGCTAAGGGAGTCACTGAAGGATTCTGAGAATATGTCATATTAGAAGAGCCATGAAAGAATGATATCTAGATCACTAGCATTTGGCATATGGGGTGAAATATTCTAGTAACAATGTACAGCATGAGGGCTTCTGAGTAAGGTACACCTAATAGATGAGTGAAAAAGATACTGAGGTGACGTCATAGAAGACCTGGATTGTGAAGCTACAGAACTATGCATTCAAGCCCTCTCCAAAGGAAAACAATTAATGTATTGGAAAGACCAGGATATGCATAAGGAGGCTTAATATGTAGGATATGTTTAACTTTTCATGTTGTGGAAGGCAGACACACTATTGACTAGTTATCACTCAGATAGGAAAATAGGAGTTTAAGTGGACCATTTATGAGAATGGGATGAGAAATATGCAAAAATAAAGTTTAAAAAATCATTCCTGACTCATACCCCAGCACCCTAGCTGAAATCCTTTTAAGGCTCCGCCTTATTGGTTTACTATCAAATCATACCGCAATGTTAGTGAGAACTGTCTTTGTCTCAATTCATAATGATCAGATTCTCACATGTACTGATTAAGTTTAAAATAGGCAGCTTTTCAATTATAATATATGCAAAGAATTTATATCACTCAAAGCAAATATGGCTGAAGTATTACTTACATGATCTGTTGTTAATGCGGCACATGGGTGAAAGTGATCAAAACAAATGTCATCATTTTTTACTGAACATAAGTACTTCTCTAAATCATTGTATCTCTCTCCATAGAGCACTAGAATTAAGAGCAAGAATTTTTGATAATGAAAACACAATGTCTGGAATAATTTAAAGTGAAAGACAAAATTTATGTGAATATATCAAACATACCAAGTCTAACTTTATATGACTGTTTGGCTTGCCAGTGGTCTTTGGGAACAGTGGCATTTTTCTTAGAAGCAATTCCTCTTGCCATTACATCATCTTCTTCTTTCCAGTAATTTTTTACTGATTGTAACCACCTAAAAATTAAATCTACATATTATTTTGGTAGAAAATGGGAACATTTTCCCAAATTAAAAAGTTTAAGTAAAGCAAATTTCCTGGGCCGTTAAGGAAATTGACTCAGGAGCCAGACTCTGTTAGATGGAATCCTAGTCTCACTACTTCTCTTTGTGACTCTCAATTGATCACTTAGTCATTCTGTGCCTCATTTTAAATACATTATTTACATTATTACCTGATAATGATAATAATGAAAATAATAGTAAATCATAGAGGTTGCTTGTTTTTAAAATAAATTAGCAGATGCAAAATACTTAAGAGTAGTACCCACAATAGGAGGTATGGAATACCTTATTATAATTGTTATTAGTTGGCAAAAAACCCCAGTGACAAAATGATCTTTTATTCCAACTAGTAAAGCAATCTTTCTAAACATTTCTACAAATTAGGAAAATAGAACTCAGGGCTAATGGCTGTTAGTATGCCTTTTTGTTTGTTTGTTTGTTTCCTGGTGAAGGACAAAATAGGAAGATATATCTATCATTTCTTCTTAAGATTTTTTGAGGTATGAAGGGGAATCCCCTACTCAATTGCCGATCTGTCTGGGGGAGTCCTTCATATTTCTTTGTACAGGGTGGCTACCACCTGTCAGGAGTGCTATACAGACATCATCTTCAAGATCCAGAGATAAACTATTAGTTGATAACAAAGTCATGAAACTTTTTAGATCCCATAAAGTATGAAATTCAAACATTCAAAATAGGTAAAAATTCTGTCCAGACAGAACCCAGTTCCTACTCAGTGAGATGTTCGGGGTTACTTATGGTAGCCGAAAGAGCCAAAAAAGGACATCGGATCATGACAAGGAGATGCTCCCAGATTTCTGCTCCAATTTCTCCACCAAGACAATGGACCTATTAAAGTAAAAAAAAAAAATTCTCAATTTAAAAGTTCATTATAAAAAATAGCAAATGAAAATAAAACATGAAACCTTAAAATCATCATACATATTTTCCATTACCTTTAATCAATATGCCAAGTTTAAAGAAGTATTGGAAAATCCACGTAATAGAAAATCTTGTCACCTAAACTTTCCTCAATCCCCATAACCACCCACCAATAATTCCTCTTTAATTTTCTTTCAAAACTATCTTTCCAACCTATGCCTTTCTATGTGTACTGCCAAACAAGCTGCAGTTACATTTTAATTGCACAACCACCATATTCTCCTAACCACAGTCTTACCTTCCCTTCTTGCGCCCTACTTCACAGCCAAAATCATACATTTCAAGGACAAATTACATTAGGACATGTCCCTTTAAATTTCTTCCATATTTTTTTTCCATTGAATGTGGAACTAACTAAAAATTTTTTAATAGGATGCATGTTAGGGTTTAAATATGAGGTATCCCTCAAAAGCTCATGTGTGACATAGTGCAAGAAGGGTTAGAGGTGAAATGATTGGATTATGAGAGCCTTAACCCAATCAGTGAATTAATCTCCTGATGAGCATTAACTGAATGGTTACTATAGGCAGGTAGGGTGTGGCTGGAGGAGGTGGGTCTCTGGGGGTATGCCTTTGGAGTATATATTTTGTCCTTGTAAAGCAGAGCATGAGCACATGCATGTTTCTCTCTCTCTCTCTCTCTTTTTCTCTCTCTCTC
>NW_026000211.1:25472872-25481015 GCF_001458135.2 Marmota marmota marmota | reverse complement strand
CACTTTTTTTTTTTTTTTTTTTTTTTTTGAGTTTAATGCTTCCCTACCTTGTCCTCTTCGGCCCAGGGACACATTACTACCTCTGAATCACTACATTAACACTTACAGATTTCATCACATACTACTTTGAAATTTATCCTTCTTGAATTTTGAGTGTGGCATTGGTTTTCCATTGGCACCATGACAGATAAAGTCATTTGGGTCATTGACATCATTGGCAGAGAACCAATTTTATTGCTTTAGAGATCAAAAATTGAACTTTGAAATCTTTCTCCAGGGAAACTTATTCCTGGATGTTTGAATTCTGTTTCTCCTAAAACAAAAGTCTCCAATGAAAGTTTCCTCTTGCACACAGAACTGCATGGGGTGAATGAACCAATATGCCCAATTGAGAAAAGGGGAGCCAGAAAACTGATTGTGATCTACTAGGGAAATGGTTCAGAAGAAAGTACCTTCCTAATATGAACTTCAGCCAATGGGAAGATACAACGAAGTATGAGAGATATTAACCCAGAGAAATAATATCTCACCTACCTCATCAAATATAACATATCGGATCCTTTTTACCCAGTTTTGGCGATGAGGAGCTAGCAGAAGAATTTCAAAGCAGGCAGGCACTGTAACAAGCACCTAAAAATAATAATATAATGTGAACTAACATTTTGAGCACTTATTATGTGCCAGGATAGTTATAACACTGTATAAGATAGGCTTGTGAGTTCTGAATGTGCACACTGATAAGGAGGATATAATATTCCTTCTGAGAACTGTTTTCATTATATTGTGATATTCATTGGAACCATATGAAACTTCAGTTTTTGTATGGTTAAAATATAAGATGTGAAGTTTAAATTCTTTTTTATAAAAAGAGATTAGAAAGAAGAATTATTCATTGTCACAGGCTTGATTCTTTAAAACCTAACCCTGACCTAGTTTGGGCAGAATGATATTAGCTAAGAATCAACAAGGGATGTAGCATGGTGCAGAGGGAGAGGCCAAACTATCAACCAGACTTGAAGGAAGCTCAGCTCACCTGGCTCAGGATTCTAGATGAATATAGCCATCAAGACAAAGTAGCCCATTTTTTGTCCCCCTCTCTAGCTACATCACAGAATATGGACTATGGAGGCAGAACTGGGGACATTAACAGCTGGTGCTATTTTGACCACACTCCCACATCTGGGCAAAAAGTCCTTCTTGAAAGCCAATCTAGGTAGCGTAATTCCATGTGTACTATACTATGTTCTATGATCACATGTTCATCTTCTGTTAAAGTCTTAATCACTGATCTACAAGCTCAATAGGAGCTTTAATTAACTCCAGGTACACTATCCATAATGCAACATTTAAGAAATTATGTTGAACATACTTAGTAAGTATTTATCAAGAGAAAGTAATTATGATTGAAATTGATTTTTCATAACTTGAGAATTCTCTGGATGGATTTTGAATTTGTTTATAAACCAAGATGATATAATGAACTACAAATGAAATCTGAAATGAAAATGTAATTACCTTAGAGAAAGGTGAGTTCTTTCTCACTCTTTGAAATGTAACAAAATCACATTTTCTCTAAAGCCATTTTTGTCTTTCATAAATTCAAGGAAATTATTTTCAGAAGACCTTGTAAAGGCATTAGGTTTTTCATCAGAGATACTTAAGTACTATCATATAATTTTATATCAAGTTTATTAATTAACAAACCCACCTGACAGTTCAGGGCATCTTGACGATAGTCCCGTGTAAAAACTCCACATAGAACTAAACCACCGGGCAGATTTTTGGTATAGCGATTCTGAACCGTCGCTGCCACTTGATTAACAAGAGCCTGATTGACAAGGAAACAAATCCATAGTCACATGATAAAGTGGAGATAGGTGAAATCTCAGGGGACAATAGGAGATATCCAAAAGTATGTCCAGCCATGACTGCAGAAAGCTTAATAACTTCTTTCGTTTACCCAACTTTCTAAGGAGCATGTGCTCAAGTACTTTCTTTGAGGTACTGGACTAGGCATATGCACTTCACTAATAAATTTCAATCTAAAGTCGAACAGAAAAGTCTTCTCCTGAAATAAAAATAAGAAATGCCAGGCTGTGGGTGTAGCTCAGTGGCAGAGCACTTGTCTAGCAATGTGCAAGGCACTGGGTTTGATCCTTAGCATAGTATACAAATAAAATAAAAGCATTCTGTCAAATCTACAACGAAGAAGAAGAAGGAGGAAGAGGAGGAGAAGGAGGAGGAAATAAATGCTGTCCACACAACAGAAAACATAAATGAAAAGCATAATATAGTTGGATGACCAAGACTTAAAAACCATAAGTTTACCGTTGAAGAAAGTCGAGTGAGGACTAGCCAAGGTACCTTGTCCCTCATGTTTGGGAAATCCCCCAGATGTCTAAAGTTTGAATGTATAAATGCCACATTTTTTTTATCCATTCATCTATTGAAGGGCATCTGGGTTGGTTCCACAGTCTAGCANTTTTGAACAACCAATAAAAAAAAAAGAAAAAAAATAAAGTTTGAATGTATACAAGAATGAGTACAAAACCCTCCTCAAGATCAAGTATGTATCTAGGCCAGTGAAATCTACAAACCTGTTAGCATCTATATCACACTTAATGACAAATGTTTAAAATCCATACAGATTAAAATGTAAATTTTATAACATAACCATAAAGATATTAGAAGTAACACTTCATGTATTCTCATATATTTTAACACATAAAAACCTATACAAATATTTAATATTATCATTAAAATAATCATAATTATCATTTATCAGAAAAAAATATAATTTTTCATTAAATATTAAATATTTCACTAAATATCTAAAATTTTCATTAATGAAAAGATAATACTTTTCATTAACAAGAAAAAGTGGGTAAACTTATCCACAAGTAGTTTATTAATAAAGAAATGTCATTTTCCCCTAAATCATTCATAAAAGTGGCCAAGTCATAAATCACAGAAATGCTAATTTAAATATGAGATGATAGGTTTCACCTATCAGTATGGCAAGCACTTACTAATTGACAATAGGAAGGCTGGAACAAGTAAGAGAAGGTACAATATCATATACTACTAGTGGGAATAAAAATGAATTTAAATTTTAGAAGACTTGTTTGGCAGTATGTAGTATCTTGAACTTATCTAATCATCTTAACTTTTATTTCATAGATTTTTTAATAAAATTAATTACTGCTTTCATAAGCATAAAAGCAAAATAAAATAAAGTGAACTAGATCTACCAGGTGACTGTGTGCAATATTTTTAAAGAGGCTCAGGAAGGAAAGCAAATATTCCATTCTCCTGAGCGCTACCTTTGTTGGTGCGACATACACGACCACCCCTTCATCGCTCTCTTTCAGCACTTTCTCCATGCAGTAGTAGGACACATAGGTTTTGCCCGAGGATGTTGGGGCAACAATCACCGCTGACTCATGTTTATCCACCACGTCCAGGAGCTCTCGCTGTAGGGTTCAGAGCACAATTTGTTCCAATTACATGAACAACATATACCAAAACAGACGTATTAATACATTTCCAATATGATTTTCTGAACCTCTGATGGAATGACTAAGAGTTGTTGACACAAGGAAAATCTCAAGGGCTCCTGCCATTTTCTCAGAGGGTATGAGTTTTTATGCTCTTGAGCATCTGAAAGGTAAGCTTGATGTGTGAAAACTGGAAAAGTGAATCTGAATGAAATATCTTAGTGGGAAGATTTTTATCGCTTAGTTTTCATTTAGGAAGTGCAGACTAGCTTTGAGAAATAAAGGCCCCTGGAGCAGCCAATATGCATTTTGTAATGACGGAAATGAAAAATGGATGAGGAGGAGAAACATTAAAGACTCTTCACTATACAGCTTATCTTCTACTTTCTATATTGAAGAATGACAGGCGTCTACTCGGACGGCAGGTAGACTTCAAAAGAAATGTAAACCTACCTGAAGAGCAGAAGATGGAAGAACACTGGAAATCCCAACATGCTCACTTCTTCAATCTGGGCCACATCCCAGAGTGAAGTGGGCATCCGAATGACAATGCGTATGGAATTAAGAGAACATCTGACTGTCTCATGTCCTGAACTGAAATAAGGAGCTGGTTCTCCTACTCCTGCAAAGGCAGCATGATTTTTTTTAAGGTAACCCACCGCACTCATCAGAAGAAAGGTAAAGTCCAAACTCTGGTTTGGATACAGTTTTAGTGTCCATGAAGCAACCTGGAAGTAGGAGGGGTTAGGACCTCTAAGAGATGGGTCTTAGTAAGAGGTCCTGAGGTCACTGGGGGCATGCCTTCAGAAGATGGTTCTTATGAGACTTCTTAGTAGTTCTCAAAAGAGGTTTATTACAAAACCTTGAGCCTGGCCCCACTAGCTTTCTCTGCTTTTTGTTTTTGAGATGTGATGCTTTCTCACACATTTGCTCCTACTGTGACATGATGCCACCTTGGGCTTTGAAGCTCCAAAACTGTGACCTAAATAAACCTCTTTATAAATTCAGGCCCTCTCAGGTATCTCACTATATTAATGAAAAGCTGACTAACACAGTCTGATTCTGAGTGGGACAGTCTATTAGATTTAACCCCTGAAATTGCATTTTTATAGAGAAACATGCTTACTTTATCAGAAATTTTATATGGTTCATTGTATGCAAAAGCAGATAATTTTCTTCCAAATGTTATAGCCATCAAATTTTGCTTTATGTACATTTATAGAAGAATAACTACTATGGTGGCAGATGCAGTGTGTACATAACTAAACAATTGTCTTTACTGTTTAATTACCCAAATTTCTCTGTGTGCCTTTATATGTTTACATATGAAATCCTGTTGATACAGGGCCAATCTGGAGGCTGTGTCATAGGATTCAGAGGGATGATAGAAACATCTTAAATTTCAAATTGATGTATGTGAATTTGTCAAATACCTTCAAGGAAATTGTCTATATATTAAATGAAAACTTTTCTTTCTTTAAATAATAAAAGAACAGTGTATATTTGTCATTTTAAATAACTAAGTATTTTTAATGGCATGATTCAATATTCAATATTTAAAAGCCTATACCAAATATAATACATAAAACAATAATGAGCAACTCCAAAGTTCACATATAATAAGAAAATGCAAGAATATTTTTTGCATTCACATCATTACCTGCCATGTGTCAGGAATAAAATCCTGGACCCTTGGATCTGGATCTTTTCTTTCTTCTCTTATCAAATAATGGCCCATGTATTGCAGTTGAAACCGAGCTGGCCCAATGTCAATTGAATATTTATTCTTTTTCTTCTTTTTTATGTCATCCATCACATCCTATATTATTTTAAAACATTATTTTGAAAGTGATTTTAAATTACAACATTATTTAAATGATTAAAATATTTAATATTGAGTTCCTTCCATGTGAAAAGTATTTAACCCCGTTTTAAATTTCATGGACATGTTACCACTTAAATCATTTTCTTCATTGTGAATTAACTAGTAGACATCAAGACTTCCAAATATCCATCATGGTATTTGTGGCTATGAATCTGATAAATAGTTAAAAACAATTGAACAATCACACTATAGTTTTGAGATGTTTTGATAGAATTAAGATTAGTTTAAAAGATCTTCAAAATTATCTGGCTTTTAATTTTTATGTCCAGGTAAGCATTTGTTCAAGATTTGTAATTTTAGACTATACTTCAAGATTGGGCAGGTATATTACTAATAATGATAATATTTTCAATAAAAAAATCTAAAAGAGATGACTGTATTACCAAGACACTTTATAACTCATAATTATTCTATTAAAACAAAGTTGCTCTAAAAACATTACCTTGGTTGGATGTAAAGAACATGCCAACTCCTCGAATCCTAAGTACCTAAGGCATCTGGCTATGAGTTGCCGATCAGCTTCTTGTAAATTCTCTGAGTACTTTTCCATCAAGGAGTGGATCCTTTTCATCATTTGAATGGGTATCGCCAAATCTTTTGTGGTTTTACCTTGGTAAAGAATGAAGAAATCAGAGACTGGGATTGTAGTTCAGTGGTAGAGCCCTTGCCCCTCATGCATGAAGCACTGGGTTCCATCCTCAGCACCACATCAAAATAAATAAATAAAACAAAGATAGTGTGTCCATTTACAACTAAAAAAAATATTTTAAAAAAGAATTTTTTAAAAAATCAAATTTTTATTAAAGGCATCAAATTAATAAAGTTTCATTATCCAAGAGTAATTATTCTAACCTATCTTATTCAAATTTGTTATCTTACTTGGCATTTATGGAGATTTGGGAGTACAAAGGCCTAAATAAAATAAAACTAAAGTTTAATTATTCACGCTTCATCTGTATGTATTATTGAGAATATCTGTATCAGGGATAAAAAAAGAAAAAGAAAAATCATATAGTTCATGATTGAAAAAAGATCATTAAATGTGAACTTTGTAGAAATTTAATGAGAACAGTAAATATTTTCCTCATTATTTTCATGTTTCTTCTACTATGTTCAAAAAAATATTGGTACAACTTTAAATATTTGGTAAAAACTTAGCAACATTATTGAGCACAAGTGTTGACCATAAGTATTTGGTATAAATATTGGAGCCCTTCAATTCAACTGCCAGATCCAAACTTTGAAATCCCTCTCCATTTCTTACAGCCCCGTGTATCCCTTTTATTCTTCCCTTCTGCTAATCTTTTTATTCTTACCATATCAGGGCTCTTTGGACTCCATCTTTCTTTTCATTTTTATCTATTTAATAAATATTACCAAACACCTACTGAGTGCTATAGGAGACTACCCAGGAAATTTAGTAGGGAGTTCTGACTCTTCAGGAAATTCCAGTTCACTTAGAAAGACAATGTGTGTTCCCTGGTTGACCCTGTAGGTATTATGGGAACCTGACTACTGAGGGAGACTTTATGGAAAGACATTTCATGAAATGGATTCAGGGAATAAGTGGAGTTTCAGTAGATGAAAAATAAGGACGAGGACATTTTTTGTAGCAAATGCTTCTTTAAAATTCTCTACTCAACATTCCTTATTTAATTCTCTGTATTATTGGGAAGTTCGACATACCCGAGTAAAAGTCTACATTACCAGAACCATTGTGGTTGGGTGTAGTCTTGTGACTAAGTCCTGATGAAGGACTTCTAAGCAGAAGTTGATAGCTAGGAAAGCTTCTGAAAAGAGAGACACAGAGCTGCAGAGAGGAGATTCTGCCTTCTTCCCTTTCTCCTAATATTTGCTACAATGCTGTCATCTAGGGAAACAAGATAACTAGAAGAATGTCAACAGGGATAAGGGAATACAAAGATGAAAGAACCTAATGTCACAAAGCAGCCCTGGATTGCCTCATTTAAATGAGTGAAATAAAGTAGGATTTTCTTAAAGCCACTGTGAATTCTGATCTCTCAGTAGCAGACAACTACAATCCTGATTCAATACCTTAGTTGAAGAGAAAACACGCTAAGCTAAGCCTTTGCCCCTGGCTGGGATAAAGTACCCAGTGAGAGGCTGGCTTTGCTAAAGCAGATTGAAGACAGTAGAATGAAAGTCTGGGGCCAGGAGAACCTGGGAATCACGTGAGTGTGGAAATGCTCAACCTGACAGATCCATTAGGCTTACTCAAAAAAACTGTCATGTCAGAGGTATTATGAAACATGATTATTTCACTGCTATTGATTTGCACATCTCTACTCAGTTCTATTTCACCTTGTCTTCTTCTTTCTGCCTCTTTTCTTTTCTACTACTTGCAGTTTTAGTAGAGCACATGGAATCCACAGAAACTTTGGGAGAACCAAGCATGGTAGACCAACAAGAATTTTTATTTATCCAGGAAGAAAGTATTTGTTTTGGAACCCAAAAGCATATGACAGATTCTCCCTGGGTGCCTCGTTGTCATTTCCCTTAGCACTACTTGGCATATAATGCTTATAAATCTCCTGGGTATTTACTACTGAAACCCTTTCTACAATGTCATTGCTCATTAATAAAATAGGGATCATAGTACCTACATAAAATCAGATAACGTATGTAAGTCTTTTTTTTTTTTTTTATGGTACTGGGAATTGAACCCAGAGGTGCTTAACTTACTGAGCAACATCCCCAGTCCTTTTTTTTTTTTTTTTTCGTTTTGATAGCAGGCTCAATC
>NW_026000211.1:25453037-25472594 GCF_001458135.2 Marmota marmota marmota | reverse complement strand
TTTTTTTTTTTTTTTTTTTTTTTTTTGAGACAGGGTCTCACTAAGTTGCTGAGGCTAATCTTGAAGTTGTGATCTTCCTGAGTCAGTCTCCCATGTACGTTGAGTCCTATAACACAAATTTCCAGCTAATAAATGACAACTGTCATCATTACATTTGTGTTAGTTCTCCAACTCCCCCAAATAAGAAAAACAAAATCACATACCTTCATCTCGGCAATGTTCCTTCCATGCTTTCAAGCAGGCAGTTAACCCTAACATTTCAACTTGAACTTTCACTGAGTTACTTTTACATGATTTCAGAAAATCTTCCAGGTTCTTTATTCCAGAGACTAAATTCTCTTTCAAATTTTTTTCAATAGAACATGACAGAGCATTCCATTTTTGCTCTTCTTTTTGTTCTTCCTTTTCAAATAACCTCTTCCTATTCTCTCTAGTAATTATTTCAGCCTTGGTCTCCTGCCCAAGAAAAAAGAAACAATATTTTGAAAAAAGTTGGAACTATTCCAAGATGACACTTCATGAGTGGGCCGATATTTGTAAGTGCGTATTGATGATTTTGACCATCTTCCCTTCTTGAATGAGCATTAAAGAAGATTCTTTAAAGCTTTTTTCCCACTGTCTTATTCTAGCTGTTTTATAGGGTCAGTTCAAATGTTAAGCCTTCAACCTATTTTGCGTTGATCTTTGTATACGGTGTAAGATAATGGTCCAATTTAAAGAATCTTCTTTAATGCTCTTAAAATTAAGCCTCTACCAATGAAAAACGTATGACAAATCAAGTTAGTAAGTATAAAGGCTCTCTGTAGGTAACTTCTAATTTTCTAGTTGGTATAGATTATACATAAAAGAGTAAATGTAATGAAATCAAAGTAGCATGACACCACTGCTCTTCTGTATGTCTGTACAGTGGCACATCATACTCTCTCTAGCATGGCCAACCCTCTTCCGTTTCTCCCAAAGCACCTTCCTATCCCTACTGGCTCAAGACATTTCTACCACCAAGCTCTTCCTGACTCTCTCATGTCCAAGTCATGTTATCCTTCCTCTGACCAGGCATCTATCAAAGCTCTCATCAGTGTGTACTGCAGATGTAATTCTACTGTCATACTTCACTAGATTGAGATCCTTGATGGGACTATGCCATAGATGTTGCAGATGCCAAGCACAAAGCATTTAGTCCATAATGTTTGATGATTCCATAAAGAAAAAGATGATGGACAGGAGTGAATAGAAGAACCAACATAGAGACAAACGAATTCCCCTACCTAGATAAATGGTTCCAATTGACTTCAACACCACACAGACTCATTTTTACCTGCTTTTAGCAATCCGATCTATTAATCTACAAAGACAAATTGGAGTATTGTATTGGCAAAGGATTCTAACAACCCTTCCACTGTTCTGGTTAGCCATGGAATTAATATGTAAATGTTTGCCAGAGTGGTGGTGCACACTGGTAATCCCAGTGACTCAGGAGGTTGAGGCAGGAGGATCTCAATTTCAAAGCCAGCTTCAGCAATTTAGCAAGGCCCTAAGGAACTTAGTGAGATTTTTTTTTAAAAAAAAAAAGAGGAATGGGGGGTTTCTGGGGATGTGATTAAATGCCCCTGGGTTCAACCTTTGGTACAAAAAAAAAAAATGAAAGAAACATTTGCTTATAATGAAGTCAATTTTAATTGTCATCTCTCTTTAATTATTTAATTCAAATCAACAATATTTGAGCTTTCCCAATCTTTCACCTTCTAAGTGCTCTGTATTATGAGTCCATTCCACATAGTTCAGTCTCAAAAAAATAAGAGTAAGCCGTAGTTCCTTGACATACACAAATCTCATTTAATCTGAGTACCTAGATTATTGTTGGTAGGAGAGTATATTTATAAAATTATAAAGATGTTTTAATTTCTTTGAAATTATTTAATTTTTAATATCAGGGGAAAGGATGAGATCTTTTTTTAGTCTTCATCTCTTATACTGTGTGATGAGAATATTTGCAAATTTACTGTTTTATAACATATCTCAGAAAAGGAAAAGATGATTCATGGTACTCCTAAATAAAAGTAAAAGTTTAATTGAGTGGTCTCACTGATAATAAATTTTGCTATAAAAATGAGAAGGTCATTATCATGAAAAAGAAATAACCATCACAGGAGGGCTTAGTGAGGCTTCTTTTTGACTATTAAAGCAAAAGCTGAAACATTCTCCATATCTGGTTGCATTTTTGAAGCAGTTCAAGGAGAGGCTTCACAAAAGCACTGAGAACATTCTAGAATAGTTCATGGTATTTTTGGCATTATCTTGAATAGAATATAAAAGAGCTGTTTAGATGAATCCTCAAACTGTGGACTGATGTCTGTTGTCACTCCCAATTTGCAAATTAGAAGCATACTGATATGGAAGTTTCTTGATCTTGCCAAAATTTTCCCAAGTAAGTACTCAGAAGTGAGACTGGGGATTGGAGTTGTGGCTCAGTGGTAGAGTGCTTGCCTGGTATGTGTGAGGCCCTGGGTTCAATTTTCAGCAGCACATAAAAAGATAAATAAAATAAAGGTATTGTGTCCATCTACAACTAAAAAAAAATTTCAAAGTGAGACTAAAGATTTTTGTTGTTGTTTTCTTTCATTATCTTTTCTTTTCTTTTTTGGGTGGGCTGGGTGGGATCTTCATATGCTTCATTTCTGATAACTTCACCATGCTTGCTTCATTCAATAAAGCACACAGGTGACAAATGTCTTTGCTAGGATTGGTGTTGTTTATCAGGCACTCTCTAATATATTGAAACCTTCAATTCTAGAGGATATCTTTAGTAAAATAAACACTTTACCTAATCTTCACAGAAATAGACTAAATTCTAATGAGTTGCTCATTTTAGTAAAAAAAAAAAAAGAAGAAGAAAGTAAACCTTTGCCTAAAATCATCAAATCAGTAAATTCAGTTTTAACCAAATTTTCTGTACTTAGATATTATCAAAGATATTGTTAATTTTCACATGATAAGCTATTAGTTTTAAACCAGACATAGGTTTGAATCTTCCTTATTTACTCCATTCTCAGTACGGTCCTCAGTAGAAAAATGACATTCCAAGGAGGAAAACAGTAAGATTGCAGGAATATAATGCACAAAAATGAGGAGATGAATAATTCTAATCTTCCAGCCAAAAAAAGTGGTATATTAACTCATAATTTAACTGCTTTGGAAGAGTGTAGACAGTCTATTAAGCAAAAATGAGCAGACAGTTATTTCTTCCCTATTTTACCACTTATGTAAAAAAAAAAGGTATTGAATGTCATTAACTAATCAACAACTATACTCTTACTGTTACTTCAACATTTCTAAATCCAAACCTTTAGTCACTTGATGTCTTTTATTCTTTTCCACATAAATATATGTCGTTATGTACAGAGGATTGTATATAACATTTTACATGTGGGTTAGAATTTCTTAGCAAGTAAATAGGACATTAAGTAATCAAATGAAAAAAGTCTCACATAAAAATTAACCACCAAAGGATGAACAAACATCAACTTAAGTAAAGTAAAAATCCGTAGAATTTGTCAAAACTTACACGTGTCTTTTTGCTCTTGGGCTCATGACTATCCTTCTTTGGCTTAACACCTTGACTTATGATGAGTTTTGAAGAGACTGATTCTAATGAATTCCCATAAAATCGTTGAAAAAGGTGATACTTTTGCAAGGATCTAAGAACACGAGGATCTCTAGATTTTTCTGAAAAATGAAAGATGAACATGTAATATTGCTATTTTTTTTTCTAGTGGCATTCTTACTAATTCTTCCCACCAGCCCATAGACATGTACTTTTCTTTCTGATATGAGACAGCCTGAATTGAGATTCTCTTAGCAAAAGGAATCAGCTCAAACTACTGTCTCTTCTTCATAGAGTCATTTCCCATCCTACTTACAGAGGTGACAGAGCACTTTTCATGGCCTACTTCCAAAAACAAATATTAGGATACTACCAAAAAATGACACATTTGGGACATTATCTCTCACATGCCTGGGGAATGAGGTTAAAAGAAAGGTAGAAGCAGAATCAAAAAAGAAAACCATGTAAGATAGTCTGACTTCTTGCATCACTCTATGGGAAAAAAAAAATCCTTACTCTGGACCACAGACACAGACCAAGAACTTGGCAGCTAAAGAAAGCTCTCTTCATTCTAAAAACCCAATGTCACAGCAAGGCCCAACAATCAGGGTATGAATTACTCCCATATCCCCTCACCCAAAAAAGAAACTTCAATGTTCAGTTGAATGGAATAACCACGCTGGTTAATTTCTCTATGTCTGAATCTATATACATCAAGTCAAACCACTTTGAAAGACGTGAATGGTTCATCTAAAGCCTCTCTTCCTATCTTACAGGAATCTTGGTAGCTATTTCTATAAGCAGGCTGGTGAGTATTTCATAGGAGCATACTTACTGGGCAATCCCTTAACATCTTCTGAAAGTAAGTTTTGTCAACTCTAAGGAGGTGAGGGTAAGCATAGAAGTAGATAAAGGTGAGATGAAGACAAGGAATGAACTGAGGAGACAAGATTCCTAATTCAAGCTCTGCTGATCTACTGGCAGTGGTTCTGTGGCTTCCTTTTGTCGCTTGAACCCCTAAGCACAAAGGCAGGTGGCAATGCTTGTATTTGTTACATGCAGTCCACAGTGAAAGTTGCTGGAAAGACTAGGCCTCACCAGATTTGACTCCACGGAATACACATACCTTTTAAATCACAAACTATCTTTTCTTAAAACCGAGCCCAGGTCTTGAGGAGACAAATGCCATATTTTTGCACCCTCTCCTAAGACACCTACAAACCATCAGGACACAAAATGAGAATTTTTCCATTACCATCCTTCCTGATGTACATCTGAATACTTGTAGACTATTTTAATTTTAACTCATGGCTCATAATGTGAGAATTTTTCACTATAAAATAAAACAACAGAGAGTGAAATCAATTTCAATTTCAATTTATTTCATCCCAGTCCCTGGGCTCACCATCATGTTGGCACTTTGTCCTGTCATAATCGTCGCTAAGAGGTCTGTGAGAATGCCAATGCACAAGTTCATCAAATTCCTTTTGTTTCACCAGGGAGGTAACGATGGGATCATCACTGTGAACAAACAGAAATACACACGTGTTTTAATTGCTTGCCTCCAAATATAACAGCACAGATTTCATTTTGTAATAATTTCTGAAAATCATAGGTTTCTTTCTTCTTCCTGTGATATGATACGAGTGGTAGAATCCAAACAGCAGTTTATAAGAGGCTTAAGAACCCAGAACCACTCCATGTTTCTAACAGTCCCATCCACATCCACAAATATTCATTAAATAAAACATGGGGCTAGAGTGGTGTACTCTAAGATTAAAATCACATACATGTTTACACAGGAGTGATCAAAGGTCTCTTCTCTCTCTGTCTCTCTTTCTCTCTCTCCCCATTTATCTACCTATCTATCTATCTATATAGATATAGGTAGATATAGAGATAGATAGATAGATAGATAGATGTACTGGGGATTGAACCCAGGGGCACTTAACCACTGAGCCACAACCCATCACTTTTATGTTTTATTTTGAGATGTCACTAAGTTGCCTAGGGCCTCCCTAAATTGCTGAGGCTGCTTTGAATTTGGGATCCTCCTGCTTCAGTCTCCCAAGCAGCTGGGATTAGAGATATGTGCCACCATGCCCAGATCATTGAATATTTTGATATTAAATTCATTATATACTACAGCACATATTACATGTAGTGAAATATATTTCAAAGAATCTTTAATAAGTAACTCATCCATTTCATGCAAGTGTTTATTTATATAAAGCTCATTTTGGGCCATCTACCTCTTTAGGAAAGGAAAGTCCTTCAAAATGTCGCCAGTAAACTTATCGATCACATTAGATGACACTGGAATAAAACCCAAATTAGGCAGCTTTTCATTAGAGCCATCTGTAAACAAAAATAAATAAATAAAATAAAACAAGGATAGATGTGAAATATTTATACAAGAATATAATATATATTTTCTAAAAACTTCACATTAAAAATATTTGTCATTAATCCTATTTACATTTATCAATTTCAGTCCTGCGTATTAAGCTATTTCTCACATTAAAACATTTTGGAACACAGCAGAACAGACAGAAATTAAGCATATTGGTGAATAGGTAGGTAGATGGATGGATGAACAGAGCAATCTGTAGGTATATATATATATTTCTTATTTGCAAATATTTTTGCTTTTATTATTCCCCAGTATGAGACAAGGAATCTCAAGATGGAAGTTTCACTCAGATCAAACATGCGCGCGAGTGCGTGCACACACACATACACACACACACACACTCTTTTATGAAATGAAATTAAAAAGAAGTAGGAAAAATATAGGTAGTAATGAGATATTTTCTATCATTACAGTATTCTCTTGGGTCCTCCTTGATATTATAACCTAACACACACAGAATAGCTAGACAGATGATTGATAGGTAGGTGGATAGATAGATCAGTAGATATCATAGATATCAGATATATCTGGCATCTATTCTGATATATCTACGATAATGGGCTCATGAATGACTTTTTCTATGGCGCCTAGTTCTTAATTCTAGGTACACCGCCATTGCTCTTCCTCTTGCTGTCCCCTGTTCCTGTGATTGCCCTGATACTTTCCTGTCCTAAGCCCCTGCAACCCTGGCTGAGCACTTTTCTACCTACAGCCCAAGTGGAGCAGACCAGAAACACTAAAGACAGCCCTTACCCACAGTCACAACAGGAGTTTATTGATAAATACTTCAATTATCTTGCTCCTCAGTTAAGACACCTCCGGGGTACTTTGTACCTTTCAAGATTTTCAGTGAAATTTACTTGGACTTGCCTTCAATGGAAACCAACTCATGAGCATTTCCTATATTGGTGCTATTCCCTTCTGAATCTTATCTAAGCACTCTCTTACTGGATATTCGTGGGATCAATAAACTACTTGCACTCAATGGTCTTTGTCTGAAGGAACTCATACTGATAGAAGAGTATATTTTTCCCTAAATTATGAAAAATATCCTTCTATCAATATATCCTAAGTATCCTGTGGCTTTCTCTCTCTCTCTCTCTCTCTCTCTCTCTCTCTCTCTCTCTATATATATATATATATATATATATATATATATATATATATATACTTTTATTTTATTTATTTATTTTTATGTGGTGCTGAGGATCAAACCCAGGGCCTTGCATGTGCTAGGCGAGCGCTCTACCACTGAGCCACAACACCAGCCCTCTCACACTCCTTTTGAATCATTTTCTTTTACCTGAGGTTCATCACAAAGAAACGTCTTCAGTGATGCTGTGATAATGAATAAATCAATTTTTGTTTTTCTGAAATTGTACCTATTTCTCATTCATTCTTAAATTATATTTTAACAACTACATATAATTCCACTGCATTCTGAATTCTATTATTGTTAAAGGAAAATTTATTAATAGATTAATCTTTTTCCTTTGTAGGTATCACTGGTACTTTAAGATTCTTTATTTTTTACGTTCTACAATTTCACCATGTTGTATCTACCATACATATTTCTAAATATAATGTTTAATATTATTAACTACATTCCTCATGTAGTACAATAGATATCCAGAGGTGCATCCTACATAAATGCTAATGTATATCCTTTAAACTACATCTTCCTGTCCCCCAACACAGGAATGTTGGGTGTCTCTTAATCCAGATTTCAAGCATTTTAAACTAGGAGATTTTTTTTTTTAGTTAATCCAAATTTCCATATTGCTGAAAATAGAATTTCACATATATCTGGCTCATTTTTTAAATTGGCAACAACACTAATTGCAAACAAAATATAAATCTTCCAAATTATAGTCATTGCATACCACCCCAAACATATGACAATTATTAAAATGTATAATACCAGAAAAGTATGTATATTTGCAGCATTAAGTCAGTGGTACTTTCAAAACATTTTCAGTGAAACAATGCTTATATTTTGAATTAAATTAGGAATCTGTTACCTTTGATTGGTGATGGAGACTTTCTAAGAAACTGAAGTTTTGTTGTCCTCAAAGGAAATGAATTTCCCACATTAAACTTTCTTACCAACTTTGATACAGTGTTCCAGAGATGTTCATAATCCTTCATAATAGCATTTCCCAAATTCAAATGTAGGCCTATATAACAATGAAAAACACTATAGATGCATATATTTTGACTAAATTTATGGAGCTCTAACTATATGTCAAATAGTAATGTTTTCAGTGAGATACATATTATACCTAGAAGAAAATGGTCACTGGTGTTGACTAAGAGAGCAGATTTTAAAGTTGTTCTTGTTTTTCTATTTGATAAGTGTTAAAATTATAACTATAGTTACTAAGTATAACAGATGGTGAATATTTAATGTTCTTCATTATTCTTTAATGCTTTTAAGATGTTATAGCATACATAACTTTACAGTCAATAAAAATGCATATAGCTATGATTTTGGAGAGATGAAAAATTAGTAAAAGACCACTGAATTTACAGGTAGTCAGTTCATTCCAATGTTAGCAATACAAAGCAACCAAACCCAAGCTGTCAAAAAAGCTTCAGTAGGGCTGGGTTGTAGCTCAGTGGTAGAGCACTTGCCTAACATGCGTGTAGCACTGGGTTCAATCCTTAGCACCACATAAAAATAAATAAATAAACAAAATAAAGGTATTGTCTCCATCCACAACTGAAAATATTTTTTAAAACCTTCAATAAAGCTCAGTTATGGTTCCATGACAATGGTTTTTATTTTTCTTTAACAAAAAAGAAACGTCAGTAGACTTATTCTAAGAAAACTATTTTAAAAAACCAAAGATATAAAAAAAGACACATAACAAATATATAAAAATACTTGTCTTTTAGGAAAAGGGTACTTTTTAAAAAAATCTACTAGCAGAAATCACATTAATTAGAGTAATTTTATTAAGAAATATTATGCATGAACTTAAAGGAAAAATTTAACTGGTAAAATTATCTGGAAATGCCTTATACATAAATACATATTTTTCCCCAAAATACTTTTGGAGTGATATTAAGTGAAATAAATATTTTGAAATTCAATATTCATTCTGATTATCACTAAGAAAAAATTATTTACATAAATGAACAAAGATTAAAAGAAAGGAAAATAATTGCTTTTATATGCTAGAAGTTCAATAAAATTTCTTTGAAGATTTAAAACCTCTGCAATATTTATCTCCGCATGAAAGCTTAATTATCATTATATAGTAAGGTTATACCTTTTACATCCTCATTTTCATAGTAAAATGCAATATTCTTCAACAAAGGCTCATCACTTAAGTCGGAAAGGTGAACTAAATTCAGATTCCAAGATTCGAAAATGTTTATATTACTTAGGATGGAATATTCACACCACCTTTTCTGAAAATGAAAATAAAACCAATTTATTTACAATTTTAATTTTAGCAATAAAGTATGGAATGACTTTATACATTTCTGTAATTCAACTATAAGGCCCGTGGGCAAGACTGTTTCAATTCTTATTAATATATAAGCCCACTCAGGCTGGGTGCTGATGAATGCTTCATTACTTAAAAGATTAAAGCAAAAATTAAATTCAAAACTTCCCTCCAAGTGAATTCAGTACAGTTCTTTATTCCAAATCAAGGAAACCTGTATTCAATTTTCAATATTTTTTCCCTTCCTCTGTGATATGTAGATAGAGTCTCAAAGCTATAGAAATACTTCGGCTTTCAAATATGCCTCTATTCTTACTTAGGTTTTAATGTTTTCCAATTTTACTTTCAGGTCGAAAGACCATTTTAAAAAGCTTTTGATTATTCAGGGATCTAAAATATGCTGAATCCTTCAACTCAAAAATTCCCAGGCACCTTGTGCACCCACTGGGTTTAGGCTGGGAGGCTATATTCCCAAAGGGCACAGGCAGAGTGTCTTCACTGATCACACTGAGTTCCTGGTAGAGTGGACCCAAATCAGAACCTAGTAAAGCTTTCAATGAATGACAATTAGCAGTCATTTTCAGATAAACTGAAAGAGGAGACTGAAGCTTCTCTACCCCCACACCCCTTAAAAGCAAAACACAAGTGCGTTGCAAATGGAGACAATTCAGGAACAATTAATTTATCTGTATTGATGTGGAACTTTAACCTAGTGCTGTCCAATAGAAATGAAATATGGGCAAGTTATCCTTCAAATTTTCAAGAAATTATATTAAAAACAACCTGAAATAAATTATAGTAATTTATTTGATTTAACACATAGATTTAAAATATTATCATGTTAGCATGCAATTAATGATGAAAATATTAACCAACAGTTTTCATGTTTTTCACACTAATTTTATTAAATCTTATATTTATTTTATTATTTATTTATTGGTTCTTGTTATACATGACTGCAGACTAGATTTTGATATAATTACAAGCGTGAAATATATCTTATTCTATTGAGAGTCCCAATCTTCTGGATGTATGACGGTGGGATTCACTGTGTTGTTTTCTTATATGTACATGGAAAAATTATGTCAGATTCATTCTACTGTCTTTTCTTTTCCTATCCTCCCTATCCTTCCTCGTTCCCTATTGTCCAATCTACTGAACTTCCATTCTTCCCCTCACCCTCAACCCCTGCCTTATTGTGGGTTAGTTTCCACATATCAGAGAAAACATTCGGCCTTTGTTTTTTTTTGGAAATGGCTTACTTGGTTTAGCATGATAGTCTCCAGATTTATTCATTTACTAGCAAATATCATAAAGTCATTCTTTTTATGGCTGAGTAATACTCCACTGTGTATATATGCCATGTTTTCTTTATCCATTCACCTGATGAAGAGCACCTAGGTTCCATAACTTCGCTATCGTGAATTGAGCTGCTATAAACATTGATGTGGCTACATCACTGTAATATGCTGATTTTAAGTCTTTGGGGTATATACTCTGGACCAGGATAACCGGGTCAAATAGTGGTTCCATTCCACGTTTGCTGAGGAATCTCAATAGAGAAGTGCAAATTAAATACAACAGACCCTAGTATGGCAGTATGTAAAAACGTGGATGTGTAACCGATGTGATTCTGCAATCTGTACACGGGGAAAAAAATGGGAGTTCATAACCCACTTGAATCAAATGTATGAAATATGATATGTCAAGAGCTATGTAATGCTTTGAACAACTAATAATAAAAAAAATAAATAAATAAATAGGTGACATTTCAATAACCATTTGTGGAAAAAAATATTCCTATTAAATTTCAAGTGTTAAGTTAAATGTAAACAATAAAAGTACAAGAGATTAAAAAAAAAAAAAAAACTACACTGGGATTCCATCTTACTCCAGCCAGAATAGCAATTATCAAGAATATAAGTAATAATAAATGTTGGCAAGAATATGGAAAAAAGGGCACACTCAATACATTGCTGGTGAGGCTGAGAATTGGTACAACGATTCTGATATTTTTTTAAATGTACAACACAGCCTGGTTCTAACCACATAAGTTCAAGGAGGCTGCCCAAAGTTCACGATGAAGTTAAAAATATCAAGGGAAGCAGGAACCTTTTACCTATAGTTTAGTTATATCTACAAATAAACCACCAAAAAAGCTGCACACAGCCATAGAACCATGGTTCTCAAAAGTTAGCCTGAGCCTCATCTGGAAGGGTTGTTAAATAAAACACACATTGCTGGGCATCTGACTCAGTAGGTCTCAGGGGAGGCCTAAGACTCTGCACTTCTAAAAAGTTTCCATGTGCTGCTGACACTATTGTACAGGAACCACACTTTGAGAATGACTGCCATGTAGTTTTCCCCCAGATCTCTTTCCCATGATGCCCTAGAGTGAACCAAAGTATTTGAAAGCATCACAGTAATGGGGCCTCACTTCATCCACTTGATACAAGAAGTGCCTCTAGTGTGGCCTCCACTGCCAAGGTCCACAGTAGACCTCCCTGAGCTATCCCACAGATTTTCCCAGTTACTTTTTCCTGAGTTCTCAAAAACATCCTCTATTGTAAAAATCTCAGGGGGTTCCTGAAATTACATTTCAAGCTACAGGATGCTTCCAACAGCAGGGACTATAGAGTATGAGAAAGAAGAGAAGGGAGACTGACCATGGAAAATCCAGACACTACTGCAGAGGTCGTATGTTCGAAGCTGGACAGGGCAGAAGTCCTATCTCAACGTGGCCATTTATTACTTGTGCTTGTGGGTCACTTTCTTTCAGCCCCAATTTTTCAATTTAAAATAAAGAAATAAAAGGACTGTTTTCGTATCTAAATGAAGTGATACAAATAAAGGACACACATGTGGAGCAAGTGCAGAATAAATAGCGGTGTTGGTATCACTTCCAGCAATCCAGGTCATCCCAATTAAAGACTGATATTTCTGTCACATAAGTTAGAAAGCATGTTCTTCAGGGCCATCTTAAAACCATCCCAAATTTATAGAATTTTACAATGTCATTTTTGCCTAATTCTTTCAAATGTATTTTTAAAAAACTACATAGAACATTCTTCATAAAAGACAACTTTAGGTTAATTTTTTGTTATTTACCTGTAAATCAATACCACAAGTATTACATTCATACCCTTTGGTAGTTAAGTACGCATAACTTAATCACTATAACTTCAATAAAATAAAGTTAAATATTTCTGAGAAATGGATTTACAACAAAAGCTACAGCATAATAATACTGATGCTATAATGTCTTATTTTACACATAGTATCACCAGGTTTACTATATTAACCTAAAGGGATTTAGGTTAAAATGTCTAAAGTAAATTAAATAGGAGCTAGAAATGGAATCTTCCTAACCCTCTTTTAATGAACCATAGACTACAGCCTCCTGATAGACTATCAAAATACTTAGAGGAAAGTTCTGCAATGGGATTTGGAATACAGGTATGTATTTCCTCATATAAACATCAACAGAAATCGCATGGTGCTATGGTCACACCATCTAATATTTACTGAATCCCAAAACTCTTTAAAAAGTTTTTAATTAAAACAATTATGAGTGTTCAAACACTTAAAAATTCAATAAATGTGTTTTTCTATACTTGACCTTCAATTACTGACCTTATATCCACATGGTGCTAATATAATAAATGCAATCTATGCACTACCCAGAAAAATTAGTCCAAATCAATTCCTTTTTAATCATGGTCAGTTTCCTTCATGAATCTCCTGTATACCTCACATGCCAGTCTTTGATGCAAAGCATTTATGCAAGTGCCATCCTTGTTTCGGTAAGAAAGGGGTGCCCACCACTCAGTCTGGCTGTGCTCAAGTGTACATCACTCTTCAGTGTTCCACACAAGCAACATAACCAGATCCACCAATGGTCAAAGGCCACTTCCTTAGACCCTAACACCATCAATATCTTTACATGACTAAGGTAATAGACACACAATGTCCTCAAATCTGCTGTTTTGCCTCTACAATGTTCTGTCTACACTGCAAGGCAGGGATTTTTTTTAAATAAAAGTGCCCTTGATCTGCTTGAAACCAACCCCTTGATTCTCAGTGCTTATGACCAAGTGATATGGCCACTCTCTTATCAGGCCCTACAAGATCCCCTCTGACTTGCCTTTTACCTGCTTCTTCTGCTTCAACCCTCATTCTCTCTATTCCTATTAAAAGAGTTGGATCTTAACTCCCTGATCATATCATCCTCAGGACAATCACACATGCTGCCGATTCTCTCTGAATCCAGTTTTCCTTATTTCCCCATCCTGCTAACTCCTACCCATCCTTCAGGACTTGGTTCACTTTACTTCTTAAGCAAAACCATCCTTTGCAAACTGGGTTGGATCTTCATATTATCAGATTGTAAAACATCCTACAGTTCCTCCTTCATAGCAATTGTTAAAAACTCGTTATCTGTCTTCTTTGCAAAATGTAGTTCTAATAAAGAGTTGGAGTGGGACAGGTAAGTTTTTTTTTTCTTAACCTATCCCAAGATAAGCATGATACATATGCTCTAGGTAAATGTTTGTGGATTGGCTTCTAATTAATTGATTGGGTATAGAACACTTTTCTTGAACATATTGACTACATGTATCAATATCCTTAAAAATGTCCATATTATTTATTCTACTTAATTTCATTTTGGGTATCAAGCCAAAGTGAATAACCTCAAGTTAAAAGGAAAAAGCTCATACAATAACAGCATTTGTAGCATAAGTATCAAAGTCTTTTTAACATTACATAATAGAGAAATGAGTAAGTAGACCATTAAAAGGTAACTAGTATTCACAAAAAAAATAATGCTAACTAGGGGCTGGGGTTGTAGCACAGTGGTTGAGTGCTTACCTAGCAGAGGGGAGGCACTGGCTTTGATCCTCAGCACCACATAAAAATAAATAAAATAAAGATATTGTGTCCATCTAAAACTATATATATATTATTTATGTATAATATATATGTATAATAACATACATATGTATATATANATATATATATATATATATATATATATATATATATATACAATGCTAACCAGTGATGTGAAAAAAATATATATGTTTGTATTTATATATAAGGAAAAAATTATGTGTATGTGTGTGTTTGTGTGCACATGTGTGTGTGGTTCCAATGTAAAAAAAACAACAGAAAAATCCATGCATTTGAACTCAAAAAGAATAAACCAAAATATTAACAATTGCCAGCAATGATCTGAGTGGTGGGTCTCTAGGGAAGTTTTCTTTTGCTTTTTCTTTCTATCTTCCTGAAGTCTTTATTTTCTATTTTCCTGAAGCCAGCTATCATCTCTAATGGACCCCAAAGTATTACATTGGTTTCTTCTGTTCCTTTTTAGAGTAGAAGGCATGGTCACCAACAATCTCCTACAGTGGATGATATAAAAACCTGATCTTGAAAGATATTTGAAGAAGGAAAGATAGAAAAGACTTTTTACTTTGGATATATATCATGACATTTTGTTATTACTGCCAAATGCAGTTGTTGAAACTATATAAGTGATTGATTTAAGCAATCAAACCTTTAAAGCCCCAAAGGGCCAATACTGTGCACCTATAAATCTGTTTTAAATATGATTGTGGTTTTTAATCCACCAAACAGGGGGAAACAAAAGAACAATAAACTAATAAAAGAGTATATTTACCATTTTCAGAAAGGGCTGAGTGCCTTTAATCCAATGGGAAGTGATAAATCTGGAACGTGCTCTTTGAGAAAGAGGCAAGTGGAGAAGAAACACCACACTGAGACAATGCAGTCTACACAAATCTTTCGCCTCCTTCAGGGTTAAGCAATGATCTTTCACCTAAATAAAATAGAGATGGTAAACCAGAGAACAGCAGCCTACAAAAAACTGCATCCTAAACATGCAGAACCACAATAGCTAGGAGCCACACTCTTTTGTGCAGGAATTAAAGCATTACTGCATTCTTCACTCTGCATGCCAAGACAGTACTTTCCTTAATGAACTTGACTGCACTTATGCATATTTGAGATAAAGTAAAAAGGAAGTTTCTAGCTTAATAGCTATTGAAGTAAGACATTTTTCAGGATTTTCAGTTAAGCTGGTCTTCACATGAGCTGATCAAGCTATGAAAAAAGTCAAGAACCCACAGGACTCTGTATGGATGGAGCCACATCTTAATTGGTCTAATTGCCCAAAGCATCATAGGTTAAAAGTAATATTGCAAGTTACCAGGGTGAGGACACCACATAGCACCTCAACATGCCCAATGACAACAAGGGTAAGGAAGTGGACACCAAGGGACAATACGTCTTTATTATCCTCAAAGTTTGCATGGTTGAAAGGGAAGCAAGAGTAAGACTCCATCAGGGCACCTCCAGAGGGCCAAATAGGGTCCAATGGTTGGAAGTTCCACAAAGGTCAATTTGACTTACTACTATTTTTTATGAGAATGATTTCAAATAGCATGCTGAATCATGGAGACATGTTTCACTAAGTGCATATTTAAAGAGATATTGAGCCGGGCACTACAGCGCATGCCTGAAATCCCAGCTGCTCAGGATGCTGAGGCAGGAAGATTGCAAGTTCAAAGCCAAGCGCAGTAACTTGGTGAGGCACTAAGCAAATTAGCAAAACCCTATCTCTAAATAAAAAAAGAAAGGGCTGGGGATGAGGCTCTGGGGTTAAGCGACTCTGGGTTCAATTCCTGATACTAAAAAAGAGAGAGAGATTGAAAACAAAATAAACACAATGCTGAGGAAAAGATAATGATCGTGGTACACTTCTGAAATTGTGGAAGATAGAGGTAAAACTTCATTTTTTCCTTAACAAGGATTTTTAGTTAAAAACACCCCTGTACTAAGATTATATCAAAATAGCCAGTGTATATGTGGCTATGTGATGTGTATGCGTATGTGTGTGTGCATAAAAGAGTACATATATGTAGAGATGAATGTTTAGATGTAGAGGAAATCCAGGCTGGACCACAGATTGTTGACCTTACCAGCCATAAATAATTAAAGAACTGTAGTACCTCTTCAGTTAGAATGACATCAAAACAACACAGGAGGCATGTTCTTTCAGGACTGTGATATTATGGAATTTGCGCAAGACAAGCCTGAATTTAATTCATGTGGCTATTTAACTCCTTTGGCTTGAGGAATGTTATCTGGAATACCTGAAACTCAGTCCCTGTTCCCATATGTGAAATAGGAATAATAATGCCTGCTTTGAAAAGCTGTTGTAAGGATTATTGGCATGATGAATACAGATTCCAAAACATGGCAGCAGAGCAGGATTCCACCATGCAATAACACCCCTTCTTGTTTCCTCCCACTACCTGATTTAGACTAAATATGAACTAGGTAAAACATCTGTACAGTAAAACATTAAATCACAGAGCAACACAGCAGATGTTTCTTTATGGATATAAGTTCTACTGCTGTTCCTCTAGTTGAAGCTTATATAAATAAGGGGAAAACATGAGTAAACATGAGAATCAAATGGAGGAAATGGTGGATGAACATTACAGAACATCAAAGGGGAATGCATTAAAGCTGTCCATGTTCATAGGTAAGAATAATTAATATTGTGCAAATATCCATGCTACACAAAGCAATACATATTCATAGCAATTCCTATCAAAATTCCAACATCATATTTCATTCCTTGTTTTACCAGGAGAGGTAAAACAAGCATACCTTGTGGATCAGTGGTAGAACGCTTGCCTCGCATGTGTGAGGCTCTGGGTTCGATTCTCAGCACCGCATATAAATAAATAAATTAATTAAATAAAGGTCCATCAACATCTAATAAATACTAAAAAAAAAAAAAGAAGAAAAAGAAGCACACCTGTTGGATGTCACTTACCTGACCAGAGGAGGACTTCTTTCTGTTTTCTAAAAAGCAATGATACATTCCTAAAGACAGCGAACATGAAGTAACACAGAGGACACGTCGAATGTCAGATCCTTCGGGCCAGATTTGCTTCAGCAGAGATATAGTCTCACAGGCCTGTCACAGAAGCAAAATGTAACTTGTGATTGCATTTAGATTTCTAAATGAATATGTTTATCCATAAGTGATCTTACTAGGATAAACCATACAGAAAAAAAAAAACGGATAAATAGGACTATAAAACTATAAATGTAAAACTATAATTGTTTCTATTAAAACACTACAAACAAAATTTTAAGTGGGAAAATAATTTCAATGAAATCATTAAAATGCAGATGTAAAGAATGAGGCCCAGGACAGCCCCGCTGACACCTGTAGAGCCCACACTGGGTCTGAGCTGCATCTTTGAACACATCGCCCAATGCCACTGACTGGGCCCCCCAATCCAACCTGACACTCCATCGCTGAAAGCAGATGCCTCCATCTTGGGACACCTTCGTTGTTACCTATAGTTGTGGTGAATCCCAGCTTAGAACACCAGCTGGGCAGGTATCCATAGTCCCCAGCTGCTAACCCTGCACAGTGACTGCCCAATACAAAATAACTCTCCAAGACAGGTTTGCAGCCCCTAGAGTACAACCCATAAGACCTCCTGAGAGAAAGGTCCCTGATCAGGAATAGAAAGGGAGTGGGTGAGTGAGATACAGTTTAGAGAATAAATTAGAGACAAGGAACTCTGAGGTCTATCAGTGATATAAGGAGATAAGACCAGGTGCCCACATCACACAAGCGGTCCCCAAAGGAGATCCCTGGGATGCAATCTCTTCTCAGGGATCAGCTGGTGCCACACCCCACTTCCAGGTGCTCTGCACCCAAGACCAACCCTCCCAGCCTGGAAACCTTCACATATGTGTTGTGAGATACCAGCTCACAACAGATGGCCCTGCTTTGGATGAAAAGGGAAGCAGGAAACATACTGATCTCCAACTAAAACAATCCTTGTTTCTTCCTTTAAGAGTTTTTTTTTTTCCTCCCTCTCTATTTTGCCGCCCTCACATCCCAACATTGGTGAAACCAAGTACTTTGCATGAATTAGGATACTAAGGACTGGGATGTCTGAATAGTATATTACAGTTGTGTTGTATATTCTTTTATTTCCTATTTTTGTACTTCTTATTTTTCTTAATATTTATCTGTGTTTGTTTGATATACTCTTTTGTCTTCCCACTTACTTGTCTCCCCAAAATCATTTCGTCTCCCTTCCCCTGCTACTAACCATCTTCTTTAGATTCCCTTTTCACACTTTATCGAAAACTATAAACCCTTTTGCAAACCTGCTGTTTAATATTGTAGAAATTAAATGAACTCACCATTTCTGTATATTATGACAAAACTGTAAATGCTTTAATAGAAACAATTTGGTTTAAGGTTTTATATTGCTTGCATTGGTAACATTGTTCTTCCCCTCAAAGAAGAGGTATTGGAATCCGGCAGGAGCACTATAAGCCTAAAGCATAAAAAAAGGGTAATGCTCCCAGGGTGTAGGCTCCCTATTTACCTCTCTTATTGTTTCTTTTGCTGAAAAAAAACTTTTTAGTTTGAGTAAGTCCCATTTGTTGATTCTAGTTATTAACTTTTGTGCTATGGGTGTCCTATTGAGGAATTTGGAGCCCGACCCCACCGACTGTAGATCGTAGCCAACTTTTTCTTCTATCAGACGGCGCGTCTCTGATTTGATATCAAGCTCCTTGATCCATTTTTAATTCACTTTTGTGCATGGCGAGAGAAAGGGGTTCAGTTTCATTTTGTTGCATATGGATTTCCAGTTTTCCCAGCACCATTTGTTGAAGATGCTATCCTTCCTCCATTGCATGCTTTTAGCCCCTTTATCAAATATAAGATAGTTGTAGTTTTGTGGATTGGTTTCTGTGTCCTCTATTCTGTACCATTGGTCCACCCGCCTGTTTTGGTACCAGTACCATGCTGTTTTTGTTACTATTGCTCTGTAGTATAGTTTGAAGTCTGGTATCGCTATACCGCCTGATTCACACTTCCTGCTTAGCATTGTTTTTGCTATTCTGGGTCTTTTATTTTTCCATATGAATTTCATGATTGCTTTCTCTATTTCTACAAGAAATGCCGTTGGGATTTTGATTGGCATTGCATTAAACCTATAGAGAACTTTTGGTAATAT
>NW_026000211.1:25416802-25450597 GCF_001458135.2 Marmota marmota marmota | reverse complement strand
ACTCAGTGGTTTAAAACAGCACAGATTTAGGGGAGGGGAGAGGTGGGGAGGGGGGAGGGTGGAGGATGGGAAAGGCAGCGGAGCACAACAGACACTAGGATGGCAATTTGTAAATCAATGGATGTGTAACTGATGTGATTCTGCAATCTGTGTATGGGGTGAAGGTGGGAGTTCATAACCCACTTGAATCAAAGTGTCGAATATGATATGTCAAGAAATTTGTAATGTTTTGAACAACCCACAATAAAAAATTTAAAAAAAAAATAAATAAATAAAATAAAATTTAAAAAAAGGGTAATGCTGCAGATCCTCAGTGCTAGAAGGAAAGACACACAAACAACTTGAAAAAAAAAAAAACAAGAGAAAAAGTGCCCCAAACAAATCAAGATACTACATTATTAAGATCCATGGCCAGCAAAACACAAGAAATGACAAAGTTCAGGATGTACATAATTAAAATGTTCTGTGAATTAAAGGATGATATAAGAGAACAAAAACAGGAAGCAAAATGTCATTTTGATAAAGAGCTACATAAGCAAATACAGGAAGCGAAAGATTACTTCAATAAGGAGATGGAGGTTCTGAAAAAAAAAACAGAAATCCTTGAAATGAAAGAAATAATAAACCAAATTAAAAGCTCAATAGAAAGCATCACCAACAGATTAGACCACTTGGAAGACAGGACTTCAGACAATGAAGACAAAATATATAATCTCAAAAAGAATGTAGATCACAGTGAAGATGTTAAGAAACCATGAGCAGAACATTCAAGAAATATAAGACAAAATTTAAGAGTTATTGGGATAAAGGAAGACACAGACTTTCAAACCAAAAGAAATAGCAAACTATTCAATGAAATAATATCAGAAAATTTTCCAAATATGAAGAATGAATTGGAAAACCAAATACAAGAGGCTTACAGGACACCAGATGTACAAAATCACAACAGATCCACACCAAGGCACATTATAATGAAAATGTCTAGCATTCAGAATAAGAGAGAAGAAACACATTACATATAGAGGGAAAACAATTAAGATATCTGCAGAATTTTAAACCCAGACCCTGAAAGCTAGAAGATCCTGGAACAACATATGCCTAGCTCTGAAAGGAAATGGATGTCAACCAAGAATCTTATATCCAGCAAAATTAAGTTTTAGATTTTAATGATGAAATAAAAACCTTCCATGATAAACAAAAGTTAAAAGAATTTATAGCTAGACAGCCTGCACTACAGAACATCCTCAGCAAAACATTCCAACAAGAGAAAGTGAAAAACAATGATGAAAATCAGCAGAGGGAGGGATTACACTAAAGGAATAACTAATCAAAGAAGAAACCAAGTCAGTTAAATACCAAAAAATAAACAAGAATGGCTGGAAATACAAATCAAGTCTCAATAATAACCCTGAATGTTAATGGCCTGAACTCACCAATCAAAAGACATAGACTGGCAGATTGGATTTAAAAAACAATACCCAACAATATGCTGCCTCCAAGAGACTCATACAAAAAGACATTCACAGACTAAAGGCGAAAGATTGGGAAAAAACATACCACTCACTTAGACTGCAGAAATAAGCAGGGGTTTCCATCCTCATATCAAATAAAGTAGACTCAAGCCAAAATTTATCAAAAGGGATAAAGAAGGACATTTCATACTGCTCAAGGGAATCATACATCAAAAGACATAACTATTATAAATATATATGCCTCCAAACAATGGAGCATCTACAGTCACCAAAAAAACTCTTGTCAAGTTCAAGAGTCAAATAGACCACAACACAATAATTCTGGGTGACTTTAACACACCTCTTACCACTGGATAGATCTTCCAAGCAAAATCCGAACAAAGAACTATAAAACTCAATAAAACAATCAATAACTTAGATTTATCTGAAATATATAGAATATTTCATCTTTCAACAAGCGAATACACTTCTTCTCAGCAGCACATGGATCCTTCCCTAAAATACACCATAAATAATGCCACAAAGCAACTCTTAGCAAATACAAAAAAGTAGAGATATTCCCCTACATTCTATCAGGTCATAATGGAATGAAATTAGAAATCAGTGTTAACATAAAAAATAAAAGCTATTCCAACACCTGGAGATTAAATAATATGCCATTGAATGAATGAAAAATGGGTTGCAAAAGACATCAAGGAGGAGATTACAAAATTCTTAGAGGTTAATGAGAACACAGGTACAAGATATCAAAATCTCTGGGACACTATGAAGGATACTAATAGGAAAGTTCTTTGCATGAAGTTCATTCCTTAAAAGAAGAAAAAGTCAACAAATAAATGACCTAACATTACATCTCAAAGCCCTAGAAAAGAAGAACAAATCAACACCAAAAACAGGTGAAGACAGGAAATAATTAAAATTAGAGCTGAAGTCAATGAAATTAAAACAAAAGAAACAATTGAAAAAAAAAGATGACAAAACAAAAGGTTGGTTTTTTGAAAAAAATAAATAAAATTGATAAACTTTTAACCATGCTAATGAAGAGAAGGAGAGAGAAAACTCAAATTACTAACATCCATCATGAAAAAGGAAACATCATGACAAACACTACAGAAACACAGAAAAAAATAGAAATGATTTTGAAAATTTATACTCCAATAAAATAGAAAATACTGAGGATATCAACAAATTTCTAGCATCACATTATTTGCCAAAACTGAACCTGAATGATATACATGATTTAAACAGATCAGTTTCAAGTAATGAAATAGAAGATGCCATCAGAAGCCTACCAACCAAGAAAAGCCCAGGACTGGATGGATACACAGCTGATTTCTACAAGATTTTTAAAGAAGAACTAATACCAATACTCCTCAAATTATTTCATGAATAGAAAAAGAGGGAACACTTCCAAACTCATTCTATGAGGCCAATATTACCCTGATTCCAAAACTAGGCAAAGACACATTAAAGAAAGAAAACTTCAGACCAATATCTCTAAAGAACTTAGAAGCAAAAATTCTCAATAAAATTCTGGCAAATCAAACACAAAAACATATCAAAAAGATAGTGCACCACAATCAAGTGGAGTTTATCCCAGGGATGCAAGTTTGGGTCAACATGTGGAAATCAATAAACGTAATTCATCACATCAAAAGACTCAGAGATAATGGTAATATGATAATCCCAATAGATGCAGAAAAAAAGCATTTGACAAAACACAGGACCCCTTAATGTTCAAAACACTAGAAAAACTAGAGGTAACAGGTACTTATCTCAACATTATTAAGCTGTCTATGCTAAGCTCCAGGACAACATCATTTTAAATGGAGAAAAATTGAAAGCATTCTCTCTAAAAACTGGAACAAGACAGGGATGCCCTCTTTCACCACTTTTATTTAACATAGTTCTTGAAACACTAGCCAGAGCAATTAGATGAAAGAAATTAAAGAGATACAAAAAGGGAAAAAAAGAACACAAATTGGCACTATTTGCTGATGATATGATTCTATACCTAGAAGACCCAAAAAAATTCCACCAGAAAACTTCTAGAACTAATAAATGAATTCAGCAAAATAGCGGGACATAAAATCATCACCCATAAATCAAAAGCATTTCTGTATATCAGTGATAAATTACTTGGGAATCAACTTAATGAAAGAAGTGAAAGATCTACATAGTGAACTACAAAGAGAAATTACAGAAGACCTTAGAAGATGAAAAGATCTCCCTTGTTCTTGGACAGACAGAATTAATATTGTCAAACTGACCATACTACCAAAAGCACTATACAGATTTAATGCAATTCCAATCAAAATCCCAATGACATTCCTCATATAAATAGAAAAAGCAGGGCCTGGGGTTGTGACTCAGTGGTATTGTGCTTTCTTTGCACACAGGGGCACTGGGTTCGATCCTCAGCACCATATAAATGAATAAAATAAAAGTAATGTGTCCTACAACTAAAAAATAATTAATAAAAAAATAAATAGGAAAGGCAGACATGAAATTCATCTGGAAAAATAATAGACCCAGAATAGTTAAAGCAATCTTTAGCAAGAAGAATAAAGCAGGTGGCTTCACTATATCAGACATTAAACTATACTCCAGAGCTATAGTAACAAAAACAGCATGATATAGGCACCCAAAAAGACTTGTAGACCAATGGTACAGAATAGAGGACACAGAGATAAACCCACAGATATACAGTTATCACACACTAGATAAAGGCACCAAAACATATATTGGAGAAAAGACAGTCTCTTCAACAAATGGTGCTGGAAAACTGGGAATCCATATGCAACAAAATGAAATTACACTCCTATCCCTCACCATTCACAAAACTCAACTCAAAGTGGATCAAGGACCTAGAAACTAAACTAGAGACCCTGCACCTAATAGAAGAAAAAGTAGAACTAAATCTCCATCACATCAGATTAGGCCCCTGAATTCCTTAATAAGACTTCTGTAGCGCAAGAATTAAAATCAAGAATCAATAAATGGGATGGATTCAAACTCAACAGCTTATTCTCAGCAAAAAAAATAATTAGTGAGGTAAAGAGAGAGCCTACAGAATGGGAGCAAATTTTTACCACATCCACATTAGATAGAACTCTAAACTCTAGGATATATAAAGAACTCAAAATTTTAACACCAAAAAAGGAAATAACCCAATCAATAAATGGGACAGACACTTCTCAGAAGATGATATACAATCAATCAATAAATATAGAAGAAAAATGTTTAACATCTCTAGCAATTAGATAAATGCAAATCAAAACCACTTTAAGATTTCATCTCACTCCAGTCAGAATGGCAGCTATTAAGAATACAAACAACAGTAAGTGTTGGCGAGGATGTGGGGAAAAGGGCACACTCATACACTGCTGGTGGGACTGCATGAAATTCACTGGAAATGTGGAAATATGCAGCCATTTTGGAAAGGAGTATGGAGATTTCTTTGAAAACTGGGAATGGAACCACCATTTTACCCAGGTACCCCACTCCTTGGTTTATACCCAAAGGACTACTACATACTACAGGGACACAGCCACATCAATGTTTATAGCAGCACAATTCACAATAGTTAAACTGTGGAACCAACCCAGATGCTCTTCAGTAGATGAATTCATAAAGAAAATGTGGTATATATACACAATGGAATATTACTCAGCATTAAAAGAGAATAAAATTATGGCATTTGCAAGTAAATGAATGGAGTTGGAGAATATAATGCTAAGTGAAGTTGACTAATCCCCCAAAACCAAAGGTTGAATGTCTTCTCTGATATAAGGATGCTGATTCATAATAGGGATGGAGAGGGGAGCGTGGGAGGAATAGATGAACTTTAGACAGGGCAAAGGGAAGGGAGGACACATGGGGGTTGGAAAGATGGTGGAATGAGATGGACATTATTACCCTAAGAACATGTATGAAAACACGAATAGTATGAAAACACGAATAGTATGACTCTACTTTGTGTTCAACCAGAGACAGGAAAAATTGTGTTCTATTTGTGTAATATGAATTGAATTGCATTCTGCTGTCATACATAACTAACATAAGAATAATTAAAATAATTTTTTAGAAATATGTAAAGAGAATCTGTAAATCAATAAGAAAATGTCCAAGCCTTTAATAAGTCTATAATTCTCTAATGAAATATAGATATTATACAAATATAAAAATATTTAGTTTTTTTAATAATACAAAAATAATTAGTGTATTTTACTTTCAAGTTAACAAAGTACATTTTAAGGTTAATAGGCAGGAAATCATGTAAGGTATCGTTTCTCTTATACTTTGTTAATGAGAGTATGAATAGATACAGGCTTAATGCAAGGGTATTTGGTAATACATGTAATTATCATTAAATTGTTAATACTTTCTGATTGGCTATCCAAGTTCTAGGGATCTAGCCTAATAATCCAAATAATCCAAACTGTGCACCAAGATCTATGCACCAAGATGTTCATCAAAGAGTTATTTGTAAAAATCCAGTTTTCAAATACCTGATGAATGAAAATATCATGAAATCAATATAATGAAAATGGAGTGGAGAACTCTTGCAAAACTCAAAATTCCAACATAAATTAACTGATACAAAATCTGACATAAATTAACTAAGGGAAATGTCATTATCAATACCAAAAAATAACAACCACCATAAAGCACAAGCAATCTAAGTCTATAATCTAAATAAGGTTAACTAAAATAAGTGTTTTATGATATGAAAATGATCTTGATTCAGCAACTGACAAATTAGGGACAGAATTGAAAGAGAGAGAAAAATGAACAAATTAAATAGGTTAATTCAGCAAAATAATCTTAGAAAATGTAAAGCTACCCTGAAATAAAGAATGTATTCAACATGCTCAAAGGAGAACAGCCACAATTAAAAATGTAATAAGCAGCATTGATGAGAGTTAAGAAAACAATCAAATGACATAAAATATGAATTAAAAATTTTTAGAGGAGATTGTGGAAATGACAGATGAAATAATTTCAGACACTAAAAAACAAAACGATTCACAGAGCTATTATTTTCAATGATAATCCAACACAACTCTATCATATGTTTAAGAACCAAATAATTCCAAAGATCTATAAATAATTTCAGACTGTTAAAAAAAGAAAAACATTCTTTTTATGATGCATATAAAACACTGACAACATAAAAATAGACAATTACAGAAAAGTATCCCTCAGATATACCAGTGCAAAAATTCTAAACAAAGTATCAGTGAACAGAATCCAATACCACATTAAGAAAGTGATACATCATGACTAAATAGTATTTATACCAGGAATGCCAAGTTGCTTCAATGTAAGGAAATTTATTAATATCACGTAGAGTACTAATAAAGTAAGAGAAAAAGTTATGATTATATCTGCACTTTCAACACATATTCATTTATGATAAAAATACTCAAAAATAGAAGCTTAGGGCTAAATTTTTAACATCATAGATCAGATAGATAGATAGATAGATAGATAATCTTAGTCCTGTTTAATGAGAAACACTAAAGACATTTCCACTAAAACCAGGAATAAGACAAAGATGCTCACTATCTCTGCTATTATACACTATATTCATTAACTAATCCAATCAGACTGAAGAAAGCAATTCGAGGCATAAGAATGGAGAAAGAAAAAACAAAATTATTTCTGTCTTTTCACAGATTATATGATATGGGAAACCCCATAAAATCAATGATAAAAACTAAACAAAAAACAAAATAAAATAATTTCCCACGCATGGTGGCACACATCTGTAATCCCAGTGGCTCAGGAGGCTGAGACAGGAGGATCGAGAGTTCAAAGCCAGCCTCAGCAAAAGTAAGGTACTAAGCAACTCAGTGAGACCCTGTCACTAAATAAAATACAAAATAGGCTGGGGATGTGGCTCAGTGGTCGAGTGCTCTTGAGTTCAATCCCCAGTACCAAAAAAATAAAAAGTCAAAATAAAGAATTTGATGAAACTTAGAGTAAAATTCACACATAAAAACCAACAGGTTTCATAAGCATAAACAAGAAAAAAAGTAGAGAACATAATGACAGAGAAAATTCCACTTACAATGGCAACAAAAAAGATCACCTACTTAGGAAGAAATTAACAAGAATTATATACAATGTATATGAAGAAATTTTTCAAATTCTGAAAGAGACAAAAGTTGACTTCCAGAAACGTTAATATATTCCTTCTGCTTGCCTGGAACAACTCATCATTATAAAAATGCCAATTCTCTCCCAATTGAATTTATAAATTTAATACCATCCAATAAAAATATCAATAGTTATTTTTTGACATAAACAAGTTGAGAACAAAATTTCGCATGGAGAAATAAACATGCAAGAATAGTTTTGAGACCATTGTAAGAGAAAAACTTACAATGAAAAACTTACATTTAAGTGGAAAACCTAGCCCAATGAGACGTTAAAAATACCACAAAGTCTTTATAATCAAAAGAGCATAGAATTTGCAACTAAATAGTGGAATAGAGTGTAAAGTTCAGTATTATTACAAATACATAAAGAAATTTAGTATACAAACAGGTTTCATCTCAAATAATTTGGAGAAAGACACCTTTTTAACAAAAAGCACAGAGTAGTCATTTGAAAAACTCAAAAATTATATCCACATCTCACACTACACACAAGAATAAACTCCAATGGATCATGAATAAGAATGTGGAAAATATAAATATGAGAAATCTTAGACAACTTTCTCCTTCCTTTGTATAAGGAATTCTATCGATGACTTAAAATCTAAGAAAATCTCCCCCAAAAAGATTAATAAAAGTAACATTAAATATTTTTAAGTGCATGACAAATGAAGTCAACTGACTTTTATAATACTGAATTTTATCTTATAAAATAAATACCCATTAGTCTACATTGACATAATTAACCAAATAAACAAACAAATTGCAGAATTAGGACTGCTCTCTTGAAATAGAATTCCAGTTATGGAGCATAGCAAAGAGTGAAATAGAAAATCAGCATTAGGCAAAAATATCCAAAATAACTGCACAAAAGTTTCACTGATGGTGGCTAGAATTAGTTAGAAAAAGTGTAAGAAAAAATATAATTTGCATTGTCACAAAGAATATTACTGAAAATATTTATGAACTCTAAAGGGAAAATAATAATTTCTCACCAGGAAAAAGCTCTCAAGGCACCAAGCAACTTAGCCAATATTAAGACACACCAACATCATGAGCTCTGCTATGATGCACTAAGAGCACAGAATTATTCAGTGACATTCTTGCTAAAAATGCATAACCTCATTCCAAACAGTAAAGGACATCAGGCAAGCCCAAACTGAAGTATATTTTAAACACAACATCAATACTCTTCAAAACTGTCAAGGTCATGAAAGATAAGGAAACTCTGAGAATGATTACAGACTGGAAGGGACCGGGAAGACATAGCAATTAAGTAAATGGGGTATCCTATATACAATTCTAAATCAGAAAAAGTATATTAGTCACAAAAATTAGTGAAACTCAAATAAGGTCTGAAACTTAGTTAACAGTACCATCCCAATATTAATTTCCTGGTTTTGATTAATGCACATGGCTACATTAGAAATTAACATCAGGGCAGGGCATGCGCAAGGCCCTGGGTTCAATCCCCAGCACCCCCCCCCCCAAAAAAAAAAGAAAGAAAGAAATTAGCATCAGGGAAAGGTGGGGGGGGGGAATTATGAAAAATCTACATATTTTTAAGCTTTTTTATAATTAAAAAATCAGTTCAAATAAAAAATTTAAAGTTTCATTACCTCTTTCATCATCTTTTCCCATTTTAAATTTCCCAAAAGAGGTTCTAAGGCTAAAACTCTGCATTTTTCCAATTGTTTAAGCAGGGTTTTGTAAGTCTTGAAAATGCTCCCCGAATTCTGCAAGACAGAGGAAAGTCAGATAAATTGCCATAAATCAAATATATAATTATTTTCCAACTACAGAAAATCAGATACTTAAGGTATAATTATGTTATAATATATTTTCAGTAAAAATAGAAACTGTACTAACATAATTGCAGATGGTCAGCAATGTTTTGTAAGCTTGCCAAAGAGCACTATTTTATCTTTCCTAGGAAAATAATGCATTATATTTTTCAATAATTTCATTAAGGTATAAATAAAATAACATAAAACTCATTCATTTTAAATGTCCAATTCAAGGCTTTTAGCAAATTTACCAAATAGTGCAACAGTCATCACAAGCTAATTTTAGAACATTTCCAACACCCCTCAAAAAATCATCATGCGCATTTAATGGAATGTACTTTATTATGACAAAATTTCAAACATAACTACCTATTTAAAACATATATATTGTAATAAAACATGTTGCATTAAATGAATAGCAAATAGCATAACCTCTCCACAGGTACACATCATCCTCGAAACTGCCATTACTAATATTTCAAGTGCTCCTCAATTGGATTAATAAAATGCATTTTATTGAGTTCCTAATTCTATTTAAGGTGTCCACAATTGATTGATTAAATACCTCTTTAAATTCCAAAAAATTAGGAGATAAATCATTTTACCATGAATAAAATCCTCTAATTAAAAAAGTGTCCTTAAAGAGAGATTGGCCAGAAGGTTTGCAGGACACTGTTAAAACAGATTCAGAAATCACTCTAACAGAATACAATGAACTGATTAGCAATACTTCCTCCCTCTCAATATAAAAACAAATGCCAGGGTTGTTCCTGCTCACAGTAGGCAACCAAAGGTGGAAATAGTTTGATGATAGGAATACTAACTAAAGCAAAATAAACTATTTTAACATTTTATGATAGTCACCTGGGTTTTGACACAATTCTCAAAGAGTGATAAAAAATTAATTGATCAAAAATTATTGTGATCAACTGTAGAATGAACTTCATATTCAGAATTTACTACAAGTAGTGAAAAATAAATAGAAACAAGATTTATTTATAAAGTCACTACACATTTTTTACTCTGAGAATTTCAACGAAGTAACAAACTTATCTCAGTTCCTTTTTTTTTCTTATTAGCTCACTCTATTGTGTTCTTATTGAGGTCATCATATTAACTATCATTTTAATAGTATATCAGCAATAAAGACAGAACTTTTGCCTCCAATTTAATACAATTTCTACCTTTATTAAACTGGAGTCAGTATGCCTCACAGTAGTTAAGGACATCGGGGCTGGAGTCATACTGTGTCCTTTCAACTCTGTTCTCTTACTCTTTCAATGTTAATAATGAACAGATTACTTATTCAAGTATCTACTTACTCATCTATAAAATATAGATGATACTACCAACTACCTTATGGGACTGTTGAACAAGTTAAATAAAAATCATTCATGAGAAGAGCCAAGCACTATTGAATAACAATATGTATTAATACTATTTATTACTATGATAATGATCATTATTATTAGTTTTCTATACTTCTCTGTTAAGCCCATGATAATTCCCAAGTAGGAAGTGGAAAGAAAACTGAGTCAATTAATTTAGAAATTTTTAATATAAATGTTGCTTTTTTGATATAAATTACCTTCCTAAAAAACACCTGATTCCTATAGTTGCTTGGCATAAGGTAGCCATAAAGTCGGAGAATATCAGATGACTGGCCTGAGAAAAGCACGACGTTGACCTCCATGGACCAGGACTGAATGATGAGAAGGTTGAAAAGATCTGTTTGCAGATGGTTCAGGCCTTCATCTGCGACTACCAGAAAATATGGGCAATTCTCTTCCAAGAAAATTTTCCACTCATTTGATAAGCATCCAGAAATGTTAGTGCAAACATTGACGGTGGTATTTTTCTGAAGATGAAGAATTAAAGCGGTCCTCAAAGAAAGAAGTTCAGGGAAGTTGAAATATGCATACTCAGCATCCTGTGGAGAAGGTGATGAAGTATATTATTTTAAAATGATCATGTAGTGTTTTTCTACTTTTGTTGGTGAAGACATACCATTAATGACATTACAGGAATCAAATCCAACTGTTTTGTTCTGTCATATAATCTTGAAAATAAACCCTAAAACTTTGACTGCCCTTCATATCAATATGCCATAAATTACAATTCAGATTTAAAAAATGCTTCCCCTGCAAAGCAAAACAATAATACTCAGGGTTTACTCAGGGTTTACCTCAGTCTTTCTTTGCATTATCTAAATCTTTCCCTCTCCAATCTCAATGCAAAAGAGACAAGAGAAATTATATAAAAAGCAGTGATAGATAGAAATTATCTGGAATGGAGAACTGAGATGGATCACATTGCTCTAGAGGACTGTTTTAACCCATTATGACCTCCCTTAGGGAGCAAAAGTTCCTCTCAAAAGACCAAAATTTGCATAGCCAAATAAATTGTATACATTAATCCAGAACCCTAGCTCTTCATTCAAAATATTGCTAGTAGGCAACCAGCAATGTTCAAAAATATAACAACAATGTGGGTTGTGAAATGATTGAACAGACTCACACCAAACTCCTTGGGTAGTTAGCTTTCCTTTAGGAAAAGAATGAGGAAGGGGTGATATGGTTATACATTCAAAATTGTAAAATTTTTATTAATTATATTTTAATCAGAAAAAGATCACTAAATAAGGTTCTCTCAAACGTACTTACTATAGAGAAAACAATAACCAAGAACAGTTGGTGGGTTTTGCTGGGCAAAAACACATATTATTTTGTGCTCAAATAAACTTACTGCTGAGTTTTGAAGACAGAAATAGTTCTCAGAGCTGGCGAATTACAACCCAGAGATCAGATGGACTACTGATGAGGAGATTTCTCATCTACCTTCATGAATGTGTGTGTCCTTACAATAAAGTTCCATAATTGAAAATAAAAAATATAAGGTTAAGTGTTGTGATTTGAGAATATTAAGACTGTGGCTAATATTTTTTTCTTTTCTCCCCTTAAATATTCTAAACTTTTAAAAATACATTTACTTGGTTATAAAAGAAAAAAGTACAAAATAATTTAAACAATTTTGGATTGGAAACTCAAATCATAGAAAAGAACTCAATTGTCAAATTACCTTGAAGAAAACTATGGAAAATTGCCCTCCTTTACTATTAAGATCCATGAGATAGCGTTCCACCAGGTAGACAAAATGGAGATTCTGTCCTGGCTTTAATGATTTCTCAAATATACATGTGATAAGTAATGAATCTCCATCAATCAGAAAAAATTCAGATTCAACAAAATCATTGAATAAACTGGAATAGCTAAAATGAAAAAAAACACAGAATTAAAACAGAAATCACATATAAATTAAATAATGACTCAAAACTGGGTGGCATTATTATTGAATATTCATAACTGAATTAGCTGAATATATGTAGTTAATATAGCTGTCTATTGATGTATTATAATGCATCTACATTACATACATATGTACATATGTATATATTGAGATACATATAGATAGATAGGTCAGAATAAGCTGAATACGGCTGGGGTTGTGGCTCAGTGGTAGAATGCTCACCTAGCATACATGAGGCACTGGGTTTGATCCTCAGCACCATATAAATGTAAAATAAAGATATTGTGTCCACTTAAAAAAACTAAAAACTAAATATTTTTTTAAAGAATAAGGCCAAATAGATGTATAAGAAGCAGGGAATATATGATTTCACAGCTCTATATAATTACAAAAATACTCACTCAGCTTCTGGCATTTGTTGCAAAATGAACTGTGATATTATCTCTGAGAACACAGTGTCATCTATAAAGACAAAGAGAGTGGATTATTTTCAGTCCAACCTTTTTAAGTCGGTTTTTGAGAAATTAGAAACTGTGATACAGTTACTTTAATTCCATTAAATCTGCATAGCTTATACTTTATAATTCTATAAATATTTTAAGTTAAAAATTACCCATTCTGATTGCTGCCATGTCTCCAATCTGAACTGGCAAATATTAAATATATACCAAATGCTCTTTCCTCTTGTCCCTTTAAAAGGTAATTATTAATGAAAATGGCGGACCTGCAAAGAAAGAAGAAAAATAAGAACATTTTTATTCTATCAACAAATAGGTTCTGAATGACTATTATGTGTCAGGCAAAATACTAGTCGATGGAAATACCAGAATGAACCAAGTCAATGTGCAGTTAGTTCTCCAGGAGCTTAAAAACTATCAGGAAAGATAGTTATTAATCACATAATCTTATAAACGATGGAAAAAATCTCAAAAGTAACAAAGAGGTCCGAGCAAGCTTCCCTAAAGAAGTAATGCTGAAGATGGTTTGCAAAGGATTAAACAAGAACTAACTGAACAAAGAAGGAGAACGTAGCATTCCAAGCAGAGGGAGCACTAACACACCACGTGTAAAAACTCTGTAGTATGAAGGTACACAGACAGAGCTGCTCTTGGAGTTGCCAATGGAAATGGAGTGGGGAAGGTGAAGAAGGGCCCGCTGGGCTAGACAGCTCTGGACATATAGAAGGGCATGCAGGGCCTTCGAGGGCATATACAGGATTTTCTCTCCATCCTAGAATACAAGTTTAGCCACTGATATATTTTAAGCAGGTGGCATTCTAATGACTGCATTTTGCAAAGATGACTTTGGTGACAGTACAGGGAACAGATAAGAAGAGTGTAACATTCTTGTTAGTAGAGAAGAGAGAAAGCTACTCTTCAGGACAATAATGATGATAGTTTCACGTAATCGTAGTTTGATGGGGGTTTGTGTTAGTAAAGCTGGAAAGATGTGGATTTCTTCGAAGGTAATTTAGAAGGTGAGTTTGACATAATTTGGTAATGGATGAAGAAGAGAGGAAAAGGGGACCATCAAGGATGAATCAGGATTCTAGCTCATGCAATGAAATGGATGATAGGTCATTTCCTCATCTGGAAACCCTGTAATGAAACCTTGTAACCTTAAAGCAACAATTATGAGTTAATTTGTGGACAACCTGATATTGCAGACTTTCAAGACTTACCAGAGGCCATGTCATGTAAGTAATTAAATATATAGGTCTAGAAGTCAAATTTCAAGGTCTGAGCTAGATCTGAATAATTGAGTCATGAATGGTAAGGGAGCCACTGGCATAGATTAGTTTGCTTGAACAGCAGGAGATATCCTCATGGAACAAGAGAAGGAAGCAAAAATCTAATTTTGAGGATTACTAATATTTAATAATCAGCAGAAGAGAGGTGAAAGAGTCTGAAAAGATAACATAAAGAACTACGAAAGAGGCAGAAGAAAATGCACTTACCCATCTTGTCATGGAAACAAAATAGGCATGTGCCAAACAGTGTGTTAAGGCTGTTAACATTAAATATAGAGAGATGATTGACAGATGAATGTGTAGATGTAGATTTCTTTTTCACAACATGAAGGAAGAAGAACATACAGTGGTGATGCACTCTGATAAACTAAAATAATATTAAAAAATCAAAAAGAAAGAAGGTATAGGACTTTAAAATTGAAACAGTTTGAAGAAAAAAGAAAATTTTTTTCTTTTGTGGGCTGGGACATTGAGGAAACACTTAATGGAAACAGGAATATAAACACTGTCGCCTGATCACCCAGTTACCATCTTTTTCAGTGAGTGATAGATTATCTACTCTTTGCCAGGCATTGTACTCGCTGCAACACAGGCAAGTGGGTATGGAGAGTGGTCCTCACACCCTGGTGGGGATTAAGGAGAATGAAATCAAACAATGCAGTATGATGGACAGATGAAGAATTTTATGGAAGCAAAGATGTTGCAGATAGCAAATCATCACCAGTCTAATACACAGAAATGTGGAGCTGCATGACAAGATTGAGACTCTGCAGGTCACTCTACAAGGCAAAGCACCAACTGGAGGTGAGGCTGGAAAGGCAGGCACAGATCAGACTATTAAGGGTCCTGTGCCCAGGCAAGGACTTCAGACATTTTCCTGAAAACTTGCTAACTTCACATAGCTGTGCTGTCTTCCTTCAATTCTCCAAGTCTTAGGCAGCTCAAAAGGAAAAAGACAAGTCAGTCAGACCTGAACAAGCAAAAGAAAATTAACTCTGAGGATGTCACAGAAGAAAAGAGAGCATCAGAAGGGATAGTGTCTGATTCTGCAAGATGTAATAAGCTAATTTATAAGTTTCCAGACATTCACAGCATCCTTAGTGGCTCCAGAACTTTTTTTTAATGGAACTGCTAGGACAAAATAATGACCTAATTGTTTTATATATTAAATAGTTCACCCCCAACAAACTGAGTATTTTTGTCCTGACAACTCAGAAAATATTTGAAGAAATAACCCACATAAATTGAAAAGACCAGCATAGTTTTCTATAAAAATAATCATAATTTCTAATGAGATGTGGGTATCTTCTGGACACAGCACTATTTTTTAACAGTAACCATGGTGGCAGAATAAAACTCTCTTTACTTTGACAATTAAGGGATTCCAAGGGATTCCACAGCCTGCCTGCCTACACTCCTCTCACATACCCTACCAGAAAGCTTCTGTATTAAACTCTATACTAAACACATACATGCCTTAACATTTGTATAGAATTCATGGTTCTTATCCACACTTCTCCCCCTCATTTCAGGAAGAGGCATACTATAGAAAAATAGCTGAATGAACACACACACACACACACACACACACACTAGAATCCCCAAACACCAGAGGCAAAAAGAAAATAAGAAATCAGATGACTAATGTGATTAAGAAACAGAATAGAGCTTTGAAAATTTCTAAGTAGTATTGTCAAAGAATCAAAAAATATATTATCAAATAAAATATTATCACAAAGAGAAACAGAGCAAGTGCTTATAAAAATTAAAAACATAATTTCAAAAAAAAATTAATGTTCAGAACAATAAAATGAACCTGCTGGAATCTCAAGTTAGTGATCAGGGGATTAAAGTCCAGGAAGTTTCTTAGAGGAGAGAAATAAAAGACAAAAAGATATAAAAATAATTGAAAAAATACTAAGGAATACAGATGACAGATGAAAAAGTTCTAAGGGCATAGAATGGTAATTCCAGAAAAAAAGACAAAGGAAAAAAAAGGATTCTAAAACAGGTGGACAGAAAAATTAATCAATATTTGCAAAGCAATATAATATTATTAGACTGTAATGAAATAAAAAAAGGCATTTAGGTTGAAAAGTTCCTCCAAGTGTTGAGCAGAAATAATGATAAAAAAGAAAACTACACTTTAGATTTACAGAGCTCTAAAAATAGAGAAACAGAGAGCTGAGAAGAAATGGATTCTAAAACATAGGTGAAGTGAATAAACTCATGAATCCTATTGACAGATGACCTGAGTTTTAATCGTAGTTCTCAAGCACACTCTATAGTTCTATTATTTAGACTAGTTATTTATTTTCTTTGCATTTAATCATCTGTAAAATGACAATAATATTATTTCCCTCTGATTGTTTTCAAGTTATTTAAATGTATGAACTAATGTATTCAAATGGCTTACCATAAGTGCCTGACATACAGTTAGAACAAATTAAAATAAGCAATATGCTGGATATTTTGATAAAAGAAAACAATGTTTTCAAATTTCTAATGGGGGAATAATTTGAAGCTAGAATTCTTCATCCAAATCGTGATTCAATTCATTGAAAAGGCAAAATGACATTAACTAGACTTTAAGTCAGAAGTTTCACCAACCATATATCTTAATGATAATTTTATGTAAAGGAAGTACAGAAAATGGGGAGGGACATGAGGATAATCAAGAAACAGTAAAACAAAAATTAATTAAGCTATAAAGCAAAGGGAGTCCACAATACTTTGAATTCAGTCTATTTCAATTGTCATGGTCTATTTCAAATAGTAGTCTCAATAATCAAGAACTGCATTTCCTAGCCAGATATATAGACTGTTTTGACAGGGAATAATGTGTTCATAAACATAATTTTGTAACTGTCTCTTTATTGGTTTTCCACTTATGACTCAACATAGAAACAAATTGCAAGAATTGGATTCACAGTACAAAGTCTGGAAAACATAATAAACCTTTATGATATAATAATAATAATAATAATAAAATGAATCAGAGGTCTAGGAAAAAGAAGAATAGATGAATGCATGCTAAGTTCCTCATCTTTCACAACAGGAAGTCCAGAGATAGAAATTAAGGCTAATATGTGAAAAAAAAATGACTTCTAGAATCAAGAAGTTCTGCCTTTCTTATAAGTACTGTATCATTGGATTACTAAGCAGTAGCACAGGGAGAGGTAATCCAGCTAATAAACAGAAGAGGAACTGTAGAATCTCACCATTTTACAGCTTCTAGTGCAGTAACAGGTCTTAGTATTTTTAGGTGAAAGTAGGACAAAAATAAAAGTGTCTTCAACATCCCTGAAAAACTCTGGCCCAATACCCCCACCCCAATCAAACCTGAATCTGATCAAGTCTATAGCAGTGACTACGAATTTACAAGACATTTAGAGGACAGAGAACCATGTTAAGTGACATCAAAAAGACTGGGGAAATCTCTACAGGACACACATCCAAACAAATAAATTATAAGGAAATTAAAGAAACGTTAAAAGTATATCATCTAATTACAGTATTGTCAGAATCGTATTCGCATTCTGATTCAAAAAAATCTTACAAAGGAAGCGGAAAAGAGGAAGAAATGGGAGTGGAAGGCAAGAGAATGGAAGAAGAAGGGAAGAGTAGGAAACCGTGGGTCATGTATTAGAGCAAAATGGTGAAGTGGCTGATAGAAACCCCGCCCCGGGAAGCTGATCTGAGGTGGCTGGCAGAAAGTGTAGATGGTCTCCAGGGGTCCACCGCCTTAGCATACAAGCCTTGTATAATCTCCTCCCCTGGAGAGTGGCAGGCCTGTGAACTTAATGGAACAGCCTCTCCCATGACTAGGTTACATTATGTAATAGACCCTTTGGTGGCAGACAAGGGAGAAAGTGTCTTGCAGGCTTGGAAGGCATAGCCACTTGGTGAGGGCCAAGTGGCAGGGACCTGAGTGAGGGTGGGAGCTAAAGGTTCAGAGTAAGCCCAACCAACCGCCAGCAAGGAAACAACAAAATTATGTTAATAATCCAGGGCCTGGGAGGAGAGGACAGCCCTTGAGTTCCCCTTGAGTGAGATACTGGGCAAGAGGACTCCATTAACCTTTGCCTGGACTTCAGATCCACAGAAACAATTAATTCTTATTGTTTTAAGGCACTAAATGTGGTAATTCATTATGCAACAATAGAAAAGTAATGCCTGCCTCTTGGCTCCTAAAGGGATTGAACCTGGGGTGCCTTATCACTAAAGTACATCCCCAGTCCTTCCTTTTTTTTTTTTTTTAACATAGGGTTTCACTAAATTGCCCAGGAGGACCTCAAACATGGCGATCCTCTTGCCTGCCTCAGCCAACAGAGATGCTGGGACCATGCCCAGCAGTACACAACACCTTTAACCCTTAAGAGGTAAGCCATAAATTGTCTCAAGCCACTGAAATTTAAGGGTGCATAGGCATCATTTAGGATACCTTATTAAAGTGCAGGTTGAGATTCTGAAAGCCTGGAGCAGGCCCTGGGTTCTGCGTGGAGGAAACATACTTGTTGCTGTCAATACCCAAGGTCATCACATTGGACTTCCCTTAGTTGTACCTCAAGAGCCCAGATTCCCCTTGAAGAGGGCCCCTCAAATGCCTGTACTCGCTTCCTTCTCCAAACCTCCGCGCTCACCTCTCCAAACCTCCGCGCTCACCTCCACTATCCCAACCCTTCCCTCTGCCTCTCCCCATGCCCGGCCTCTGGGACCCAGCAGTCAGTGCAATGCAGCCTCTGCAAGTCCAGCGGGTGTCCTACTTCTGCAACTCCGGAGCCACTATCCCGACCAATCCATTCAGAAGTGGAAGAGACCTCGACCCTCCGCGGAACAGCTCGGCTCCAGCCCTTCCCTGGGGACATCCTTCACTTTGACACTCCCCATCTCCTAGCTGGCGCTGAAGCACCTCTCTCTCCTCACCTCGGACAGGGATCCCCGGACCCCAGACTCGGGACCGGAATCCCGGGTCCTGAACATGCAGCGTCCACAGAGCAACTGAACTGCACGCCTAACGGAGGGAAAGTGGAGGAGAGAGGACCTGGCGCCGAGCTCCAGTGGAAACTTCAGGACCTGGCGCCGCTGAACCTCTAAGTCCGACTGGGCGCACCTCTGCACCGCAGCCTGTCTTTATTCCTAGGGCATAGGTTTCAGTTTCCTTTCTCCTCTCAGCCTCACTTAGTTTCAGTTTCCTTTCCTCAAGAACTGGCTGATGCTGATTTGGAAAATATGGCTTTTAACATCGTTCTCTTCCATCTGAATTTTAAGATAGAAAAAAGCAAAGGTAATATTAAAGGACATTGGAATTGGGGCATAAATATAGAGGAAACTGAAGCAGAGAAATCTGGGGACATCTCAATGCGACAAAATCAAAAAGGTGGTTGACTTAGACTAAAACATGGTGGAATCTGAAATGCCAGGCGAGATATGGGGAATGTCTGGTCCCCAAACTGATGATTACTGTTCTATGTGAATTTGGAATTATTGTTGAAACCTCCGTTGCAAGCATCAACAGGTAAAAATAGATAGATAGATAGATAGATAGATAGATAGATAGATAGACATCAGCCTGGATGCTACTTTCATCTACTTATTTCAACAATAGGAACCTCCTTTCTTTTTAGTGACCCGATGTGCTTCATTTCATGAATGCTATAAATATGCAAATATACTGGAATTTTAGGAAGGGTTTAGGGGCCAGGAAGCAGTGGACTTGGGTAATCCTGGTGACCATGGGAAGTCACAGGCTGCTTTTTCCTTAAAGGCCTAGCCACTGGCTCTACTGCACAGGGAAAACAGGACAGAGAGAACAAGGGGTGATATATTTTTAAGTCATAAATCAAAGAGTCAAGCTGTTCAAGAAAAAGGGAAGGACAGTGAGTGTTGGGAGCAAGCTATGTCATCAGATTAAACACATTTGAGTCTTTCCACAATGTCAGAATTTTTTTAATAACAATATATTCACAGGCTGCACCACTTTGGCAGTAGCAGTTCACAATATCCTTGTGGGTCACCTGATAATCAAGCTGGGCAAACATAAGTTCTTTTATTTCAATCTTAATTTTTAATATCTGTAACACTCAAGTCACTCATCTCACTTTTCACAATTTGTGTGTGTGTGTGTGTGTGTGTCCCCACGCGTGCTATAGAAAGGCTAATAAAGGGTTAAGGCAGTGACAGGGTTTTAAAAGATCCAACTGACAGTAAAGGCAGAGGACAACAGGTAACAAATGCAAAGAGTCCCTACAGGTGGTCAGATAAGATTACAAACCAGCCAAAGTACAGGTTCAGGGCACAGAGCTGTTAACGCTCAGGAACTTACCCTAGGCCTTGGTCCAGACTGAGGGCAGTTTCAGCATCAGCCTGGAGTTTCAACTTTGAGGTGTCAGCTTGGAGCCAGCTGTGCTTGGTCCACAGATAAGAGAAACCGAGCCTGTACTAAAGCCCAAGGATAGATTCAGAGGTCTGTTGTTGTGGTGATTTTCTTGAGCAAGGCTTATAAGGAATGACCAGGTGATGGGGTCAGTGTGCCCCCCAGGTTCAGTCTTGGGGTGCTCCTCCTTTTTGGGTCTTTGGTGAGAGGGTTGCTTCATTTAACGGTCTGGTGTATTCAACTAGCTCATGGGCCCACTTTTCGAATCACAGGGATGCATACGCTCACTGGTTGCCATTTTTATTAGCATAATTTATTATCAGTTTGTGCCTTATGATTGTGCTAGGCAGATAATGACTGTTTACTTGTACAAACAAGCAATAGAGTCTTTCTACCTCAGTACATAAAGTGAAAACGAAGCAGCTTATGGCACACTATAGCTTTATAAATTGAAATAACTCAGGGTAAGGCAGAGTCTGAGAACTACTGTTCTATTCATTGGATGAATATTCTATTCTGTTCTGTTCTATACCGGGCTGGCACTCCAGAGGGAGGAAAGGTATTTCTCACATCCATCAGGCATTTATCTACTCACTTGTTTATTAGAACTTTGTGTGTTTGGAACTTATTTATTGGAACTGATGTGTTTGTTAATAATGATATTGAGAAAGAAAATAAAAGAACTGGAATTTAGCATGTGATCTGTCCGAAGTCATCCTATATTTGTACCCATCCTTCACTAATAGTTCTAATGTGGTAGGCTGAATGTATTTTGACCTTCCTCCTAATCCCCTGTGAATGTGTTAGGTTTTGTAGCAACATATACTTTAGGGAATAAACTAAATTAAGTACCTTCAGAGAAGGAATTATCCTGTATTATCCAGTAAGACCCACAATAATTATAAGGACCTTTTTATATTAGAGAGACAAGTATCAGAGAATGTAACCTGATAACAGAAGTCAAGAAAGTGACAGACTGAAGATGCAGGAAGAACCACAAACTAGAGCATCAGATGTTCTTTAGAAGCTGGCAAAGATATGGAAACACATTCTTTTCTAGAACATCTAGAAATCAGCTTTATGACTCTTGGACTGAAGCTCAGTGAAAAGGAAAAGAATAAACTTGTGAACAGCCCACAGGGGATCCAGGATCTCAGTAGGCCCAGTTCACCTCTCCTCTGGCAGGGCAGACACTGCCAGAGCCTAGCCTTTGGCACAGAACCACCCCTTCCTATCAAGCAAACTACCACCGGAGGTCAATCCCAGAGGGCCAGATCCACCCACTCCAACTTACGCAGGACCCAGACCCAGGATGCAGTAGCATCCATTGAGGGACACCAGCAGGGTCTGGAAGCCCAACATCAAGGTGAGGTACAGACAATCTGCACAGGTACTACAAGAATATAGGGAAGAAACTGTACTATCTCAGATGTACACTGCAAGAAAAGAAGACACAGAAACAAAAACAAGGGATGAAAGTGCCCCAAACAAACCAGGACACTATAATAACAGAATCTATGGACAGCGAAGTTGATGAAATGTCAGAGAAAAAGTTCAGAAGGTTCATAATTAAAATGATCTGTGAATTAAAGAATGACCTAAATGAGCAAATACAGGCAAAAATTGAGCACTCAACATTGAGATAATAGAGCAAATATGGGTAGCAAAAGATTACTTCGAGAGAGATAAAGACCCTGAAAAAAAAAAACAGTCAGATATCGTTGAAATATAAATCAAATAAAAACTCAATATAAACTATAATCAACAGACTAGATCACTTGGAAGAAAGAATGTCAGATAATGAAGACAAAGTATACAACCTGGAAAATAAAGTTGACCACACAGTGAAGAAAGTTAGAAGTCATGAACAGAACATCCAAGAATTATTGGACAGTATCAAAAGACCAAATATAAGAGTTATTGGGATAGAGGAAGGCACAGAGTTTCAAACCAAAGGAATGCACAATCTCTCCAATGAGATAATATCAGAAAATTTCCCAAGTTTGAAGAACAAATTGGAAAACCAAATACAAGAGGCTTACAGGATACCAAATGTACAAAATTACAATAGATCTACACCAAGGCACATTATAATGAAAATGCCTTGAATACAGAACAAGGATAGCATCTTAAAAGCTGCAAGAGAGAGGAATCAGATCACATATAGGGGGAGACCAATTCAAATCTCAGCAGATTTTTCAACCCAGACCCTCAAAGCCAGGAGATAATGGAACAACATAAACCAAGCTGTAAAAGAAAATTGATGCCAACCAAGAATCTTATATCCAGCAAAACTAAGTTTCAGATTTGATGATGAAATAAAAACTTTCCATGATAAACAAAAGTTAAAAGAATTTACAACTAGAAAGCCTGCACTACAGAACATCCTCAGCAAAATATTCCAAGAAGAGGAGATGAAAAACAATGATGAAAATCAGCAGAGGGAGGGGTCACACTAAAGGAAACACTAATCAGAGGAGAAACCAAGTCATAATAAATACCAAAAATAAACAAAAATGGCTAGGAATACAAATCATGTCTCAATAATAACCCCAAATGTTAATGGCTTAAACTCACCAATCAAAAGACATAGACTAGCAGATTGGATCAAAAAACAAAAGACCCAACAATATGCTGCCTCCAGGAGATTCATCTCATAGAAAAAGATATTCACAGACTGAAGGTGAAGGGTTGGGAAAAATCATACCACTCACATCACTCATTCTTTTCCTGTACATTGGACTGCAGAAGCAAGCAGGGGTTTCCATCCTCATATCAAATAAAGTAGACTTCAAACAAAAGTCAATCAAAAAGGATAAAGAAGGACACTACTTACTTCTCAAGGGAATCATATACCAACAAGACTTAACAATTATAAATAAATATGCCCCAAACAACAGAGCAGCTATGTTCATCAAACAAATTCTTCTCAAGTTCAAGAGTCAAATAGACCACAACACAATAATTTTGGGTGACTTTAACACACCTCTTTCATCACTGGATAGATCTTCCAAACAAAAGCTGAACAAATAAACTATAGAACTCAGTAATACAATTAACAACTTAGACTTAACTGGCATATATAAAATATTCCAACCTTCAACGAGATAATATACTTTCTTTTCAGTAGCACATGGATCTTTCTCTAAAATTGATCATATACTATACCACAAAGCAACTCTTAGCAAATATAAAAAAGTAGAGATACTACCCTGCATTCTATCAGATTGTAATGGAATGAAATTAGAAATCAATGATAAAATAAAAAATAAAATCCACTCCAACACCTGGAGACTAAATAATATGCTACTGAATGAACAATGGGTTCCAGAAGATATCAAGGAGATTAAAAGGTTTTTAGAGGTGAATGAGAACACAGATACAACATATTGAAATCTCTGGGACACTATGAAAGCAGTTCTAAGAGGAAAGTTCATTGAATGGAGTTCATTCCTTAAAAGAAGAAAAAGTCAACAAATAAATGACTTAACACTACATCTCAAAGCCCTAGAAAAAGAAGAACTAATCAATACCAAAAGCAGCAGAAGACAGGAAATAATTAAAATCAGAGCTGAAATCAATGAAATTGAAACAAAAGAAATAATTGAAAAAATTGACAGAAGAAAAAGTTGGTTCTTTGAAAAAATAAATAAAATTGACACACTCTTAGCCATGCTAACGAAGAGAAGGAGAGAGAAAACTAAAATCACTAACATACATGATTAAAAATAACATTTCACAGCAGACACTACAAAAATACAGAAGATAATTAGAAATTATTTTGAAAATCTGTACTCCAATAAAGTAGAAAATACTGAAGGCATTGACAAATTTGCCCAAGTTGAATCAGGATGATATACACAATTTAAACAGATCAATTTCAAGTGATGAAATAGCAGACACCATCAAAAGTCTATCAACCAAGAAAAGCCCAGGACTGGATGGATACACAGCTGAGTTCTACAAGACCTTTAAAGAAGAACTAATACCAATACTCTCCAATTTATTTCAGGAAATAGAAAAAGAGGCAGCACTTCCAAACTCATTCTATGAGGCCAACATCACTCTGATTCCAAAACCAGGCAAAAGCACATCAAAAAAAGAAAACTTCAGACCAATATCTCTAATGAACATAGATGCAAAAATTTTCAATAAAATTCTGACAAATCAAATACAAAAACATATCAAAAAGATCATACACCATGATCAAGTGGAAATCATCCCAGGGATGCAAGTTTGATTCAACATATGGAAATCAATAAATGTAATTCATCACATCAATAGACTTAAAGATAAGAATCATCTGATCATCTCAATGGATGCATAAAAAGCATTTGACAAAATACACCACTCTTCATGTTCAAAACACTAGAAAAACTTGGGATAACAGGAACATATCTCAACATCATAAAGGCTATCTACACTAAGCCCCACACCAACATCACTGTAAATGGAGAAAAATTGAAGGCATTTCCTCTAAAAACTGGAACAATACAGGGATGCCCTCTTTTACCACCTCTATTTAACATAGTCCTTGAAACACTGGCCAGAGCAATTAGACAGATAAAAGAAATTAAAGGGATACACATAGGAAAAGAAGAACGCAAATTGGCACTATTAGCTGATGATATGATTCTATACCTGGAAAGACCCTAAAAGTTCCACCAGAAAACTTCTAGAACTAGTAAATGAATTCAGCAAAGTAGCAGGATATAAAATCAACACCCATAAATCAAAGGCAATTCTATATATCAGTGACAAATCATCAGAAAGGGAAATGAGGAAAACTACCCCATTCTCAACAACCTCAAAAAAAAAAAAAAACACTTGGGAATCAACTTAATGAAAGATGTGAAAGATCTATATAATGAAAATTACAGAAATTAAAGAAAGAAGATCTATATAATGAAAATTACAGAAATTAAAGAAAGAAATCAAAGAAGATCTTAGAAGATGGAAAGGTCTACCTTGCTCTTGGATAGGCAGAATTAATATTATCAAAATGACCATACTACCTAAAGACTACACAGATTTAATGAAATTCTGATCAAAATTCCAATGACATTCCTCATAGAAATAGAAAAACCAATTATGAAATTCATCTGGAAAAATAAGACACCCAGAATAGCTAAAGCAATCCTTAGCAGGAAGAGTGAAGCAGGTGGCATCATTATACCAGAACTTAAAGTATACTACAGAGCAATAATAACAAAAACAGCATGATATTGGCACCAAAACAGACTGGTAGACCAATGGTACAGAATAGAGACTAATCCATAAAACTACAATTATCTTATATTAGACAAAGGTGCCAAGAACATGCATTGGAGAAAAGACAGCCTCTTCAACAAATGGTGCTGGGAAAACTAGAAATTCATATGCAACAAAGTGATTAAAACTCTATCTCTCACCATTCACAAAATTCAACTCAAAATGGATAAGGAGTTAGGAATACAACCAGAGACCCTGCATCTAATACAAGAAAAAGTAGACCCTCATTTCCATCATGTGGGATTAAGTCCCAACTTCCTTAATAAGACTCTTGTGGCACAAGAATTAAAATCAAGAATCAATAAATGGGATGGACTCAAACTAAAAAGTTTCTTCTTGAAAAAAGAAACAATCTGTGAGGTGAATAGAGAGCCTACATCTTGGGAGCAAATCTTTACCCATCATACATCACTAATTATTGTAGGGACAGATGAAACAAAGCACCAAATATAACAGGAAATAGTTTTATTTGGCTGCAGCCAGGTTCAGAGGGCACAGCTTTTGCTGTAATCAATTAATCCCCTGAACCCCAAGTTCAGGTAGTTTCAGAGTTTTATACCCAGCATGTAAGGGGAGGGGTTCAGAAGTTCACAGTCTGCAGAAGTTCACATAAAAGCAGCTTTTTCTTTCATTGTTTTGGGCAAGTTAACCCTTCAAGGATAACACCTGAGAAGGAGAGAGCTTCTTCTTCCCTGTCTTTCCTCCTCCTGCCAGCTGTTACCATGGAGCCCAATTAGTAATTTATCTTAAAAATATAGACATCTCTGTGAAGCCCAGCTCAAGTCCAGAGGCCTTGCTTGCACATTTCTACAAACTACTATACTGGATATGTTTGTGAAAAACTAGTAAGGGGGTGTCCAGCACCTGGAGTGCTGGTATCTTCCCAGCCAGTGGCCAAGTAAAACAGGGAAACATGAAAATAGGAAGTTTATCTACATTGAAATCTTTTGCAGAGACTCCCTTGCTGACAGTCCTAAAATCAACCATGGTGATGATTTCTGGAGAATCCCAGTTAAGACTTTTCCATGGAGAAAGGGGGTGCCACTTCATAATCCCTAGAGTATATAAAGAACTCAAAAAGCTAAACTCCAAAAACAGCAAATAACCCAATCAATAAATGGGCCAAGGACCTCAAGAGACACTTCTCAGAAGATGATATACAATTAGTCAACAAATACATAAAAAAAATGTTCATCATCACTAGCAATTAGAGAAATGCAAATCAAAACCACTCTAAGATTTCATATCACTCCAGTCAGAATGGAAGCTATTATGAAGACAAACAACAATAAATGTTGGTGAGGATGTAGGTGAAAAGGCATACTCATACACTGCTGGTGGGACTGCAAATTGGTGCAGCCAATATGGAAAGCAGTATGGAGATTTCTTGGAAAACTGGTAATGGAACCACCATTTGACCCAGCTGTCCCTCTCCTGGTCTATACTCAAAGGACTTAAAAACAGCATACTACAGGGACACAGCCAAATTAATGTTTATAGCAGCACAATTCACAATAGCTAAACTGTGGAACCAACCTAGATGCCCTTCAATAGATGATTGGATTAAAAAAATGTGGCATATATATACAATGAAATACTATTCAGCAGTTAAAGAGAATAAAATCACGGCATTCAGAGGTAAATGGATGGAGTTAGAGAAGATGATGCTAAGTGAAGTTAACCCCAAAAAAATCAAATGCCAAATGTTTTCTCTGATATAAGGAAGCTGATTCATAGTGGAATAGGGAGAGGGAGCATGGGAGGAATAGACGGACTCTAGATAGGGCAGAGGGGTTGGCGGGGAAGGGAGGGGGCATGGGGTAATTAATGATGGTGGAATGTGATGATCATTACTATCCAAAGTACACTTATGAAGACACGAATTGGTGTGAATATACTATGTATACAACCAGAGATATGAAAAATTGTGCTCTATATGTGTAATAAGAATTATAATGTATTCTTCTATCATATATAAATTAAAAAATTCATAAAAAAGAATAAACTTGTGCTGTTTTTAAGCCCCTAAGTTAATGATAATTTGTTACAGCAGCCATTAAAAACTAATACACTATTATAGGTTAAGATAGTAGGGAGATAAATGCATATTTTCTAGCAGCAGAAACAATGGATTGTGTTGCAACAAGAGGCAGCATTCATTCAGGAGGCTACTATATGCTAAGCTATATGCTAATATCCTTACATTTATTATCTTATTATCATATTTCATTCTCACAACAATTTATGATCTGTGTGCTATTGCTTTTTTTCACTTTATAGATTTGATGAATTAGGAGTAAATGGATAAAACAGTTAAAAATTGATGTCAAGATCAAAACTTGCTCTAACCCCAAACGTGTATTTATAATATTCTGTATTACATAATCTCTGAGAAATGTTTCACATTCAACAACTGAAAGTCACTTAATGGACAAATTATTTCCTTTTGTTTCCAGTTTTGGTTAAAGTGTTCATTTTTTGGTTGCTTTGATTTTAGTATACATATTTTATTGTTGTTTTGTAAGGATATTGTATGGTTGTTTCAACTTCTAATGACTTCAGTTTTATCAAATGAGAACTCAGTAAACTATGACTCATCCTCCTCAATATTCCACTGTCTTTGTCTGTTTTGTGTCACTATAACAAAATACCACAGATTAGGTAATCTGTAAAGAAAAAAAACTTCTCATAGTTTGGGAAGGTGAGAAGTCTAGTTTCAACGGTCCAGCATGTGGCAAGGGCCTTCTACCTGCATCATCTCATGGTGGAAGGCAAGGGAGAGAGAGTAGGAGGTCCAATTTGCAGCCTCAAGCTCTCTAATTGGCACTAGTCTATTCATGAGGATGAAACCTTTATGATCTAAACACCTCCCATTAGACCCCACCTCCCAACATTGTTGCTCTGGGTTTACGTTTCCAACATGTGAATCTGGAGGGCACATTCAAACCTTAGCATTCCCAAAGTATGTAAATAACACAAAGAAGATCAAGCAAGCTTTTCTTTTCTACCTCAACATCCTACTCCCATGACCATGCCCTGGACTTTGTCTAAAATCTAGAAAACCACAAATTTCATTTCTATTTTTCACACCTCTCCCTGCACTTTACCCTCTTAGTAATCCTCAACACATCTTCTCAGGGTGAGCTCCATACACTAGCACATCATCTTCTCTCTAATGAGCACGTTCAGCTGCTTGAGTTTAACTGACTTTCCTCCACACTTGCCTGAAATTTGATAATCTGGATCAATTCAACTTCTCCCTTTGTACCTTTGGACACTGAAGAAATGGGCCCAGTCTATATTCCATCACATTGATTGCTTACAAACACAATGGGTGAGTGGTTACAGCAGGTCCACGTCAGAGTCTGTGAGAGCCTCTGCATCCAGTAGAGCCCAGGATGTGGTCAGTAGATGCTGTTCAATGACATACAGCACAGGGCGGAGGGGGCAGTATTTTTTATTGGAAGTCCATGGGGAAACTTCTTCAGACTCAACGAAGCAGGAGAGGTGGTTGTTAAAGCCCCCACAGTGGTGTAGTAAAGGAGTCTCTGAGTGCTTGCTGATCTCCACCCGGATGGATTTCATAGCATTTAATAGGAGCTTCACACACACACACACACACACACACACACATTTAGGGTGGGCTGATTAACAAGTAAGAGCATCAGTAAAATAAAACAAGATTTGTAAATATAGAATGTCTTGCCTCCAGAACCAAAAAGTTTAGGAGATGTTGGACTTGTATTCACAGTGTGGGTGCTCAGAGGGACAAGGGTTGTGTTTTGACAGTGACGAGGATGGAGTGTAACCCTCAGTTTAGCAAATCCTTTACAGGAATTTAACCAGGGTGTCAGAGTCTTACACTCCTATGTGGAATAATGACATTTAGTAAATTTATTTGTGAGTCTTTGCACGTCCTCAATGAGTGTTCCAAATGAATCTCCTTTGAAGACAACGTCATCAATGCATTTTCATACCTGTGCTTCTGGAGAAAGGTGCCCATAGCAAAAATTTGCCAGCCATGATTGTGTGTGCTGAGGTACCCACAGTAGCCTGGCAGATGTGTATTATGTCCCTTGAGAGATGAAAGGAAATTGTAGCAAAGATACTGTTGAAATGGGCATTGAAGAGAATATTTGAGCTAAATCTTTAATAGCAAATTTACCAGTTTCTGATTGGACAGCATAAGTAATTTGAACACCATTGGGTATTAGCTATGAGGATTTAACAGGGCCCATGGCATTAAGGATGAGGTCATCCACTGTGAGGAGTCATTCATTCCTTTTCGATTTAAGAACAGTGAAACCTGGACTGCTAAATACAGAAGCAGTGAGGATTAGGTCTACATGATTAGGTAAAAGTTTAGCAATTTAACACTGTATTGTTTTGCTTTGTTCTTTTTCTCCGATTCAGGTATGATTGCTATTTCAGGAGTTTATCTGACCTGTGACTTTGGAAAGGAATTCAGTGCTACTTACTTCTCCAGCTATAACTACTAAATTTATTTTGGTTTGATTTGTGTGATCATAACTTCAATGCTAAACTCAAACATCCGAAGTAAACCTTAATAAATTGATATGTGTGCTTATGAAAATAAATATCGTGTCAGTATCCATTTATTTTCCTCTTTATTTTGAAGAAAAAAAACAAATAAAACATCTCCTTGCCCTGGAAGTAATAGATTCAAATAAAATCGTGGAGGCAATGTAAAATTAAAATGAGCACACAGGGTCTGTGATATTTCAGCCACAGGCTTTTTCAACACCTGTTGACCAGTCGATGAGAGGAAACGTTGGGAGCTAAAGCTATGCCAGTTCTGTGGAAATTCTTTCCCAAAATAGTTTTGAGCAAATTGCTAGGCCAACAGAAGTAGAGGAGGGCAGGCCTCAGGACTGTGTGTGGCAGAGCAACTGTCTTCAATGGTTGGCATTTTTTGAATATCTAAATTCTTCCTTGTTCCAACAGCTGATTTCCTCCTTTGTTATGTTCTTCCTTTCCGTTTTCCCAGGGAGTGACAGCCACACCTTTCCAAAGTGGGCTTCTTTGGGGAGCAACTTCCAAAATGGCTCCACAGCTGTCCGCAGTTATCTGGCACTCCACCCCAAGTTTGACATCCCCTAAGCACACCCGGGAGGCTGGCAAAATGCAAAGTCTGGGAGAAAACAAACAACACGTTAGTTTTGATTTAGTTCAAATGAATGTCAAAGCCATTTCATAATATCCAGTTATCTTTGTATACAATGCCTTTCCCCGCTAGTAGAGAAAAGTAAAATAAAATAAAATAGAAAACCAAACAATCTCATCCAGTCAACCCTGTACTTTAATTTCAACTTAATTTAAATCATTAAAATCTTTAGTCATAAAAAAGGGTATTTGTGCTTTTAAGTAATGTGTTCATAGTGTAAAGACAAGTAACTTCTTCCTATTAGCATCCTATCGTGAGTTTAATCTATTATGAGCATCGCTTTCTATAGTCATTTTTAAATTCCATGAGTTTCTTTAATCATCCCATAAATTGGAAATTTACATTGTTTCTTTTTTTTCCTGTTATAAATGTTGAGATGAAGATGATTTCATATATGTCCTCAAAGTAAAGTCAAATGGAGTAAGCCAAAGGTTATGGCTTCAATAAACAGAAAATATTTTAAATAGATTATATTTTAAAGTATGAACCTATAAATGTGCAGAAACTAATGCACTTACAAAGGGATCTAGAGATTTGCAAATCCACAGACAAGAGCTGGCCTGGAGTAGAGGGCATCTTTTTAAAATCAGTGAGGATCATTTTTAATGCTCTGGAATAAACATAGACTGAATTCATGTATATCATATTTTAAGCCACTAAGTTGTAGAGCAATTTCTTATCCAGCAACAGATAAATGACACACAGTTTTGTTTGCTTGCTTGTTTGTTTTTATGATACTGGGGATCAAACCCAGGGCATTTTGCATGCTAACAAGCCCTCTACCACTTTGCTATATCACAGTCCTTTAATGCTATGTATTTTGATTCAGTATTTTGGAAGCAGAGCACATGCAATTGTGGCTGTGGAGCTAAAGGGTAAAATATGAATAGAAGTGAAGATCAATAGCTATAAACTGGTCAAAGAACACACATGAAGCATTTTTGGTTTGGTGTGGAATAAATAGATAAATGTGTGCTAATGTCCCCCTGTATTAATGGCAGGTCTTGGGGTAAAGAAGAGAACCATAAACTTACCTAATCCAAACTTCATTAAATAAAATAGGGTACAGGATGTCAGCTCCAATGACAAGGGATTCCAAAGTACAAGACTTTTAGTAAGATTTTTTGTAAATACATGGGACCCAGAAAAAGGCCCCTGATCCTACTTTCCAAATTCAGATGTACATGAAGATGGGCTCCAGTGTAAATGTAAAAAAAAGCCTGAGAAACTCAGTTCAGCCATGTGACCTGGGGTGAGGTGTGGTAAGGCCAGATGCAGAGCAAGACAGAAGAACTGGAAAAAGTTGTACAATTGTATTACTCAAGGTACTCTGGGACAGCACAACCACATGGGCCACTCAAGGAAGCATGAGATTTGGCCCAGAGGCAGAAGGAGAGGCAGGCAACTGTGGGCCAACACCTTTATTTTGGTTTCTGTGAGAAGAGACAGTCATGCGGGACAAAGATTTGGGACTAACTTGAATGATTTCAGAGGGCTCTGGGACATTGGGGATGTCTCGGCAACTGGTCCTGGGGTAGTAAGAACAGGCATAGAGTGACCCTGTGCAGAGCACTTGAGGGTGTAGACTTAAAGGGCTTCCCAAAAAAGAGGAAGGGGCTGACTTCCAGCCAGGGCCTCAAAACTGGGCCAAGACAGCTTTTTTAAAAACTCTAAGGCCCCCATTTGATTCAAATGTATGATATGTCAAGATCATTGTACTGTCATGTGTAACTAATAAAAAAAAAACTGTAAGGCAAAACTGTATTACTTTCCAGGCACTAATCCCACCCTTAATAAATCATTCAAACATTGTTATAATAACTTAAGAGCTTTGGTCAAACTACTAATGTAATGTTTTTAAGAAAGAGAACTTTTGTATTTCAGAGTCTTGTACACTATTGCTTATGCAACATTTTTATCACAGGCTTCTCTCCATGATACATACCATGGAAAAAGGGTCATGTTGCTTATATTTAATGAAATCATATCCAGTTGGGGTTTTTTTTGGATAGTCATCTTTATTCCCTGGTCAAGTTTAAAAATTTCTAAAATAAAATTTATGTCTCATGTAAGGGAAAATATTGAAAATGAGTTAAAATGTTATAGTATTCAGTAATTGGAATGTGAATCCTTCTCTTCTTCCATTTTAATAGTAAACCTGTGTATTTTATTATTAACTTTTATTCTAATATGTTATCTATGACAGCAGAATGCAATACAATTCATATTACACATATAGAGCACAAATTTTCATATCTCTGGTTGTACACAAATTAGAGTCACACCATTTGTGTCTTCATACATGTACTTAGGGTAATGATTCCATCTCATTCCACTGTCTTTACTACCCCCATGTCCCCTCCCTCCCTCTCCTTCCCCTTTGCTCTATCTAGAGTTTAGAAGACCTCGAAGACCACACTAAGAAATTTAAAACCTATTTGTTTCCTTTGGAGAAACACTGAAAGCTGTCGAGCTGTCTCTTAT
>NW_026000211.1:25414003-25416780 GCF_001458135.2 Marmota marmota marmota | reverse complement strand
CCCCCCACAACCCCACTATGAATCAGCCTCCTATATGAGAGAAAACATTCGGCATTTGTTTTGGGGGATTGGCTAACTTCTCTTAGCATTATATTCTCCAGTTCCATCCATTTACCTGCAAATGACATGATTTTATTCTCTTTTAATGCTGAATAGAAATCCATTGTGTATATACACTACATTTTTTTATCCATTCATCAACTGATAGGAATCTAGGTTGATTCCACAGTTTAACTATTGTGAATTGTGCTACTATAAACATTGATGGGACTGTGTCCCTGTAGTATGCTGTTTTTAAGTCCTTTGTGTATAGATAGAAGAGTGGAATACCTGAATCAAATGGAAGTTCCATTCCCAGTTTTCAAAGAAATCTCCATACTGCTTTCCATATTGGCTGCACCAATTTGCAGTCCCACCAGCAATGGATGAGTGTGCTTTTTTCCCCACATCCTCGCCAACACTTATTGTTGATTGTATTCTTAATAGCTGCCATTCTGACTGGAGTGAGATGAAATCTTAGAGTGGTTTTGATTTGCATTTCTCTAATTGCTAGTGATGATGAACATTTTTTCCTATATTTGTTGATGATTATATATCATCTTCTGAGAAGTGTCTGTTCAGGTCCTTAGCCCAATTATTCAATGGGTAATTTCCTTTTTTGGTGTTAAGATTTTTGAGTTCTATATACGTTCTAGAGATTAGTGCTCTATCTGATGATATATATGAGGTAAAAATTTGCTCCCATTCTGTAGGCTCTCTATTCACCTCACTGATTGTTTCTTTTGCTGAAAGGAAGCTTTTTAGTTTGAATTCATCACATTTATTGATTCTTGATTTTAATTCTTATACTGTAGGAGTCTTATTAAGGAAGTCGGGGGCCTAATCTGATATGATGAAGATTTGGGCCTACTTTTTCTTCTAATAGGCACAGGGTCTCTGGTTTAATTCTTAGGTGTTTGATTCATTTTTTGAGTTGAGTTTTGTTCATGGTGAGAGATAAGGGTTTAATTTCATTTTGTTGCATATGTATTTCCAGTTTTCCCAGCACCATTTGTTAGTTTTTCTAAAGAACAAAAAGGATATGACAGTAGGAAATAACTGCTCCGTGAGGATTCTTTCAACCCTGTTTGAAGCTCCTGTCTTACCCTTCTTGTGTCCACAATTTTCTAATTAAAAGTATCTGTAAGGAAGTGTCTGGTGCCTTAAATTCCTGAGTCTCTAAGACAAATTATTTGCATGTCATCAGTATGTCTTTCTGAAGGGGTTTAAGTTTCGACCCCTTCTGCTTTTTTATTATTATTATTAATATTCGAATGCATTTGGCAAAAGATTATACTAAGAAGAATTTTTTTGAGAGTGTCAGTTTTTCTACTTGGAATCATGAACTGCACTTGCAATTCAGTAAGAATATGTTAAAAGGGATGTGGTTATTTCTAGTTACAAGGTCACAGTACAGGGAAATATGTCTAAATCCTATGTTTATCAGATGTATAAATACAGTCCCTTCTACACTAAGTGGTTTTAATGTCTATGAAATTAAAGTAGTCCCTCAGACCTGGGGCTACTTCCTAGCTCTCTACTGGGAATTCCTGATTGTGTCACTCTGTTGAAACATGAGTTCAGTTGCCGAATATAGCCTAGTGGAGTAAGAGGACAGATGACAGTCTGAGGCCACAGTTGTCTCAAAGTGACCACAGACCAAGCAGTCTCTACTGGATAGGCAAGGCCAACCTCTCCTCTCTCAGGAAAGAAGAAATGCTTATCTGAAATAAGCCACCACTTCAAAGATTTCAAACTGACCTCAGAAGTATTGAAAGGTCTGAAAGGTGTATCTTAAAATGTTAACAAGTAGTGCAACAGTTGAAGGTCTTTATTTAAAAAAAAAATAATAGTTTTTTAGAAGTTATGATGTTGTTTCAAAGATGCCTTGATTTTGCTTTATTCAGAGAGGAAAGGCATTGGATATAGTCTTTTCAAACTCGACAGCACATAAGTTACACCTGCAGGCTACATATCTCCCTCTGCTGTCAGGGAACTTTACATTGCCCCCACACCCTGTAGGGTGTGGGCCTGTAGTTTTATTTCTTCAAACAAGATATGACGCAAGGTGAGGTGAGTGCTCTCAATCTCTAATTCCTGGCCTGGGTTTTATCCCCATATGTTCATTCACAGGATGTGACCTCCACAAGCCTTTGGTAAAGACGGACTTAGGTCAACAGTATGTTATCCTAGTGTAAAATTAAATTATTATATTTTTCACTACTGGGAAGGCTGAGGCAGGAGGATTCCCTGAGTCCATGGATTGAAGATCAGCCTTGAAAGGGAGACCCTGCTTTAAATATATATATATTATATTCAAATGTATATATATATATGCTGGGAGCCATTAGCCAAGTAGGTATGACAATTTCCTTGCCAGCGTACCCCATGTTGCAGTGACATTGAATGTAGGTGACCTTGCTCAAGGACCAAGGCGGATTAGGGCGTTCCCAGTTTAGGTTCCAGGTTTAAGGTTTAAGATTATTCCTGCTGGGAATAGGGCGTATCCTGCTGCCTGAGTTCCCCTTGAGTTCTCACGGGATTTAGACAGTATATTTTGGGAGACAGAAGCCCAGTGGACGTGGATTTGGGCAGAGAACGTGGATTTCCCCAGAACGTGTTTGTAGACGGCTGGTGTGAGTTCGGGAATAAAGAGTTGCTGTTTGAATCTACAAGCTGTGTGGTGGCTCGTGATTGTGTGCCCAGCCAGACTGCGGCATTTGTGCCCAGCCAGACTG
>NW_026000211.1:25217473-25413995 GCF_001458135.2 Marmota marmota marmota | reverse complement strand
ATATATATATATATATATATATATATATATATATATATATATATATATATATAATATTAGTATATTTATGTAGATACATATATGTAAAAAATGCATTTTGATTAAAAAATGTATTCAGAAGAGCTTTTGCCAAGATTGTAAATAGGATACGTTTTATAAAAAATAATAATGCAGTTATAAAGACCTTCACCCATACTTAAGCTACATACTGATGGCTAAATATTGATAACATTATATTTTTCAGTAATATTTGGAGATGTAGATAATACTTTCAAAGTATTCCTAAAACTAACTCACTAGGTATAACAAATCAATTAAGACACCATGTGCAGGTATTTAAAATTAAATTATTACATGAAGTTTACATATTTGTATTTCAAAAAGTTAAAGCTTACTAGAGAAAACTATTATATAGACTTTGGTGTCAGTTAAAATTAAAACACTACATGGAATCACCCCACCACCACCATTTTTTTTTCTTTCACATGTGAAAGAAAACATTTGACCCTTGATTTTCTGAGTTATTTAATTAGCATGATGTTCTCCATTTCCATCTATTTACCTGCAAATGCCAAAATTTTTATTTTTCTTTATGACTGAGTAAAATTCCATTGTATATACATAGCACATTTTCTTAATCTATTCACCTGAGTTCTTTCTCTCTCTCTCTCTTTTTTTTTTTGCATGTCAACATTCTTAAAACCTAAAACAAATGAAAGCAAATGCTTTGAGAGACTGCATATCCATTCACATCATATATCCATAAAGCAATATTATCTTCATATGTTGCTCAGTCAGAAAATATATGGTTTGCTGTATTTAGGAGCCAGTAACACTGCAATCATTATAGGTTGAACCCAACTAAGAAATTTTTAGGATGTTACTTTCAAAGCTATAGGTTTACTACTATATTTAGAAAACTAACTTTGAAAAAGGAGTGCTATTTAGCTAATCAAGATTAAATTGAAAATAAAGACCAAATGGAAAATAAAGACCAAAAAAGTCCTAGTCTAATATGCTTGATAAGACTCAGTGTATAAACAAGCAAAAATAATAAGAACAAAAAAATACAACGCTCTAGGTACTGTTCTATGTGGTTTAAATAGAACATCACTGTGAATTTATGAGGAAGATAATTATATTATTTATGTTATGCATTGAGGAAATATATTCAAAAGGAAATTTTTAAGACCTCTCCAAGTTCCCATGGCCTAATAAATAATCAGATTTAAAACCAGATTAGAATCCTCACAACTCAGCTCCAGAGGCTATGTGTGTCACTGAAATGTTAAATTTACCATCTTGATATGGTATGATTTGTTCATTAGGAAAAACCAACTTACCATTGTTATTGTTACCTAAAAAGCAAAGAGACGCCTGTGTAAAAGAACACCTCAAAACCACAGTTGTCTAAATATGTAAAAGACCATGTCTCTGTGTCTATCCCCAAACACGGAAATGTAAAGGGTAAAAGTGTAAAGACTGAAGAAGATCCACACAGCAGCACAGCCACACAGAAGTCATGCAGGGTCAGAGCACACTACCGTGGCTCTATTGCTTTCCAGTTACTCCATTAATAGCTTCTGAGGATAGAAGAAGGCACATGACCAAAACTGATGATCTCACCATGCACTCCAAGCTACTGTACTCACAGCTGCTTATACAACCTATCTTGAATCACCCTAAGCCGAGTAAAACATTAAAAAGTTGTAAAACGCTATGCAACTAGAAATTTCCAGGGAATTCTATGAGGAATATCATTGAATGACTTAAAAAATGATGTGTATTTATTATATATGTATTCTTTAGGTGTGGGATCCAGGGGTAAAGAGAGGATGAAAGAAAGGAGTATATTTCATAATATTAGTATGAATTGTTACAAATTTTTAAAATGCTGTATAATAAATTCTATTTGAAAATTTTCATGAGATGGAATCAGTTGGGTTTTACATAACCTTAGTCATCACAGCTCAATGTCAACGAAGCCATTCCCATTCAATTCTTCACCCATGCCTTCAATCCACAAATGGCTTGGTAAAACACTGTGGTTGAGAACATTAGGCTCTGGGGCCATATCATCTAAATTTGTATACCAGCCCAACAATAACTAACAGAGTTTTTTGACTAAATGTAATTTTCCTATTCTTCTCGCCTCATCCATAAATTGGAAATAATCATAGCACATTTATTATAAAGACATTGTGAAGATTAAAAGAGAAATATATATAAATGCTTGGCAAGTGCCTGTCACATAGTTCAATGTTCAACCTGAGTTGGAAATTGTCATTCAAGATATATTTACTGAGCAACTTTTATATACCTGGCATGATGAGATAGCTAGCTATAATATAATTCAGGGGTGAAGATGTACAAACTTTTCATCAAGGAATTTACAACCTAGTAAGAAAAAGAAGACATCAAAACAAAACAAAACAAAAATTGTAACTACTGGCTGGTCATACATAGTTGGTGAGATAGGAAATGTAAATAACAAGTTAAATATTGTCCAAAAATACAACTAGTACCCTATGGGAAAACCATAGAAAGACTCCAAATAAAGTCCCACATTAGCAGAGACATGGAAGATAAACAGGATCTGGAAATCTAGAGTTTGGCAGGTAGGCTGAAGCATTTTGTTATGACATATTCAGAGTCTAGATGGACAGCAGAGTAGGCCTAGAGTTTAGAAGACCTCGAAGACCACACTAAGAAATTTAAAACCTATTTGTTTCCTTTGGAGAAACACTGAAAGCTGTCGAGTAGAAAACAGGGAGGATTAGAATTCTATTTTAGGAGGTTTAGGAAGTGGCAGAATTGTGAAGATAGCATAATGCAAAGGAGACCAGCTATTGGCTAATATCATTATACCTTTGAGAGGTCACTTGAGCTTAAGTGAGCCAGTAACAGGAATGCAATCAAAAAAGCTATAGAGATAAAGAAATCATTTCACACCCACTCTCCAAGGCCCCAGAAAGGCTTCCACTTTATCAATTCTCCAGGGGGAAAAAAAGTCTTGGTAAGACTTTCATATTAGTGGAAAATGTTTCTTCCTTTTTCAGACCATTTGATAATGAGCAAATTCTGACATGAACAGCAGGTGCCAATATAGTGGTAGCTACACTGTCAGTCAGAGAAGTGGAAGACAGAAATAGCTGGTAAGAAACAACTAAGTAGGGAAAGACAGTGTCTCAAAATAAGCAGAAGAAAAAAGAAACCTAAGAAATCAAATTAGAATTCTCCATTACTATCTCTCTAGAGGTAGTCATATTAAAAGATAGAGTCCAGAGATATAGAAAGATGCTTCACAAATGCAGATATAGAGATGGATAACAAGCACATGAAAAAAATGTACATCATTTTCTATTGGTTAATGCCAATTAATACATAAATTACACACCCACCAGCATGATTAGACTGTCCAAATAAAAATATTTGCAAGTATTTCAAACACTGGAACTCTCATTCACAGTAGGAAGGAGGAGGGTAAATTGGCATAACCACTCTGGAAAAAAGTTTTGGCAATGTTTTTCAATAAAATTAAACATAATCTACTCTATGATACAGCAATTTCAATCATAGATACATGCATATGGAAAATGAGAATGTATGTCCACACAGACTTGCATGTAAATGTGCAAGGTACTGATGGGTTTTAAGTTGGTTGAGAGTTGCATTTGGAAAACATGACTCTAGCTTTAGTCAAGACAATAGATTGGGTGGGGAAGTATATATAAGAAACTACTAACCTAGTCCTGCAGAAGATGGGGTGTGTTGAGATAATATGGTGATATTTAGGACTGGAGAGATGGATGTTTATTGAGGAACACTTTGAAGGTAAATTTGGTAACAGATTCCACCTGGGGAGGGAGAAGAAAGTTGGGGATATCAAGGACAATTCTGGGACAACAGCCTGGATAGTGGGGTTTGGAATAGGGCACCCTAAAAGGAGGTCAAGTTTCAGGGTTAGAAATGAAAATAGATGGGTCATCTGGTTACTAAAATTGATTGAAGAAATTGATGTAGATTCAAGAAGAAATCACTGTAGGCTAGAATTGTTAGAGAGAAGTGTGTAGAAGCAGGATTTGAACTTTGCTCTTTACAGGGTTACTTCTTTCTACCCTGAAATACTTATGAAACACCTATTTTGTAACCATATGCCATACTTGTTGCAAAATAAGCACAAATGCATGGGTATTACAAAGAAAAAAAAACAGGTCACTGTGGTATGATACATTAAGCACTGAAACTGGCACAAAAAACTAGAGGGGCATTGAGTCAGGTTCCATAATCCAACAAGAGGCACAGTGGGAAAGGTCCCAGACTTTGATTTTTAAGGGGAAAGTTGGAAATGGTGACAAAAATCTGCAGAGAAATGCTGGGTTAAGGAGGGGTGAGTTAGGAATTAGCATAAAGAAGAGAGTTCCTCTTAGTCTGCAGCAACTTTTAGAATTTTACTGATCCTAAAAGCAACTAAAATTTTTATCAAAATATATGAAGTAACTATGCGATTAGAGATACCTACCAGAAACTGAGGATTCTCAGACCTTCCAAATGACAAAGTCAGGCTGGATCAGCCGTGTCCCCTGAATGATGGAAATAGTGCATTAAAGATTCTGGCTAAAAAGACCTCAGATCATAAGCGGGCTACACAAGCAGGGAACACTTGTCACCTCATTTTGTTTTTCTGGTGCCTCTCTCAGCTCACATCTGTGGCCTCAAATGACACCTAACTGACAAAGAGGGAGGGCAAAAAAACCTGTCCTGAATTCTGGATTTGTCACCAGGGTATGTTGATGCAAACTAAAATGAACTGTGTTTGTACCACAAGACTAAACAGGGTGACTCTGACAGACAGTGCTAGGAGGGAAATCCTTCCAGCAGGCAGGATCCTGGCTGTAGTTCTGATCAACAGGATGTGCAGGGAGACTTAGGAAGATACAATAATATACACAGACTCCTGAGCAGCCACAAGTGATATGGTTGGTTTATCAGGGGTCTTGAGAAAGCAAGGTGGAAAAATTGGAGATTAAAAATATCTGAGGAAGAAGAGTGTGGTCTGACGCATGGATGCGGGCGCCTAATGTGTACATCTTCATATCTCAAGTTTATGCCCACAAAAGATCATTCACTACTAAGAGGCCTCTAGAATCAGACAAACAGAATGATGCATCAAGATACCAGCCCATCTCTGTCTTACTCCTGGACTGGTTGGGATCTACTGGACACATCATGTTGTTTATGTGGTTCTTTAGGGATTGCATGATGGACCATGAACTGAGTAGTCACAGTGGAAATGATTTGGCAAGGAATGAGACCATGCGGATGCCCAACAGCACAGGTACTCTTCCACCACACTGACTCAGCTACTGCCAACACCGAATATCAGAAAGATCAGCCGCAAAGCCTTCTGCAGTGTCTGATATTGCACCTGCCTTTGGGAAGGCCAGTCACTGGTAGCAAATGGATTCCATTAGATTCCTCCCTTGCTGAAGAGGGCAGCAATCCATCTTTATTGGAAATTGATATATATACTGGAGATATCTTACTTTTCCTGACAAAAATCATACGGAGTTAATTACCCACAGTTTCACACTCAAAGAATCATTGGTGAGATGCCATGTATAAATAATCCAGTTCCTTCTCCCAAGAGAAAGAAGTATGAGGTGAATGTTCTACAGAGGTTTCTGAGATTCTTGGTGGAATGAAGCTTTAGTTTACTCACTGTGAACTTTGCTTCATCATGAAACTTTTATTGACTGCTTCTCTCACCTGTCTTCTTCCTTATCTGATGACAGTGACCCCTGACCACTCTCAATCATTCCCAAAATGAACTACTTATCTTGGGACCAGCTTCTGGGAGAACTCACTTCCTAATTTCACACTGGTTTTCCTCAAGTTCTTCAACTACATCAAGCTCTTCCCTACCTACTTCGGGACACTACTACTTAGGGACCAAATTGAGGAAGAAGAATCATTGAGAATGGAGGAGGAAGCAGAAAACTAGGCTCAAGAGCATTTGACATAGTGGAAAGGGCTTTCAAAAAAGGATATTTGGCCATAACCATTAATAAATAAAATAAGACTAGAACTGAAAATTGCCAAAGGATTGTCAGGTAGTTAAATATTGTAGCCCACCCTCCCCCCAAAAAAGTACAGTCTCTGAAATTGAGGAGACAGAAAGCAGAATGCATTTATTCAGAAGCTATTTAATGAGTACCTGCTATGTGTCAGGCACTGAGCTTGATGATAGGAATATTGCAAGAAACAAAAGTCTTTTCTGCTGTACTCAAAAAGTTTATATCCCAGTGGACAAAGATAAACAAAAATTTAAATATTTGAAAGCTGTGTTGAATGCTATTAAAAACTAAAAGATCCATAAAGAATGAGTGTTAGAGAAGATACCGCCAAGGAAGTGACATTTTAGATAAACCCCCAAGGAAGAGCAGAGTGGCCTTGCAAAGAGCCATGGAAAGTGCATTTCAACATGCAAAGCACCCTGGTAAGAAATAGGTTTGGTGTGCTCTAGACAGCAAAGAAGTCCACTGTGCCTGGAGCTGTGCCAGGAGAGCTAGGCCAGGCTGACTCAGCAGGATAGGAGCCAAAGGAGGAAGTTCACTGCAAGTACAGTCACTGTCCATTGTGTGGTAGAGAGCAAGTGGCATAATCTGATTTTCATTTCCAAAAGATGACCTTAGCTGTTTTTTGAGGAATGGCTGTGTGGAAGACAAAGTCAACAGTAAACAAGCAGACAGAAATGGTACCATCTTACTCATACATTGCTGGTGGGACTGCAAATTGGTGCAACCTCTATGGAAAGCAGTATGGAGATTCCTTAGAAAACTTGGAATGGAACCACCCTTTGACCCAGCTATCCCACTCCTCGGTCTATACCCAAAGGACTTAAAATCAGCATACCATAGTGACACAGCCACATCAATGTTTATAGCAGCACAATTAGCAATAGCTAAACTGTGGAACCAACCTAGATGCCCTTCAATAGATGAATGGCTAAAGAAACTGTGGTATATACACACAATGAAATACTATTCAGCATTAAAATGAAATAAAATTATGCCATTTGCAGGTAAATGGATGGAGTTGGAGAATATTATGGTAAGCAAAGTAAGCCAATTCCAAACAACCAAAGACCAAATGTTTTCTCTGATAAGTGGATGCTGATCCATAAGGGGGTTGGGGAGCATGGGAAGAACAGAGGAAACTTGGATAGGTAAAACAGGAGTGTGGGGAGTGGAAGTGGCAAAGGGGTAGTAAAGATGGTAGAATGAGACAGACATCATTACCCTAGGCTCATGTATGATTGCAAAAATGGTGTGACTCTGCATCACGTACAATCAGAAAAATGAAAAGTCATGTTCCATTTGTGTACAAAGAATCAAAATATATTCTACTGTCATGTAAAAAAAGATATTTTTTAATAATAAAAAAAGAAAAGAAATGGTAGAATCTACATCTTCTGGAAATTTATTCTTCCAGGAAAATACAGAAGTAGAAAGGCAGCTAGAAAGAAGGACAAAACCCTTGGAGGTCTTAAGGTGGAAAAGACAGACAGTCTGTTTTAGTCTGTGGGGAGACCAAAGACCCAGGCAAGATAAGGATAAGAGGAACCACTTTTAGTTCAAGAAGTGAGGGTGAAGGATACATCTGCTTCCCCGGCTCCCAAGAATTCACTGACATTTCAGAAAATGCACTTGTATATTTATGATTTAGAACTTATAACTGAGCAGGAAAATAAAAAGGAATCCCTGGGACTACATGACACAAAATGGGGTAAGACTGGTAGAAAAATTCAGGAAAAAAAGGATAGCCCTGCAATTCCTAAAAGGGGAAGTGCTGCTCTTTGTAGGTACACTTGGGAATTTGGGGCAGGTACAATGGCATGTAACAGTGGGCTTCTGACATATTAGATGTCTTGAAAATCACAGGCAGGTACGTGTTCATCAATGGATGAATGAATAAAGAAAATGTGGTATACATACACAATGGGGTTTTATTCAGCCATGAAAAAGAATGAAATTATGGCACTTGCAGGAAAATGAATGGAACTAGAGACCATCATGTAAAATGAAATAAGTCAAACTTAGAAGGTTAGGGGTTGTATGTTTTTCCTCACATGCTGAAGCGAGAGAGAACAAAGGAAAACAAAGGTGGAGTGGATCTCATGAAAATCAAAGGGAGATCAATAAAGGAAAGGAACCAACAGTAGGGAAATAGGCAAGGAGAGGGAACATGCTGGGGAGTGATATTGGCCAGATTGTTGTATTGTATGCATGAATGAATATGCAACAACAAATCCCATCAATATGCACAACTATAATGTACCAATAAAAAAAATGTGGAAAAAGAAAATAAAATCACAGGAAGTCCCAATTGTAAATAATTATCCTACATCTTGCACTAATTTTAAATATTTTACTGTACATTCATGTAAGTTAATTATTGATTTATGATTTTCTAAGGCTCGAATTAAATACTATTTTATTTGCAAATTTAAATGTGATTCTAATATAAGTGATGTGCAGCATGTGATTACATCATTATTTCCTCATGATATATCATGTTTAAAGATTTCCATGTAGATATGTGTATTATAAATTGTTTCTTATATAATCGTTTCTGCTGGTTTTTAAATTGTGTGTGAGGGTATGGGGTCCCAACCACATAAACTATAGGAGAGTGTCCCTGAATTAGTCCACCCTAAAAACATGCTGAGGAATACATATTTAGTGTTCTCTCCTATTTAATGAAGAAACAGAAAATAGGGAAGCCCAAGTCAGCTTTGTTACTAACCACTGAAATTTTCTAAAATTTATAATGTGAGCACAAAAGTGAAAGAAAGGATCATCAGACATGAAATAATGATCAGACAGAAAATGAACCAAAAATGAAGAGAAACAACATAAATAAGCAGACTAAAGAACACCCATCTTCTGAGAACACAGATGATATAGAGGCCAGAAGAGAATCTCAAAAAGTTCCAAACAATCTTTACTTCCAAAAGAAGTAAAAAGATATTGAATCTAAGAAACTAAATTATGTATTATTGACAAGAAAAAAAATACAGGAAGATATTGTCCTTGAAAATTAACAAAATATAATAAATCACTCTGTTGAACAATAAACAGAATTCCAAGTTGGCAAACTAAAACAGAGTTTTGAATCTTTCAGAATGTGGAGAGATAAGACAATGAGATAGAAATAAGAGAAATCATTAAGACACATGAAAGATTGATCAAAGCCTATAATGCATTTCACAGGAAATCCAGGAGGAAATAACTGGAATACCAGAATGGGTGGCAAAAGTAATCACAACATAGTATGAGAAAATGTAATTTAGGAAGACTAGCCCAGAGCCAAAGAAAGACAAAAACAAAGCAAGTTTGATGAAAAAATGAGAAATCCGTGGCTGAACACATCCTGATAAAATTTCAGTGCTCCAAAGATAAAGAGAAAAACATAAAATCTGCCAAAGAAAAAGATAGCTACAAAGGAATGGGGTGAAAGGAAGGAGGGTGAGAGATTGAGCCCTTCAGCCTTCACGCCTGGGCTGAGTTCCTAAGTGTCCAACTAACTAGCTGTGTGGCCTGAGACAAACTGCTTACCAAGTTCTCTCCTAGGCAAATCCAGAAGAATATTATTATCCTAGTGTTTCTGCCAAAAGAAAAGCTGTTACTATGTAACCTTATTTAATATTTAACCTGGAGGGAGTTAGAACTGATTAAAGTAAGGTCCTTCAACATCATGATCAAAACCTAATGCTCTGTCACAATGACCAACATTGTTCATCTTTTAGTACTATGAAAATTCTACTGTAGGGGCTGGGGTTGTGGCTCAGTGGTAGAGTGTTTATCTAGCATGTGTGAGGCACTGGGTTCAATCCTCAGCACAATATAAAAATAAATAAATAAAATAAAGGTGTTGTGTCCATTTACAACTAAAAAATATTTTTTAAAAAAGGAAAAAGAAAAGTATAGTAAAAGTTTAATGATATAGGATACTCTTCCTACAATTTGGACCTGATCATGAACTTTTATAATGAGTTAGACTACCATGTTGAATACTTACAATGTTGTAAGTGTTGTTTATTAGTTTTCAATTTTTAGATTGAATATATAGATAAATAATGATGAACTTAATTTTTTCAGAGAACACAATGAAAATAATTTAAACAATCACCATGTAAAAGTAGAAAAAATAGCTAATTTGGAAAGTTAAAAGAAAGAAGAATATCAGGAAAGGAGTATGTGTCCTACCATCATATAATAATAATAATAATAATAATAATAATAATAATAATAATAATAATGAAAAATACAGAAAAGCAACCAAAGATGATGTTATAGACTGAATGTTTATGTCCCTTGGGACTTTAGGAGGCAATTAGAGCTAAACAAGATCGTAAGAGAAGGATCCTCTTTTGGTGGGATTATTTATGTTTATGGAAAGAGAATGCATTCACTGACACAGGACACAGTAAGAAGGTGGCCCTCCACAGGCTCAGAAGTGGCTCTCCCAGAAACTGAACCAGCCAGAATCTTAATCTTGAACTAGTCAGTTTCCAGAACTATGAGAAATAACTTTCTGCTGTTCAAGTCACCCAGTGTATAGTATTATTTTGTTTTGGCAGCTCTAATAATCTGAGATGCTATATCTAAAAAATAAAGATTTAAAGAATCAAGCAGTTATCTTGTATTTACCATTCAAATTGTATCCGTAATTAAGCAAAGAGTATGTAAGGAGACATTGGTCTTTATAGAAGTGACACAAATGGAAGAAGGAAGGTAGAAAAGGAAGAAACAAAGGTAGAATGAAAAGAAAGAAAAAAAAGAATTTTTATTATCCTCATTTTGAAGTATCTAACGAACTAATGAAACAAGACATTAATAATCAATTCGTACTAAAATCCACAAAAATAAACAGCAAGAAATTACCAGTCTGAATAGAAAAGGACACCATCATAGAAACTCCTAGAAGGTGATGCACACCTGTAATCCCAGAGGCCAATCACAAGTTGGAAGCCAGCCTCAGTGATTTAGCAAGGCCCTAAGCAATTTAGTGAGAACTTGTCTCAAAAAATAAAAAAGGGCTGGGGATGTGGCTCAATAGTAAGTGCCCCTGGGTTCAATCCCTGGTCCAAAATATAATTCTGACAAAGAAAATTTCAAAACTGATCATGCTTCAAATTACAAAAACTGAGAAAAACAAATATATAGAGATAGAGAAAGGGGAAAGAGAAAGAAAAGGACTGAGAAGGATAAAGGGAAGGAAAGAAGGAGGGAAAACTATAGATTAAAAAATAGATTTATCTCCAATTGCAGTGTGAGAAATTTATTTAGGTTCTGATTAAAGTTTTTAAAAAGTGTTGTGGTATTGGGTCTGAGACATTTAGATGTCCACTAAAATTTATGTTCTTCCTTCCAAAATTTAGAATTATCACTGAGAAGTAGCTGTCTGGTCAATGATAGTTTTCCCAGACCCTTTTACATATGGAAGTGGCCATCAATTAGTTCTTACCAGTGGAATTTGAGTGGCATTGATGGCAGAACTTTTGAGAAGTACGCATATCTTCTCTATTTTTACTTCCAGTCTAAAAATCTAGGTGCAAAGAATATTAAGACTCTAGGGCATGGTGGAACCATAATGTGGAAGGAGTTGGGTCAGATCAGGAAAATTTGCTTTGAAGAGAAAGATGTTATGCCACTGAGCAAGTGTTAACGCCACTGAAATTTTAAAATTCTAATTGTTACATAAGCTAGTGTTCTCTTAACTTCTACAAACCTGGTACAGAAGTGTCTGTCACTCTATATCACATAATTGTACAACACTATTGTTCTTGTTTTCTAATACAAGAACAAAAAAATGACTGAGGCATCATTGTTTTCTGGATCACCAGATTTTTCTAACACTGACAAATGCACTGTAACCACAGATTTGTAATATTCTCCTTGTTTCAAAGATAAAAAGAGAAGACATCGATTACAACAATCAATGAAATATGGTATGTATCTTCCACCTAGAGAACATATAACAAACAAGGAAAAGCTAGGCTTCCTGGGCTCAAAGCTGGAAACTCATGTGAAGCACAATAAAACATGTGTTGGACACCCATTTTTATTGTGGCAATATTCACAAGAGCCAAGATATGGAATCAGCCCAGGTGCCCATCAACAGATGAATGGATAAAGAAAACTATTTTGATCAAAACATGAAATAAGCACATTTGGAAACCCATTAATTTGTACAGAATGAAACCCTTTGATTTGTACAATTAATATGTCATAAAATTACAATGAATGTGTATTAAGAAGCAGATTTAACTCATCCATTACCCAAGACATTTGTTTTATTACTGTGTTTACTTTTGATATCAGCAGAGGTCATTTTGTAAACTCATTTTTTAAGCTGAAAATGTTTAGAGGAAATTCAAGATGACCACCTTCACTTGAATAATGTTTTCTGAGCTTTGAAGTGATCAATTTCCATTTGCTCAGAAAAGTATTTATTCAGAAAACTAATTATCTAAAACAAGTCAACAGTAACAACAATATCTGCCTCATACCATCTCCTGAAAACTAGGAAGACAACCTCATGCCACCAGGTCTCATGCACTCAATAAAGTGATTGGAAAAGTTGAAGGTCAATGTCTGTTGCTTTTTATTTTCTTTTTAAGAAGTTATTACTAAAAAAGGAAATGAGAAATATCTTAGAAAAAAACTGGTTGGCTTGAAAGCAGAGTTAGAAGAAAGAGAGTTAAGAAATTTGGGTCTTGTAGAGTCCATTCTTTTTCCCAAATAAAAAAATGATACGACTGTTAAAAATAAATAAATAAAAAGTTTGCTCAGAAACCCCATAAAGAGTCCTCAGTTAAACAGGATTTAGTCTGGCCACAGAGACTAGAGGTAGGAGTTACCTTCCCAGGCAAGACTATCATTCCAAATGAACTTGACGTAGACCCCATTAATTTGAGAGACATGCATGGAAATTAAGGATGAAAATATAAAATCTCTGGATGTGATTAGTGGCATAGCAAATTAACTAGAGCAAACAAAATCAGATGCCAGATATATTTAGAGAACTGAACTTCCTAATAAGCTAAAAGCTGCACTAAAAGGGGTTATGTCTGAGACAACCATGGAACCTACATACTGACATGAGCAGGAATGAGCTGGCAACAGGAAGGAAGGCTGACTTCAGCCCCACAAGCCGCATAGCCATGGAGGACAGTGAATACAGACGTATTGTTAAAAATCATAAAGCTAACCATGGAAATAATTTTTTAATGTCTAACCAATATTGGAAGAGGAAATTAATGGATGTTGCTTTTATGGCATGGAGTTAGCAGACTGTCTTATTTTGATAAACCAAGAAATAGAGATTATGCAATTATAAATAATCAAGAAATAGATTTATAAAAATACATTTACCATGATAACCCTGAGGAGAATTAAAACTGTAAGACTAGGTGTGAGGGTGCAATAATAGAAAAGGCCATTTATTTATTTTTTATGTGTTCATATTCAATTTGAAATAAAAATTACTCAGTTATGATACAATCAATATACGATGAGATATCTCACAGCATTCACTAAATGAGACTGATATGTACCAATAAATCTTTAAGTAAGAAAAGCATGCTGTTTAGCATGATAGCCAAAATATGTTTTAAAAGTGTATACATCCGGAGATGGACATATGATAGAAGGCAGGTGGATGATCGATAATTGATAGATAGAAGCTATAGACATTTAAACATTTTTTTCTGAGTAAGATATCAAGAAGGATACACACCAAACTATTCAAACTATTCTCATTCTTTTTTTTTTTTTTTTTTGGTAAGGAGGAGCAGGAACCTTCAATGCAGAAACCCATCCTCAATTATTTCCACACCCTCGATAGCCAGCACCTGTGGTTTTCTATTAAACTGAACATTTAGATTCCTTGGGCCATATGCCACCGTTTTCAGGAAGAGTACTCCAACTGCTGAAGTTCTGTCCCATGGATATGACCGCTTGGATCTCTGACTCCTTCTTTAAATGAATTGCTTCTACCGGGCAATCTTTTCCGGCTCTCCCTGCCAGGTCCATCCAGGGATCCACCCAGATGTGAAGAACACCTGGGATCCCTGCAGAACAGCTCTGCTCTTCCGGCCCCTCCCCAGGGAAAACTCTCACCCGGACAACCGGAACACCCCCGCCGGGACCGAGCCACCTCCCGCTCCTCACTCGGACTTCCACCCGGGACCCCTGAGCGCCCAGCGCGGAGGTGCTGAACCATAGCGGAGCGCGAGGATCTGCAGCGGAAGCTCCCGGGAGACCCCGGACTCCAGCATAGACCCGTCGCTGCCAGCCGCCGCTGCGTCTTTCCAGTCTGTGGAGTGAGTTTGGGTTTCCTTCCTCCACCCAGAAGCCTTCGGAGTTTCTCCCGATTTGCTGGGGTCAGAGTGTGGATCTGAGGGTGAGAGATCACCACATGCATTCGTGTGCTCTGAGAATCGTACTGGCGCCATGGGAGGGAAGGAAGGAAGACTGAGCAGTCTGGCAATCTAAACAAGAAAATGAAGGAAATGAAGAGACATTAAGTGCAGGTGGCATGGATGGTGAAACTCCACCGACAGGTGTGGAGTTTCCTGTGGGGTGCTGGGCTTGCAAAAATGGAATAAAACTAGAATACAAATAATAATAAAGGCTATAGTGTAACAATATAATAATATAAAATAAATAAGTACTATACCATAATAATAAAATAGAATAGAAATAATAATGAAATACTCTTGATGTGGGGGAAAGGAACACTTAAAACACTGTTGATGGAATTGTAACTTAGTGCAATCCCTATGGAAAACAGTGTGGAGGTTCCTCCAAGACTAGGAATGGTACCACCAATGTGACCCAGCCATACCAATCTTTGGTATTTACCGCCCAGAATTAAAGTCAGCATACTATCGTGATACATGCATACTCATGGATATAGCTGCCCAATTTACAATAGCCAAGTTATGGAACCAGCTGAGGCGTCTGTCAGAAAATGAGTGGATAGGGCTGGGGATGTGGCTCAGCAGTAGAGGACTTGCCTCACCTGTGTGAGGCACTGGGTTCGATCCTCAGCTCTTCACCTTCAGCCATCCTTCAGTACCTCCGCGCTGGGCACTCACCGGGTCCAGAGCGGAGGTCCGAGTGAGGAGTGGGAGGTGGTTCGGTACTGGCAGGAGTGTTCCGGGTGTCCAGGTGAGAGTTTTCCCTAGGGAGGGTACGGAAGAGCAGAGCTGTCCTGCAGGGATATAATATATACACACACTTACACACACACACACACACACACACACACAAGAAAATGAGTGATAAAGAAAATGTGGCATATACACACATTGGAGTTTTACTCCACCATAAAGAAGAACAAAATTATGTCATTTACCAGAAAATGGATGGAATTGAAGACCATCATGTCAAGCAAAATAAGCCAGACTCAGAAAGTCAAGGAAGGGTCATGCACTTTCTATCATATGTCAAACTAGAGAGGGAAAAAAATGGAAAAGAAAAGATATCTAGTGAAAATAGAAGGGAAAACAGTAAGGCAGAGGAAGAGGATCAAATGGAGAGACAAAGAGGGGAAGGTGAGATATTGGGGAATAAAATAGATCAAATTGTTATGTGCATGTACAAATGTGTCACAATGAATCCCAATAATATGTATAATCAGAATGCACCAATAATTTTTAATGGAGTGAATGAAAGAACAAGGTCTTTGAGTGTCTGCCTTTAGAAATTCATTTGATGAAAAATTTCCAACAGTATTTCTGTCCACTGTGAACATTTGTAGCACAAATCATGTACCACGAAGAGTTTAAATTGAGAGGAATTTTGTCATTGCTCTTATTAATGTTTGCAGTTTAAGCTTCAACCCCACCCTTTAATTCTTTTGGCACTTAATTTCCATGAAACGATGCATGCACAGAATCTGTTGAAATTCAAGGTGACTCTGAGGCCTCAACAGTGGAGTAGGGTAGCAAATGGAGAGTATTTGAAGTCAGCATTTTATCTTTCTTTTTTTTTTTTAAGGAGAGAGATACAAGTGACCTGTTTCCAATGGAAAGAGCCCAGAAGAGTAAAGAAGAAAATAGTTTGTTTGTTGTTGTTTTTTCTCAGAGGCTGGAATCTTAAGTTGTTTCAGTAAGGAGGTACAGGTGTAGCTCACTTCTGTCAAGTTTTCTTTTCTTCTCATTTCCTTTTTATTGAAAAATAGTTATGTTTTTCAATGATGATAACACTTAGAAAGGAAACAAAAGAACCTAAAACTTGACCCAGATCAAGTCATAAATTCAGCTGACGTCAGTTCTTCACTAGTCTCTGACAGTTACTGGACTTTGTATATAAGAACACATTTGTCAGCAGCAGAAAGTTGGGTTTTGATGTAAACTCATTTATTGAACTTATGTGCTAGGCAACGTATGGAACCCTTAACATGTATTATCACTTCTAATTTCACAAAACTCTACAAAGTGAATTACTTTTTCCTTCCATGGATGAGGTACAATTACAGGGAGTTAAAAACTTGTCCACGGTCCTGCAGCTAGCTAATGGTAGCCACGATTTCAAAATTTTACTCTAACTCCAAAGATAATGGCTGAGCACAACATTCTCTGTACCTATGAAGCTATCTTATACAAGTGTTTTAAATGCTACAGTTTTATCATCCCACCCCAAAGCACAGATAAATTTAATGTTGATTTCTTCTTTTGATTATTACTAAAATTGTCCCTGCAATTTCTTTTTTTTAATAGATTTATTTTATTCATTTATTTTATGTGGTGCTGAGGTTTGAACCCAGGGCCTCACACATGCTAGGCAAGTGCTCTACCACTGAGCCACAACCCCAGCCCCTACAATTTCTTAATGTAAATAACCATCCTTTGTTGTTTAGTCTTTTAACAATATAAATTATCAGAAAGGAATTCCTCAGATGTCACTCTACCCTTGCTATTTTCCATCCCAAAGTTCATACAAATAAACACCTCTACTCAGATGAATATCATCTAGTTCTCTTCCATTGCTACAATCCATTCCCATGACTCCAACCGGGACTTTATTCAGAAACTTGAGAATCAAACTCCATTTCCACTTTCCAGATCCTTTCATTACTCCCCAGTCTCTCAGCCTCAGCCTCCTTACAGTCTTGCCTCCCCAGCCTCAAATACGTACACAGGCTGAACCTTTCTCTCATTAACTTTCTCAACTGCTTCATCCATTGGCTTTCCTCTGCACTTGTCCTGGAATTTAATCATCTGGATCAATTAAACCCTTCCTTTCCAGTGCCACAGCATTGATAGAAATTAATATTTACTACCTCAAGTGTATTGTTTACAACCACAGTTCCACTATTATTTAACAGCAACCTCAAAATCCTATGGCATTTGCAGTTCTTTTCCAGTCTCAGCAAATACACTTACTATTGCAAAGAAACCCCTTTCAACTGTCTGATCCCTCACTTACAGTCTAAGTAGGCTTATCATGCTCCATTTACAGCACACCTAACCTCCTTTAAGTTGGAGTTGATAACCTCCAACTTTCTCAAGAAACTCACTCTGTCATACTTTAATTTCCTGTATCATTGGGCGCTGTGGCACAGGCTTGTAATCCCAGTGGGTCGGGAGGCTGAGGTAGAGGATCAGGAGCTCAAAGCCAGCCTCAGCAAAAGCAAGGTGCTAAGCAATTCAGTGAGACCCTGTCTCTAAATAAAATACAAAATAGGGCTGGGGATGCGGCTCAGTGGTCAAGTGCCCCTGAGTACCCCCATCCCCAGAAATCTCCTGTATCAATAACCTCTCCCTGCCTACTAGCATGTAGTATACTGAATACGGGTATCCCACGTATGAATTCCCATGTCCTAATCCTCAGATCTTTGAATATGTCACTTCACATGGCCAAAATAACTGCAAATGTTGTTAAGAATATTGAGATGGAGAGATTACCCTAGATTTTTTGGATGGATCTGACATAGTCACAAGTGTCCTTATAGAAGAGAATGATTAAGCAAGAGGAACCAGTACTTGATGATTTGGTAAATTAGAAGATCCTCTGTCAGGAAAGCATGTTCTGGAGAGAAAGTCATGAGTATGACTTTTTTCTAGGGTCTCAAAAAGATCCATAGGTTAGAGTATTCAGTCAAGCAAAGGGATCATGAATTGAATAGGCATGTGGCCCAGAGGTCACTTCAGACTTCTTAGCAGAACTCAGGAATATAAATGGGAATTTCAGGAAAGACAGATGGAGGAGACTCATCCCAAGAAGCAAAGCCCTGGGACACACACAGGAGATCTGCAAGGTCATATCACCAGAAACATTGTCAGTTTGTACTCAAGGGGATGGAAAGAAAATAAAATAAAATAAGGCTATAGTCTGATAATATATGTGTTACCTTTCATTTCGAAGGAAAGATGACTCCAAGGATCTACAGAGCATCAGGTCCAGAGGGAAAGAAAGCCACAAAGAATTGTTCCAAGGCCTTGAATCTAATGGAATTTGCCTTGACAGATTTTGAAATTTCTTGGGCCACATGGCTCCTTTTCTTCCTTCTTCTTCTTTTTTGTTTTTTCTATTTGCATTTCTTTTCTTTATTTTTAATAGGAACATCTATAGCTGGCATCCTATCCTTGCCCCTACCATTGTATTTTGCAAGCCATAACTTATTTTCTAGTTTCAAAGGCTCACAGAGGGAGAGCAATTTCATTCCAGGGTAGTTTGGAAATATTTAGAGCTAATGAGATTTAAATGGGGTATTTGGACTTGAGTTGATATTACAATGGATTGAGACTTTGGGGGAACGTGGAATGGGTTAAATACATTTTGCATATGGAATAGATATGAATATTTAGTGGGTAGAGAGAGGAATATATTAAGAAAATACATGGTCCCCAAAGATATCCATGTCCCAATGCCCAGAACATTTTACTATTACCTTACATGGCAAAAGCAACTTGCAAAAGTGATTAAGTATCTGGAGATGAGAGATTTTTTTCCATAGGCCAAGGAAGGCTGATACTCTCTAGAAGATGAAAGCAGTAAGGATTCCATAAAGCCCCCCAAAGCAACACAGTCCTGCCAACACCTTGATTTTAGTCTTCCTGTGAAAAACAGAAAGTCCAGTGGTCCATTTTCGAAATATAGTATTTAGCCTTAAATGTAAAATCAGGGTATAAGAAAAGCAACCGGTAGCCTATCTATCTGAATTCCTGGATCCAGTCTCCAGAGGGTGGACTGAATGTGTCCAATCACAGCCATTTTGAGTCCCCAATCTGCATCCAATTGAAGTCATTTTAATTGTAGCCCTTCCCTTTGCCAGCCCCAATTTTTAAATTAGTCATGTTGATGCAACTCTGAGCCCCTCCTATCAGAGCAAGGGGCCGGGCTGTGTTAGAGATAAAAACAGGCAGGCTGCTGACCCAAGTGTGGTTGCTTGCTACTGTCTGTTTGGTAGCACATCTCTCTGCAGAAGTAGATTTTGCCTGGCGGAGCTACTTCCATGTATGTGTCTGTTATCTTGTGACACCCCGGTATTTTTAACATTCCAACCCCTAGAATGATAAGAGAACGCATTTGTGTATTTGGGGTAATTCGTTACAGCCAAGATGGGAATGTGATACAACAGTCATTTACCATTCATTTTACTAGATGATGAAGTCACTTCCATCTTTAAAGTAGCAATTAAAAGAATGAGCCCCTGCCCTGTTTCATCTGCTCCCTCTCAGCAGTACACCTCATAGAGGATGCACTCATTATCCTGACTTCTTCCTCTTTAAATTTCTGAAGATAATTGGTCTAGTCTACCTCCAGACCAGAATCTACCCTAAAGCTCCTCTCTCGCCAAGGATCATCTGTCCATTCCAAATCCAAACAGCACTGTTTGGTCCTTAACTTATTGACCTCTTAACAATATTCAAGATTTATGCCAGTCTCTCTTCTCCCTTGCTTTAAATTACAATATTCTTTCCAAATGTACTTTTCTTCTTACTTTACTAATCAGGATTTGGCCACTGTCATTTAGATCTGACCGCTCGAGTAATAAGTCTGGAAGCCACTATTCCTCACTTCCTTTGACACTCATAATGTACCTAAATTCCATACTCTTATTTATATCACATCTTCTACTAACTAAAATGTGCTTTATCTTGTTTTTTTAATTTTTAGTCCAGATTTATTGCAGTATAATTTATGTACAATAAAATTCACCCTTTTAGTATATAATTCAATGGGGTTTTATAAACATAATTTGGCTTATTGCAATAACTTCTTCATTCCCAGCCATTTCTCCATTTTACTTTCCTTTCTTCTTCCAGGGGAATTTCTCTAACCTATCAACCTGATAATGTCACTCTCTGGCTTGACATCCAATAACATTTATTCTTTAAGATTTGATATGCCTGTTAGCATTCATCTCTTTTTAGACCTTCCAAGCATGATTGCTTAATGGTGACAAAAGTTTTAATTCACATCATCTATCTAATACCAGTTCCATCATATACTAGCTTTGACATATTGGATAACTTGATTAGCCTCAATTCTTTCTCAATTAATAGGAGTTGTAGCAGTGTGAGTTTTAAAGCACTCAATGAATGAAATTTTGTCAAAATATCAGCTACAAAGCAATAAGATACAGGTATTATTGTTGCTGCTATTGTTTTTCTTATTATTATCATGATATATTGAGAACTATGAATGGAGCACTAGGCAGCATGTTCTTCCTTAAGCTTTAAGACAGACAAGTCTCATGTTGAGTAGCAACAGTAATGTCAGCCATGTCAGCATTTAGATACACTTTTTAGAAAATTCTTTCTTGGCAACCAATTAACACATATTTATCAAGTATATTTAAACATGTTTTTAAGGTGCCCCAGGCACATTTTATACATTTGATATTGGAGTAGTAAACAAAATACATAAACTCCTTGCCTCACAGCTTACATTCCGGTGAAGAATAAAAGCAATAAGAAGAAAAATAACAAGAACATGTGTGAATGCTTGTCCAGTGTGCATGAGGCCCTGGTGTTGATCCCAGCGCCACACACAAAAAAAGTGCAATGTTAAATAAAGGCAAGATGCAAGAAAATAAAGTTCATAGGGAAGAGAGGATATAAAATATTGACCGAATGAAGGTTAAAATTTAGATAAGACAGACAGAAACATCCCACGCAGAAGGACTTGACTAAAGATAATAATGAGGCAAGAAATTCTGCCATTCTGTTTTCCTGGAGAGAAAGTGCCTGACTGGGTGACAACTAAGCCCTGAGCTGGCTCAGGGAACATCAGAGAAGACTCTGTGGCTTAATCTGAAAGACCAGAGTAAGAGTGGGGAACCGAAGGTCACAAAGATAAGGGGAAGAGGCTGACCAGGCATGACCCCAGAGATCAAAATAAGGCCTTGACTTTTACTTGACTTTTACTCTGAATATGATACAATTTTAGCCTTATTTCAATTTTCTTATTTTTATGGAAAATTGGAATAATTCATGTATGTGTGTTTCTTTGTAGGTATATTTTAAAGGAAAAAAAATAAAAATGAAATTTAACCATAGAATAGTGTATATTTCTTAAAAATGTTTGACAGTCTAGCACTTTACGTATTATTTTTCCCTTATTTTTTTTTTCTAGGACTGATATGATCATTGTTCTAAGGGCTGTCCTTACAGTTAGCTCATGAAGCAAAAATTAAGTCAAGATCACTTGAATATATTTTTTAAGATTATAAGGCCAACAACATTTCTTTGAAAAGTTTCATTCTAGAACATATTCATTTTCGGTTTCAGTTGTTTCATCATGAATACAATCTTCAACTTATAAATCATAAGTCACACATGCTATTACCTAGTACCTATGATGTCTCTTTGGAAAAGAAATTGCTTATAAATCTTGTCAAAGATCTATCTAGCTTCTATTCTGCAGAGAGTCTTCTGGATTAAGACATGACCCACCAGAGTGAACTCTAGTCACAGCTACAGAAGTCAAATGAGCACACTGGGTCTGTGACATTTCTGCCACAGGCTTTTTCGACACCTGTTGATTAGTCAGTCAGAGGAAACCTCAGGGCTGAAGATTTGCCAGCTCTGTGGAAATTCCTTCCCGAAATAGCAACAGCTGAGCACAATGCCACCACGCCAACAGAAGTAGAGGAGGGCAGGCCTCAGGCTGTGTGTGGCAGAGCAACTGTCTTCAACGGTTGGCATTTTTTCAGTGTTTAAGTCCTTCCTTGTTCCAACAGCTGATTTCCTCCTTTGTCGTGCTCTTTCTTTCTGTTTTCCCAGGGAGTGACAACCACACCCTTCCACAGTGGGCTTCTTTGGGCAGCAACTTCCTAAATGGCTCCACAGCTGTCCAAAGTTATCTGGCACTCCACCCCAAGTTTGACATCCCCTAAGTGTGCCCAGGAGACTGGCAAAATGCAAAGTCCAGGAGAAAAAAAACCAACTCAATATGAACCACTTAAACTTTCAGGTATGCAAAAATTCTTAATTTTTAAAGTTATATTCAAACTACAAAGATCATTTTTCTTTCTGTTTCTCTTAGCTTTTTCTCTCCGTTATTATAAACACTTCAAAAAAATTGCTTTTTTAGGGCGACTTTAAAATTCCATGCACTTACTAAGCTAGTCCACAAAATTGTACATTTAGTTTGTTTCGATTTTTTGCTATGACAAATTATGTGAAATTGGACTGCTTTTACATAAAGTGTCTCCTGTCGTTAGGATTATGTCCTCAGAGTAGATCTGGGATGGAATAGGTCAAAGGATTTGACATTTTAAAGGTAGCCAGATGAAGATGAATGTTCATATGTGCGGAATATGGTGCAGTGACAATCTGCAAATCAGCAACTAAGGGCTGGCCAGCAGGAGGGGAAATCTAGTTTAAGATATTTAAATTTAGTAAAGTTTACTTTAAATTCCCTAAATGAAGCTTGCTGGATTTTAAATTTCTTTACTGGATTAGTCTCTAAAATTGCACTATCTAATGGATTAATTGGTCTAGAAACGTTTTCTAATGATTCCAATGACCTACGGCTCATTGGATAATTTTTTACTGTCTTTTGTTGTTGTTGTGAGCAAGTATAAGGCAAACAGATTCACATTTCAAATTTTTTTAAAAAAGTATTGAAAGTTTTCTTTAATCTTACCTCGCGTATATAATAACTAGTAAACAGTGTGCTTGCTTCACTTAATGGTGTATTGAGACTTCTTTTCCACATCACTTCTTACTTTACTACTTTTGAAAGTGATTTTTAAAAAGTTTCTCATTAATAAAAGCATAAAGAATAAGAAACAGAAATAGTCAAGATAATCTCTGAAACTATTTTTCCCTCTGATGCCAGTTTTAAAAGTAAAGATACAACATGCACACGGGAGTAATTTCCCATTTCCACAGTGTTCACCTCATAGCTGAGTGCTTTTCCTCTCCAAGATTCACTGTTTTCTTCCAGGAAAACTTTGAAAACTTCATTATGCCAGGAAAGAGAGAGATAAAATGTATATATAGATATGGAGATAAAAGTATATGTATACATGTGATAATGCTATATAGATTGTTGTGTACACTAATTTTATCCTAAATCTACCCTGAGAATATCTGCCTAACTATATATTTACTTGTGCATGCCGCTTCATTTTTTCCCAATTCGTGTGAACCAAAAGAAATTTTATTTTGCTGAATGAAGTGAAATATAAATCTAGTTCTTTAAACAATATAATAAGGGGTAGGTCAGCGGAATTGAACAGATCCAAGAAATAGACCAAAATACATGTACTTATTTAATATATGCTGCAATTTCAAAGTTTTTCCCATGCAAGAATCAGATATGTCATTCTATTTAATTTATTATTCCATTCCCTGTGGTTCTGTCATAAGGAATTTGTTAGGACTCTCTCTACCATTAGTATTCCTTTTGCACAGTCTTCATGATTGTTTTTCTATGCAAATTTGTCTACATGAAACTTTGTGTCAGTTTTTCTAGTTCCACAAAGCAAAATACCATTTGGACTGAGATTATATGACATTTACATTAGACCAGAGACTCTGTGCCTACTAGAAGAAAAAGAAGGCCCAAATCTCCATCATGTTGGTCTAGAAACAGAATTCCTCAACAAACCTCCTAAAATGCAAGAAGTAAAATCAAGAATTAATAAATGGGATGGTATCAAATTACAAAGCTTCTTCACAACAAAGGAAACAATGAAGAATGTGAAGAGAGAGCCTACAGAATGGGAGAAAATCATTGTCACCTGCACCTCAGATAGAGCATTAATGTCCAGGATATATAAAGAACTCAAAACATTAATATAAAAAAAACAAATAACCCAATCAATAAGTGGGCAAAGGAACTGAGCAGACACTTCACAGAAAAAAAATATATGACTGATCAACAAATATGTGAAAAAATGTAAAACATCCCTAGCAATTAGAGAAATGCAAATTAAAACTACTGAGATTTCATCTCACTGCAGACAGAATGGCGATTATCAAAAATACAAGTATCAATAAATGTTGGCAAGGTATACTCATACATTGCTGGTGGGACTACAAATTGATGCAACCACTCTGGAAAGCAGTATGGAGATTCCTCAGAAAACTTGGAATGACACCACCATTTGATCCAGGTATCCCACTCCTCAGCATATATCCAAAGGACTTAAAATCAGCATACTATGTCGACACAGCCACATCAATGTTTATAGCAGCTCAATTCACAATAGCTAACCTACAGAACCAACCTAATTGTCCTGCAACAGATGAAAGGATTAAAAAATGTACATAGCGGGGCATGATGGAGCACACCTGTAATCCCAGCAGCTCGGGAGGCTGAGACAGGAGGATTGAGAGTTCAAAGCCAGCCTCAGCAAAAGTGAGGCACTACACAACTCAGTGAGACCCTGTCTCTAAATAAAATGCAAAATAGGACTGGAAATGTGATTCAGTGATCAAGTACCCCTGAGTTCAATTCCTGGTACCAAAAAAAAAAATGTGGTACATATATACAATGTAATATTGCTCAGACATAAAGAACAATGAAATTATGGCATTTGCCTGTAAATAGATGAAACTAGAGAATATCATGTTAAGTGATAAAAGCCAATCCCCAAAAACCAAAGGCCAAATGTTCTCTCTGATATGTGGATGCTGACTCACAATACACAGTGGGGAGAGAAGAGGGATGGGAATGGTAAAGACAGTAGAATGAATCAGACATAAGTTTCTCATGTTAATATATGAGTATACAACCAGTGTAACTCCACATCGTGTACAACCACAAAAATGGGAACTTATACTCCATGTACGTATGATATGTCAAATACATTCTACTGTCATATATAACTAAAACGTAATTTTAAAAAGAGATTATATGACATTTATAGGTTATTTTTATGGAAAACTGATTACATTGATGGACATGGTGTCACATTTCTGTAATCCCAGCCAGCGGCTTGCGAAGTGGAGGACTGAGAGTTCAAAGCCAGTCTCGGCAACTTAGCAAGGTACTTAGCAACTCAGTGAGACCCTAATAAAATATAAAAAAAAAAGAAAGAAAGAAAGAAAAAAGAAGCTGGGGATGTGGCTCGGTGGGTAAGCACCCCTGAGTTCAATCCCTAGTACAAAAAAAAAAAAAACTGATTACATTGCAAAATCAATTTCTTCTATGTAAGAACAATGTATACCATTCCATTTATTCCATTATTCCATTCTCTTCTCATTTTTCATATGTGTTAAGATGTGCATATTAGTTAGTAGTATTCCTTGGTGTTTTATCTGTTATTACTGTGAATTATGTCATACAAATATATGGTTAAATGGTATAAAATACATGTTTATATGCATATACATCTAACCATATATATGTATACACATACTTATATGCACACATGAACATGCCTTAATATATAGCCTTGAAAGAGAACCATTCTCCTCTCATCCCACAAAGATGTTTTTTATTAAATGACAATGGATGTTGAGTTTTGTCAGGAGACTTGTTAATAATCTAGGAGATAGCCATATGACTTTTTTTAATGGCAAATTAAATTCTAGATCTTTTGATACTAATCTGACCTTTATTGGATTATAAATGTTATAATACATCCAATTATCCACAGTGTGTTAGGCCTGTAACATATGGTAGACTTCTGTTTGTTATTATTCCAGATAATACAGTACTATTTAAAAACCATTGTGAACTTTTCTCTTTATTCAATTTGATTTTATTGAATAAATAATGATATTATGGTAATATAATGATTTTATTGTCTTTGTAAGTAAATGTTAAACTTATTTTGCTTAAATCCAGTAAAATCTGCTTTTAAAATTAATGTTACTGGCTTTTCAGTCCCAAGTAAAACTTTTCTCTACATTTGAGCCTTTTAAGGCAGATTGAAAGATTTATGACCAAGAGTCATAATATCTAACTGTGCCCCAATACCCATCTATAACCTAGGTTATGCAATCTATTCTCAGACAACCTCAACTCTACTTTTATGATGATCATGATAAGATAGTTTTTCTGCAATTAGTTTTGCACACACACATACAAATGGGCAGACATTCCAAGTAGCAGAAACATGTGGCCAAAACCCACCCACAGGCTTCAACCATGTATGTGCAGCAAACTTAACCACAGCTCATAAAACTAAACTCATGAGGGATGAATGTGGCATTCACTGCAATGTGCTGATGGATGTAACCAGTTTAATCCTACAAATAATTGATGCCATACCTGATTCTGTGACATGTGTCCCAGGAAGATACAAAGTAAGAGGAGGAAGAAGTAGAGAGACTGGCCATCTTTGAAGGACACTTGTTCCTAGACCAATAAGTGGCTGATTAGGACAAGGATGTTACAGAAAAGGTGAAATATGATCTTGAAGGTTAGGGCATAAAAGACTTTGTGGCTTGTATCTTCCTCTTTCTTGAATGACTTGCTCTAGGAGAATCTAACTGATGTGATGTAAGGAGACTCAAACAGGGAAGTTCATATGGCTCCTGCCAACAACGGCACTAACTTTCTGGGCACACGAGAGAGCTACCTTGGAAGCAAATCTTTCAGCCCCAGTCATGCTTTCAGGTGAAAGAAACTGGAGGCAACCTCTTGACTGCAATCTCAAGATACCCTGATCCTGAGACACCTAGGTACTGGAGACACACATAATAAAAGTGTATTGTTTCCAGACGCTAACTTTTGTAATACTTGTTATGAAGCAGTAGGTAACTATTTTAGTCACCTTTTTCACTGCTGTGACTAAAAGGACCCAACCAGAACAACTTTAGAGGAGGAAAAGTTTTATTTGAGGGCTCACAGTTTCAAAGGTCTTAGTTTCTAGAAGGCCAGCTCCATTCCTTGGAGCTCAAGGCAAGGCAGGACATCATGGCAGAAGAGCTTGGCAGAGGGAAGCAGAGAGGGGCCTCTACTTGCCAGATACAAATATATACCCCAAAGCCAAGCCCGCAATTCCCACCTCCTTCAGCCACACCCCACCACTTCAGTGACCATTCAGTTAATCCCATCAGGGGGATTAATTCACTGTTTAAGTTAAGACTCTCAGAACCCAATCATTTCTCCTCTGACCCTTTTTGCATTGTTTTACAAGTGAGCTTTTGGGGTACACCTCACATCCAAACTATAACAGTAACTAATACCCAATTTGGAGAAAGAGCAAATCTGTTTGCATCTTCTGTAAGAAGAATGGAGATGGGGCTGGGGCTGTGGCTCAGTGGTAGAGCACTTGCTTTGCACATGCGATAAAGGTATTGTGTCCAACTACAACAAATATAGTGTGTGTGTGTGTATATTATATATACATATATGTACACACATATATGTATATATAATTTTTTTTAAAAAGAAGAAGAATGGGGCTGGGGTTGTGGCTCAGCGGTAGAATGCTTGCCTCACATGTGTGAGGCACTGGGTTCAATCCTCAGCACCACATAAATAAATAAACAAAAGTATTTTGTTATGTAAAACTAAAAAAAAAATAAAACAAGAAGAAGAATGGAGATGAAGATCACTAGAATATGCAGATCAAGAACTAATATTCGAGGGTATGAACTAAATTGACAAATAGGTGCTAAAGTCACCCAAGATAGTGGCAAGACTTGGAATAAAGAAGAGACTCGAGAACCCAACTAGATCCAAAGTCCTAATTGAAAAAAAATAGGATGGAAGATGGTTGACACAAATTCAAGCACTTAAAAAGGGCAGGAATTTTTCTAAAAAAAATAATCATATTGGAACCCAATTAAGGGATCTTTTAGCCCACTTTCCCACCTCAATGCACATAGAAATTGACTCTGATGTATATATGAAAAGACAGGAGAGGCTCAATTACTGTCCATGCATTAATCCTAGCCTTAATATCAATTGAACCTTGTTATACTATCTTAAGAGTTTTGGTCAAACTACTGGTATAAATTTTCTAAGGAAAAGAAATTAAGTTGACCAGATTCTTATATTTTTGTAAAACAAGACTGTTTTGCTGCCTTCTTCACAAGGTACAAGAAAATTATTTGTTTTTATTAAAATGAAATCTAACTTTGGGACCACAAGCCATATATGTAAAATATATATATTTCCTCTTTTTATCTATTTACTTCTTTTTAACATTTTTTAAAGCTATGTTATTGCATTTTTATATCTTTATTTTATTTATTTATTTTTATGTGGTGTTGAGTTATCAAACCCAGTACCTCACTCATGCTAGGCAAGTGCTGTACCACTGAGCTATAACTGCAGTCCTTCTTTTTACTTATTATAGCTTTGGCTTTATCAATTCCCTGGTATTATACCAGGATTTAGGGAACAAGCAATTAGGGAAATGTGAGAGAGGCCTCCTCTGGTCAATAGGCCACCTGATCAGCATTGGACTCTGTTCCAGCTCCCAGAGTCTGCAAGAACATAGAGATAGCCTCCTGTTTCACTACAGCTTCTGAGGCCATGATGCCAAGGTGCCTATGCCAGACTAACTATGCCCTGGCATTTGTTCCTTCTATGTGAGAGTTCTTGCCAGTCACAGAACCCACAACTCTCTGTTTGTGCAGGCACTGAGACTCCAGCTCTCTCTCAGGCTGTGACCAACATCTTCCCCTACGAGCACCAGGCCAGCTCCCTACTGATAATCTAGCAGGGTTGTCTTCATCATACATGCAAGTAAATGTCATTTGGAAAACTTTTACATCGGTAATACTTAACTTTTTTATTTCCATTTCAAAAAGTTTGAATTTCCTCCTGAAACAAGGGAGTCTAAACATAAGAAAACTTGGCTATACTTCCTGCAAAGAGGCATGGAAACATGTTTTCATCTGATTATGAATGCCCACTGCAACAAAAAAGAATCCCTAATTGCTCAATAACTTGTGATTATTTTCCATTGTCTTTGATGAACATTTATGAATTGCATGCCTATCTCTTCCATTTCTAGAAACTGCAAAAAATTTTACCATGGTAATATCTTAGTAGGACATTAACACAGTGTGCATGCCTTCGGCACACACAGTGGGTGGGGTTACAAATTAACCTGAGATTAGCAAAAGTTATACCTTGGAACATTCCAATCTAGAAGGAGAGAAAAAAGCTAGTAGTGTCTGCCCAACACAATTTACTATTTAAAAAAATATTTTAATACTTTGAGATGAAGATTGAGGAATATAGCATGGATAACATTCATTTTTAAATTAATAATAATTAATTTAATAATAAAGTCATTGTATTTGTGCCATTTTAACCATTTGTTTAATCTCAATAATTCTTTCCATAACCAGGTTATAAAGAGGTCACAACATTTTGATTCCATAATCTCTTCCACATTCAGTATCCCTTACAATACACGGAGGTTTTTGTTTAATTTTTTTATTATGGTGTTCCTCAAATCCAAAAAGTAAAAATATTAATGTAATTACATATATAATTTATATATAATGAGCACCCACAATAATACCATGTGGATCAAATGTTACCATTTTTCCTCATTCCCATATGCCTTTTTTCTTTGAAGAAATAAAGCACCAGATAACAGTTGAAGCCTCTGTTCCGATCACCAATCCTAACTCCAGCCCCCAAATTTCTTCAAGTGCCTCCATCTTCTGTGCTTTGCATCTCAGGGAGGGTAGCCTGGTGTTTTAAGTTTCCCATCTTCTTCAGACATAGCAAGGAGTAGTCTCCTGTCTGCATGAGGGAGAAATGGCAAAGTCAGGTCCTACTGCTCCCTGGGGATTCTTTCTCAGTTCCTGCCTCAGTCACTTATTGCTATACTCAGCGTTGCCAATTAAAGTTCATTTCCAAGGAGGAGTCTGGTGCCTCCAATTCCTAAACCTTTGTGAAATTCTTTGGGGTGAATCACTTCCTATCAGCATCCTCTTCTGCAGGCTTTTAAGTTTGTGATTTAGTTTGACTCATATTTATCATTTTCCAGCAATTTTTTTTTAATTTCTGGCATCTTACACTGTCTTCCCTTCTAATTTCTATCATTTCAGTGGCTTTTATTACTATCTTATGGGGTAAAAAGCAAAAAAACCCTTCTTTAATTAATGCTATGGTTTGAATGCTTTGTCCCCTCAAAACATTATGTTGAAATTTATTCCCCAATTCAACATGGAATGGCCTTTGGGAGGTGATCATGAATTTTGCGAGCTAGCTGCCCTTATTAAAGGACTTGATGGAAAGAGTTCAACTGCCCTTACCCTTCTACTTTCCACCGTGTAAGGACACAGTGCTCCTCATCTTCAGAAGACACAGCATCTAGGGAGCCATCTTGGAAGTGGAGGTGGGACCCTCACCAGACAATAAATCTTGATCTTGGACTTCCCAGCTTCCAGAATTGTGAGAAGTCAGGGTATTTCATTATAACAGCACAAATGGATAACGCAAATCAACCAGAGGGTTTCTTTCCCCTATCATAATAAATTTCTAAATGACTAATGTGACTGATGAAATGGCCCAGCAGAGTATCCTGTTTCAAGAAGAACCATTTTTAAAGGATAAGTTTTGTCAATAAAGAAAAGTAAGTACAGGAGCAGAACTTCATAAATTTTCCACTATCAGGAAAGAATTTCTTCAGATATGAAACTGGATCAAATGTGATTATATTATTAAGACCAAGGGAAACTCAGGAACTTAACTATGAACTTTTGTGTGACTACTTTAGTCCCCTTAGTTTGGGTTCTGATACCTGACCTTGGATCATAAAAGCTTTCTGTTCTTATTACTTCTACTCATATTTTCAAGGTCTAAATATTAGACCATGTTACAATGAGATGCTACAGAATAAGTGATAGAATGATTGAGAAATATTTTTTATAAATGTAAGTGGGTTCATTGCAACATAGGTAAGATTCAGTCCCTGTATGTCTGTGCCCATTTCACCCTATTTTGGACTATGTCTTTAATACACACCAATCATGGGACAATTTTTAATTAAAAATATGAAGTAAGAAAGCAGTCGGACTCTCCATTCAATCTGACAGGTGGTTAAAATTTTAAATAGTTATTACATTTACTATTTTAGGATAATTTACGACATGACTAAAAGCTAAATGCACAGAGCAGATTATAATAAGTCTTCCTTAAGAGTGTCGTTTTTTTTTTTTTTTTTTTTCTATTTGGAATCACGTACTAGTAATTGATTAAGAGTATGTTGAAAGGAATCTTTTAGAGTATAAAGAAACATTCTATGCTTACTAGATGCATAAAAATAGTTCCTTTTATACTAAGTGGCTTTAATTTCTAAGAACCCTCAGACCTGGGGCTGTTTCCCAGCCCACTGCTAGAATTCCTGATTGTGGCACTCTGCTGAAACATGAGTTCAGTTACCAAATATAGCCGAGTGGAGTAAGAGGACAGATGAGAGTAGTGTAAGGCCACAGTTGTCTGAAAGTGACCACGGACCAAGCAGTCTCTAATGGACAGGCAAAGCCAACCTCCGCTCTCCCAGGAAAGAAGAAATGCTTATCTGAAATAACCCACCTTTCTGGAGACTTCAAACTGACCAAGCATTGAAAAGATCTATAAGGTATATCTTAATATTACTAACTGGGAGGGCAATATTTTGAGGACTTTTTAAGAAAAAGTTTGAAAATAACAGTAGTTTGCTTGAGGTTATATCATTTAAAAGATGCCTGATTTTTCTCTTTCCTGGAGAGGAAAATTAATGCAAATTTTATAGTCTTTCCACAAACAGATAATACATAAGATTTTCCTGCCAGCTTTATCTCTGCCCATGCCGTCAGAGAAACTACCTTCTCTATCATACACTTAAGCATGCTAAATTGGTGCTATCGATTCCAAAAGGATGAAATGTGGTTATAGAGCCAAACAAGATTGTGAATGTGTTATGCTTCACAGAAAATAAAAATTTAGTTATCTAGATGCTCATCCACAGTTGAGTTAAAAACTGATAGGTTTTAATGATAGACTTGAGATTTTTAGTAACAATCCAAATTGTTAGTTCCCCTTTCAAAGGATTTTGTAAATAACTTCTTAGACATAATTAAATCAGTAGACTTAGTAACAGCAATTATGTTAAATTATACTTATGCATAAAATTTGCATACCTAATTTTTAGAAGATGAAGCTTAGTAAGAGAAATTACAGGGCAGTGTGTGGAATCCGGTTAAATTTAAATATCACAACATATCTTCATATCCTGTTGTCTTAAACTACACATGAAACTGTCTTGAACCCAATATATGAAGTTGATTCAGAATGATTTCAGTCTCATATTACCTTTTAGCATTTTCTAAAAATACTAATTGCCTTCAAGTATGAACGCTGTGGACAAATATAAAGCCAATTTCTCTGACAGAAAACTATTAAAAATAAAGTCAGTCCTGTGTATATGGAAATTAAATTTCTTTTTACATGATAGAAATAACTTCCAATTTTTTTCCCAAGGATAAAAGAACCTGAATACTCACCTTGATTATTGAGATTTTTAAAAATAAGTCTTTTTGACATACTATTGCGAATAGTAGACAAGGCCTACAGAATTACCTAGCCAATATCTGCTCTGTAAATACATGATTACACATTCTTAGAATTCAAATTAGTTCTCACTCATTCTGGCATCTGAGGGGAATTAGGGTCTGTATCTCAGAGCTCTATATCAGTTCCCTGTCCAGACCACTCTCTTTTATTGCTGAAACTGAATTTAAATCTGACCTTCTCACAAACTTCACAACAGAATGAGGATCTAGATTATACTGGACAATGATTTCTTTACCTTTTAAAAAAAAAAAAAAAAAAGACTGTACAGAGGAACATTATTCAGATTCACAAATCAACCTGACACTTTAAGAGACACCAACTGAAATCTGCAGGCCAAGATAAGTGTCTCTGCCTCTTTAATGGTATGACTGAGGAGGTTATCAAAGGTTACGGTGACTCCAGAGTTCCAGTTGGAAATTCAGACCATCTAGAGTAAATGGCTGTGTCCTGATTCAATCCCAGCACAGAGAGCAAATATTGAGCAAAGCAGCTCTGACTATAACTTATAACTGATAAATCATCACATCGGAGAATAAAGAGATCAATTGGGTAGAGTTTGAATTTACATGAGAAATGGATGAATTGGATGTAAAGTCTAGATATTGCAACAGATTCAACGTGATGGTTAAAGATGATAAACTGAAGAGGATACCAGGAATAACTCCAGATATTCCCTGTAAAATACATTTTATGACTGTTATAGCATTAAATGAGCTATTAGTTCACATCCCCAAAATTGGGATAAAATATTCTGTTTAGAGGGGCATTCAAAACGGTTGGATAAATATGACATATCTTTCTATAATGATAATTTGCCTATTGGAAAGGAAAAGAATCCTGTGTCCTTATTAAGAAATAGATTGTAATATTGTACATTTTTTTTGCATCAAACATAAGATTTTATAAATTTTTCATCTTGACTTTTGCCCCAAGGGCCCTTTCCAGGGAAAAGAATGTCATGGCAAAGAAGGAGAAAGGGAGCAAGGGACAGAAGGAGCAGCAAGAAACAGATGTAGTCCAGGAGCTACCTGGTTTCCAAAACAACAAAAATAAGCTTTAAAGTTTTTCCCATTTTAGTTTTCCTAGTTACTTTAATTTAAAAATATTTATAGTATCAAATCTTTGAATCAATAATTTTCATTCCTTTTTTGTCATCGTTTAAATAGGAAAATGAGTAAATAAAATTGCTCTACTTAAAGTTATTCCTAATGTTAATGCTTTTTTTAAAAAAAAGATTATGAAATATGCAACAAAAGATTCTCCTGAATATCTCACCTCTCAACTCCACCCTTGTCTAAACCCTACCACAGAGGTAGTTAGGGCTCATTGCTCAGGGTCATGCTCTTCCTACCATCTCTATATGTTTATTCCCACTTGTATGTGCATCTTGAGATGATTACTGAAATGATTACACCCTGCCTCGACTCTCCATCACACCTGTCAAATGGGTATATGATATCGACAGAGCCTAAGTGTCTGTCAGCTCTTTTCTAACATCAAACATCTTTCTTTCAAAACTGTACTAGCTCTTTAAACATCTCTAAAAATATTCCACACAAACAGACTGCAAAATTTATGCCCTTATCTAAATTCTTAATTTCCCATAATATCCCCCATGGGTAAAGAGAACTTTAGCAGTTAAACACAAGTTTCATTTATGCATCTGTCACTCCTGATGGTTTAATTTTAGCCAAATGTTCAAACTATTTTTTTTGCTGCAGTTTGAGAAATAGAAATGATCAAGTAATAATATCTACTCCATCAATTGTTCTGTGAATCATATGATTCACAATGTGAAAGCACAGAGCTCAAAAGCCTTGGAGTAATATGTCCTCAGGAAGCCTAGTGTGTTTTGTTTTGTTTTGGGTACTGGGGATTAAACACAGGGTCTCTGTACCACTGAGCTACATGGCTAAATCCCCAGCCCTTTTTATTTTTATTTCAAGATAGGGTCTCACTAAGTTATTTAGGACCTCACTAAGTTGCTGAGGCTGCCTGTGAAATTGTGATCCTCCTGTCTCAGCCTCCTCAGTTGCTGGGATTACAGGTATATGCTATCATTCCCTGTAGAACCCTAGATTTTGTTGCTTGTAACAGAATTCATTCTTCTGCGAGGCTCTGCTGTTTCTTGTTCATATCCCTTGTCTCTCCAAGTTCCTCCAAGTCAAGGAACTCTTTCTCATTTCAACAATCAACAGTGCCTTGCCTCAAGAGGATCTTGCAAGTAGACATCCCACAAGTATTTTTTTTTTTGGCTAACAACATAGAGAAACTTCCCAAATATCATAACTTTGATTTTCAGATAACTGATCTCCCAAAGTCAGCAACTTTAAAAGCAAAGGTTATTCATAATTTTTAAGTGTCTCTTTTCTGTCATTTGTATAGCCATAAATGTATATGAATCATATACATTTATATTTATATGTAGGTAACATATTCATGAATTCAAACATAAGTGTTTTCCCAAATACGGGGGCAGTAATGCCATGACAATTTAGGATGATAAAATTAATTATATCAGAATGTGTGATCAACATCCCAAATATGAAATCTTCAATGAGAGCTGGGAATATAGCTCAGTGGCAGAGAGCTTGCCTAGCATGCACAAAGCTCGGGTTCCATCATCAGCATCACACACACACACACTAAAACAAAACACTAAAAATGTATTTACATGTTCCTCATTTTATAGTATAACATGAGTCCTGTAGAATCAGATGATAGGAACTTCGGGAGAAATCGTGAAGTCTACAATTTCAATGAGAAATAATCTATGAATTAAGTGCCCAAAAATTTCCTTAAGAAAGAATGGAACATGCACAGGGAGTTAACAAAATATGTGACCAAGGAAGTTCACATTTGAAAATAATATCTGCTTAGAATCAGCCAAGATGCTGATAAGCTGCCTATCGACAGTGGGAGGTGAATGGCAATCTATAACGCCTCCTGGTATTTGCCAGCCCGCCCAAACTTTTGCTCCACCAAATATTTGCTGAAGATTAAGAGTTTGACATAAATGTCAAGATCCACCTGCGAGAGTGTGTCTACAGATCACCATAAGGTGACACAGCAGCTGCTCCTGGTACACTTGAGGGAAACTAAAGCACCATTAACCTGGGTGTGCCTTCTGCTGTGACTGACTCTCCCCTCCCCTCCAAGGGTGTGCCTTCCAAAACAGCCATGGTGTGCAAACCCTGAGGTTAATGTGTAATCGTGCATTTTATTTTATTAGCTTGTGTTATTTGTACTTTAACATCTTTTCAAAGACATTTTGAGCCTGTATGTAACTAAAGCATAGTACAGATGCTCAGAACCAGTCAAGATAAGGCAAGACCACAATAAGTAGATGGTAAAATTTTTTTTCTCAACTTACTACTTAAGTCTTTTATCCTACTAGAATGTTAGCTCTAGGGGTAGGGGTTAGGCTCAGAGGCAGAGCACATGCTTATCATGTGTGAGGCTCTGGTTTCTATCCCTAGCACCACCACCACCAAAAAAAGGAATGTTAGCTTCGTAGGGCAAAGAATCCATTTACAGCTCTGTTCTCAGCCTATAAGAGAGGAGTTCAACACATAGTAGGCACTCAATGATTAGATGCTAACATAATAGAAAAAGGAAGCAAAAAAAATCATTTTTTAGCTAAAACATTACTATTTCTGTGGTTTAAAATTTAACCCTGAATTTGCTAGCATCCATGTCAAATTTTACAGACAAATTTTACATCCATGTGCAAAGTTTACAGAATTCTCCTTGCTTAATACAGGTTGAGGATCTGTTATCTGAAATGCTTGGGACAAGAAATATTTGGGATTTTGAAAATTTATATATGTTTTATATATACCTTATATACATAGCCTGAAGATAATTTTATTATATTTTAAATAATATTTTTATTTTTTAATAATTATTTTTAAAATGTTGTGCAGAATACAAAAGTTACGTGGTGTGGAATTTTCTACATATGTCATTATCTGCAGTTAAAAATTTACAGGGTTTAGATCATTTTGGATTTGGGATTTGGGGATTAGGGATATTCAATGTGTAGTAGAATTCTGGAAAACAGAATAACTGTTTTTCTGGTTCTGCATTTCTTCATGAGAAACTTTCTTGGATGGTAATAAGAAACACAAAAAAATTAATGTCTTTATAGAAAAAATATCAATAGAGTGTCTGATCTATGACTGTTTTATAGTAAGATGAGCATGTAATGTGTATTTTATAAGTAACTGCTCCATGTTATATGTATGTCCATTAACATATAGCATCTACTACTTTATCAAGTTCTTACTGGAAAACAGCCTAGGGAGTGAGTAACTATTGATAAGAGCAATATAAATTCAGGGCGGGCATCCAAACCTGGCTGGAGCAAAATAGCAGCTAAGATTGACCAGCCGTCACCTCCCCACAGACATGCTGAACTATCCACACGCCTAATTACATTCACAAGAGCCAAGGAAATGAGGTGAGAGATCACAGGACCTGTTTTTAGTAAAACAAAACTAAGAGACACATTGAAGAAGACAGGAAAAAAGAGTTGCTTTCATCACCCCCACTCCCAACTCTAAGTAGCCCAACATGGCAAGAAATGCTTCCTTCTCAGGAGAGGCAGAAAGAATTAAGACCAGGCCTCTGACTTGAAATCCAGTGCCAGTGCTGTGATAGTGAACCCCAGTGCTAGACCCCTACCAGCAGGCTAATACTTGGGACAGAGAACCCCTGAACATGTGTTAGGTTAAGTATCTAATGTTCTGCACCATCCCACCTCCAATTTTGGAGGCAGACTGGGGTCAGGACTATACCTACTAAGTGGCAGGGCACAAACTCCAGCACAGAACTTTGTATTTTTTGTGAGCGTGTCCTCTTCAATTTCATTAATGTTTTGTAATTTTCATTATAGGGATTTTTTTAACTCTTTGGTTAAGTTTATCCCCAGGTATTTATTTCATTATTTTAATTTTTGTAGCCATTGTCAATGGGATCACTTCCTTTATTTCTATTTCAGATAATTCACTATTGACATACAGCAACACTACTGGTTTTTTTATGTTGATTTTGTATCCTGCAACTTTGCTGAATTCATTTATTAGTTTTAATAGTTTTTTTGTAGAGTTTTTAGGGTTTTCAATATATAAGATAGTATCACTTTTTTCCAATTTGTATATGCCCTTTAGTTCTTTCTCTTATTTGATTACTCTGGCTAGGACTTCTAGCACTACGCTGTGTAAGTAGTCAAAGTGGGCATCCTTGTTTTGATGCAAACTTTAGAGAAAAAGATTTCACCTTTTCTCCACTCAGCATAATGTTAGCTGTTGGCTTATTGCAACTGGCCTTTATAGACAAGCATGTTTCTTCTTCTTTAAAGAAATTGGGGAATTATAATTATACATAACATTAGGCTTCCTTGTGATATAGTCATACCTGCACATAGCATAATTTGGTCTGATTCATAACCTTGTAACTAACCCTTTCCCTCCCTTCTTCCCTTTTCTAAATCCTCATCTTCTGTGACCCTTGACCATCCGAATCTGGCTTATTTCACCTGGCATAATGCTCTTCAGTTCCATTCACTTTCCTGCAAATGTCATAATTCTCTGTTCTTTATGACCGAGTAAAATGCCACTGTGTACACTTATCACATTTCCTTTATCCACTAGTAAATCAAGGAAAATTGGTGTTAGTTCTTTAGATGTTTGGTAGCCAGTGAAGCCATCTGGCCTTGACCTTTTCTTTGATAGAAGGCATTTTAGAACTAATTGAATCTCATTACTTTCATTGGTCTGTTTGGGTTTTGTATTTTTTCATGATTCAGTCTTGGTAAGGTATATGTGTATAATAATTTTCCTTTTCTTCTAAATTATCAAGTTTGTTGGCATATAGTTGCTCACAATAATCTCCAATGATCTCTTGCATTTTTGTGGTGTCAGTTGCCATTTCTCCCTTTTCATCACTGATTTTATTTATCAGAATCATCTATTTTTCTTAGCTAAGTTTTGTTTATCCAGTATAACATAAGACAGGGTAATAAGCAAAAGACTTTTCCCTAGGAACTTAGTGCTAGGCTGGTGAAACCTAACACGGGAAGATGCTTAATAACCCCTATCGCCAGGGCTACGGATAAACACAGCTACTGGAACAGCCCCAGTACCAGGAGAAGACATGTAGCCCTGGTTTATTGAACCTCCATTCCAGATAGCATCACCTGTGGCTGGTAGTAGCAGTCATGGATGATGAGTTCCCTGGGCAATAGATAGCCCATAGCCATGTGAACTTTGATCCTACCTCACTCTTATGCTGATATTGGTGGTCTGTGAGCTCGGGGTATGAAACAACTTAGTGGCACTGGTGGCCACAGGTATGACATAGGATCATGGAGTTGACATGGGTGACTGTGTTCAGAGCCAGGAAAATTCCTTCAGTGTCTGCCCACAGGCCAGTGACTATAGACAAGGCATTCAGGCTTACTTTTTCCCAAGGGAGAGGCTTGTGAGGATAGACTATCTTTCTAGATACTCCCCTGTTTCTTTATGAACAACATACCAACAAGTGTATTTGAATATAACCAAGGATTGGATTGCCCTCTAGTACTGAAAGAGTGACAACACATCCACAGAACACTCCTGGCTCATCTGAACCTGAGTGCTATCCAGTACTGAAATAGGGAAAGTTTTCACCATAAATAAATGATAAATGTATGAGGAAATAAACATGTTTAACCTGATTTAAACACCACACAATGTGTACACATATGGAACATTAATAAGCACCATTTTTATGTTTCTATGCATTGTTTAAAAAGTAAATTTTTTAAAATGCAGGTTAAAGAGCAGAACCAAAGAGAACATGTCCATGAAAAATACTGCAGAGGGGCTTGAGTGGCTGGGAATGAGGAGAGAGGATGAAACATTTAGCATCTCATGCCTTCGCTTGTATGACTCCCTACCTCCCAAATCCCATCCAGGGTTTGAACCATGTTGCAAATACCATATATTTCTTGGTTTCTGCCATTTGCCATGATCCAGACACTGTGGTAAGCATTAACCATATAGTCACAGCTCTGCTTTGATAGTGTTCACAGCCCAGTGAACAATGGTTCTCTAAGCAAGTATTTATAATTTAGTAAGATGAATGCAATGACAAAATACTATGAAAAGTATCATGCCCAGAATAGGAGCAAATTATATTGACTAGAAAATCCTAGACAGCACCAAAAAGAAGTAGAATTTAAGAAAGTTTTCAAGTATGAATTGGAGTTTGAAAAACAGAAAAAGAAGGGAAGGGTATTTTAGCAAAAGGAACAGCATGTGAAAAGTCATGAGGACATGAAAGAACATGGAATGTTCGTGGAATCCAGAGCAGGCCAGCAAGGGCTGACCATTGCTTGTGTTCAATGAAGGCAGATGGGACAGATGAACCATCAGAATGGATGGTTCACAGGCATTTTTACCCTGTGTATCATGTTTTGGAACTTCCTTTATGGGCCAGTGGGTACCAGTGAAAAGAAAAGAAAAGGAATGACATGACCAAATTTGTGAATATAATCTCTCTTACCATTTGTGATGCCTCAACTGCAATTCATCTGAAGTACTTCAATAGCAATTATCATCTTCCTCCTTGTGGTGATTCTTCCCTTTTGACTGATCCCCTTCTACTGGATTGTAAAATCATTGAAGGCAAGAAATTATGCCTATTTCATCTTGTGTTTCTTGGAGCTTCCCTTGCACAAATAAAGAGTTGATCCATCAATTTCCTGTTCACATTACCATGCTAGGGAAGTGGAAGAAGGGATTGTGACTATAATAATGGACAGGACTAGAGAAGAGCCATTTCTTCCATGGGGAAGAACCTATGGAGGGAATTAGAGAACAGTCATTATTTATGGATATTAGGGGAGGGGATAATTATACTGAACTATTCATGATGGAGATGATGAACTAAATAAGAGAAAAAGAAAAGGGCAATTCAAATTCCTTGAAAGAAAAAGAGTAAAGGTAGAGGGCAGGAAAGATCAAAAGTTATAGAAAACCCCTTTATTCCTCAAAATTTCAAAATCTTCCAATGCTCCTTACTAAAGTAGAAACACCACCCTTTGCAGCACTCACCTCACTTCCTCCCTACTCATTAAAAGCATTATAAATGTGTCTCTTTATTCTACTTCATTTTTGACATCTGTCACACCAGCATTGAATTACCAAGTGCACTGTTCGACATAAAACATGAAATCTCAGGGAAATCATGGAGATGTCTGCAGTTGTATTTCATTCTTTTTGATTATGACCTTTTAATTTGGGGGTGTTGACTGACACGAAAATCTCTGAAGCCTAATTTTCCAGTGAACTTGGGCCACCTGGAAACCTCCCTGATCCATCCACCTTGGAGGATCATTTTCCCTAGACCATGTGCGTGCCTCAGCAGCAATAACTGCATTGCAAATGGGATCTGAACCAGATATGCCAAAAGCCTATTATTTTCTTTTTCACTGTGCAAGCAGTTTTTAAGCTACACCTAATCCCGACAACTGGATCCTGTCAGATGGCGCCTCTTTAAACCAAAATTTAAATTAATAAGCAGGTGAGATAACATGCCTCCAGCAAACACTCCCTGTTTAAAAGTAAGAATTGGACATTTTTCCATCACTCAACGTTTGCTTTAAGCTTCCTCATATAGAGGTGTTCATGACACTTTAAAATCTAGCATATTAAGTTGAATCTGTACTAAAATACAATTCAATTAATATTGAAACTTTCATTTTTGATTCCCAGTTTCATCAGATTAATTACGTAAGATACTTGGTTGTGAAAAAAAAATAACGTAATGGTATTAAAGTTCATGGTTAAGCTCATGTGCTTTGGAGTACTGCCTGGACTTGGATCTCAGCTTTCCAACTCAGATGTTCTGCCTCAGTTTCCTTCTTTCTGATTTGGTATCCGTTATGAGGATTTTAAATGAAATAGTCTGCATAATAGCTCTTGGCACAATACCTACCTCCTGCTAAGCAGCCCATGGTTAGCCAATATAATTACCAAAATCATTGTCACCATTATTAGTTTTTATGTATGTTATATGAATTTATTAAGTAGCTAATGTTCTACAGAAGGGACCTGCAAATTTTTTCTGTAAAAGTCCAGATAAATATTTTAGGCTTTGTGGGCCATAAAGTCTCTAGTACAACTTCTCAAATCTGACCTTGGTCCACAAAAATGGTCAATCACAAGGTCATTTTCAACCTCTAGTCAGGAGGGTAGATCTTAAGTGTTCTCACCAAAGAGAAGAAAAAATAAAATGTAATTATTTGTGGTTAAGAAAATACTAATTAGTGGGATTGTGATGATAATTTCACAATACATATGCTTATCAAATATCAAAGCATATTCCTTAAACATAGATTATTCTAATGGTAAATATACCTTAAATCCATTTTCTCCCATTGTTCCAGATGTGGAACTCCTGTAAAAATTTAAATGGAGGGGGTGGGGGCTAGGGAAGAATAGAGGTACTTTGGATTAGACAGAGGGGAGGGAAGGGAGGGAAGGGGATGGGGGTTACAAATGATAGTAGAATGGATCAGACATTATTACCCTTTGTGCATATACGATTTCACGATTAGTATGATTCTATATCGCGTACAACTAGAAGAGTGAGAAGTTTTGCTCCACTTATATATGATGTGTCAAATGCATTCTACTGTCACATATAACTAATTAGAATATGCTAACTAATTAGAAGTGATGGTGGAATGTGATGAACATCATTATCCAAAGTACATGTATGAAGACACAAATTGGTGTGAATATACTTTGTATACAACCAGAGATATGAAAAATTTGTGCTGTATATGTGTAATATGAATTGTTATGCATTCTGCTGTCATATATAAAGGAAAAAAGAAAAACATAGTATCTGAGGTCAGAAGACTCAGCAGGATCATAGAAGCGTTCATCTAGATAGCAGAACAAGATCCGTGACCTCTTTGTGGTCAAGCTACTTGTCAAATCCTTTCACATCTGTGCTCATGTTGGGAATCTATCAATAAAATAGTTGAAGAAAAACAAAAAATAAATGTAGTATGTAATATAATTTTGTACTATGTAATTTTATAATTCTAATAAGAATATAATTATTTTATTAATGTAATTAATTAATATAATAATTACTATAAGCTCTAGATGATGACATCCAGCCTATTTCAGTGCACCTGTCAATTTCAGTGAAATATTTGCAGAGCTGAAAACTTTATTTAACATTTTAAATTTAAAAGAGAAATAAATTTTACCTTTTAAAACTGAAGTCAGAAATCAGGAAGCTCTACCTCTAAAATATTTGATTCAGATATTTCCCCATCTGAACACATCTCTTTGGATTTCTCACTCAGCTGTTCTCACCACACCTGTCCTTTGTTTCCACTGGGGCTTTAAGAATTCCAGTCCAGCATAGATTTCAGAGCCTGCCTCTCCCTGCCAAATTCTCAGCACCATTACCCACTTCCCCTCTGTCTTTCCACCTGTCAAAACCTGGATCATCTACCTGCACACCTTCACCTGGACAGCTGAGCTCTCTGGTGAGAACTGCACAATCACACACATTAATGACACTATGAGTACATGACATTAACTTCAACTAAGTCCTCACCTCTGCCCATACATCCTCCTCAGAGAGCTTTCTCCCTTTCCCTACAATAAGTACTTCAATTGTCTCCTGCCCTCAAGTTACCAAAAGCAAAGCCATTTCAAGACAAGAGCGCTCCTTTCTTTCAAAAATAAATTTTATCTGGACATCATTCTCTCTCTCTCTCTCTCTCTCTCTCTCTCACACACACACACACACACACACACACACACACACTCACGCACTCTTTATTACTTCTCTTCTTTGACAATGGAAGAACAGCCCACCCTAGCCCATTTGTGTTATAATATCCCAGTTACTCTCAGGTCTTGGGGTGGGACTTGGGCTACAAGTCGTCCCTGATTTTTCTGTTTTTGTACCAGGGATTGAACCCCAGTGGGACGTTTACCTCCCCACTTTTTTACTTGTATTTTCAGCTTTTATCTCTTTAATTCCATTAGCACTAAAGCACCTTCCTGTGCCCCATCCTGAAAAAAACAGTAAAAAACTTGGCTAGATTCCACCCTTTTGCTCTACTACTCCCTTATGTCTCTCCTTTCTTCAGACCTCACCACAGTCAACTGGACTTGCAATCTACACTGTCTTTTCATAGCAGTCTGCTTTATATCTCTGAGGCACACACCAAAACTGCTGTTGCCAGTGGTGCTAAGTGTTCCCAGTTGCTGGAGTCAAAGGGACACTCCCTCCTCCATGAGACATTTTCTTTGCCAATTTCCATGACACCCACTCTCCTGGTTTTCCTCCAGAGCTCTGGACAATTCTTTTCCTTACTCCCTGTGGTTTAAGAAGCCACCCACAGGCCAGTAATTCCCAGCCCAGCTCTGCTCTCCATCTCCTGTACTCTGGAGCAGTCTCTCACATTGCCTCCTGGAAATCAACACCAGAGCTCCTTCAAATGCAAAAGGCGCAAATCAAAATTAAGCTTTCTTTTTTTTTCTCCTTAAAACATGTTCCTCCTCTTTCAGCATGTGAGGTAATAGCACAGTTCATCTTCTTGTTAAGTGAGAAACCTATAATCCTGTCTCTGTATCATCTCTGCATTCAGTCAATTGCCAAGTATCATTCTGTCAGACTTATTTCCCCCATAAAACTCTGCCTGATGCTCACCCTTCTGTCTCTTCCAGGGGCTCTCACAGCACATCCTTTCTCTCTCATCACAGCATTTGTCACATTGAATCATATGCATGTATGACTTAATTGTATCCCTTATAGGCTAAGTTCCATGAGGGCAAAAACTTGGTCCTTTTCAGAGTTCTATCCCCATCCCTAGCATACTACTGGGCATGTAACATATATTCACAGTACATTTTAAATGGGTGATTTTTCTGTATAGCGTACATCTATCTCAGTTGATGTTGCCAGTTAGTCATTTAAAGAATCAATGATTTTGTTCGAATGGTCCACTTGAATTTTCAGCTCAGCTTACTTTAGGCGTGGTGGACACAAAATGTTAGCCAATCTCTTTCATCACTGAGCTCAATACAAAAACTGAAATTTTCTCGGGCCAAAACAAACAAAAAAGAACAGTGACTTCTCTTCCAAACAATAAATTTTGCAAGAAATGAAAATACAGTTGGCTTTGCCTTCAGTATACAAACACGCATTCAGCCCAAGGGTCTCTCCCTTCCCATTTTCATGCCTCTTGGGGGTTCATGTTGCCTAATCCTGCTTCTCCTCACATGTTATAAGCATTGATTCTGATCCTTGGCTTCTACGAGTGTTATCCACCATGTCTGCTCACTGAGCTTAGGAACTCTGTATTGAAAGCCCAAACGTCCTTCTCAGGACCAGTCTATAAATGACTTCAAAATAGACAAAATAATACTGAATTGTCCTTGAAACACTAGATGGGCTGTGGTTGATCTTCCAGGGTCATCTGACTCTGTAGGGTCTGTGCCTTTCATTGTTCTTAACTAGGCAATTTGACAACTCTATAAATTGTAGATATCCAATAACAGTACAAATCATACATGTTCACAGGTATACCAATTATTTTTTTCCTAGTATAATTTTGATTTTAAACTTTACATTTTATTGCTTGGTAGATATTAACCAGTTACAAAATTACTAGCAAATCCATTCCTCGTTGCCTACTTTCATGTCTGTTCTTCAGAGCCTTCTTTGAAATGGTTGTAGCTTCTTAACTGGTTTCATCATTAGTTAATTAAGTAAAATCTTGAATGCTTATTTATCTTATACTTGTTTATGTACTTGTTTATGTTTTTCATGATTTTCCTTTTCAAAATTATACTTTAACTGCCTGTTTCTCATGAACAAAACATATTCAAGTATTCAAGATGTACTGAATACAACCTTTCTCCAAAAATGAACTATATTTGAATAATCAAAGAGCAGTTAGAATGGTTCCATCCTGGAGCACAGACAAGACAAAGAATAAGAGTAATGTTTGAGTTAATAATGGGGGATGAGAGGGACAAGATCATTCCAATGGATTTATAGAATTTCCTTGAAGAACTGTGGGACATACGGTTTGGTGGGTAGAGTAGGACTAGCATGTGGAGAATTTGGCATTCAGAAAGACATCTAGACCACAGTCCAATGCTCAACTAAAGAAGATACAGTAGGTTAATACTGAGCTTTAGGGTGTTTTACCAAATGACTTCTGTTGAATTAACAGTCCGTGAGTCACAGCATCCTATGTGGTGGGTAAATTCTGGAGACAGATTTCTGGAACCCTCCTCAACTCCTGCAGAGTATCCTTTGAGATCAGAGACTTCTACATGAGAAGCCACTTCTACACGAGCAGCTCAAGTCAGAGCCCTCTTAAGACACAACTTCTGGGGAATATCCTACTGGGTTCACTCACGATGACTGACACACCTTATAAAGTCAAGCTCCTCATGTCCTCAGAGTTCCCTTTAGTGACTTCTGGACTCAGTCGTGAGGAGAAGATCATTTGAGATTTTCCAGATCATTCTCCCCATTAGCCTATGAACAATATATAGAAAAAAAACAGCACTTACACTAACAAGAAAGTCACTGCCTCACAATATTTAATTCAAAATAACAGTAGAATTTAAATTGATGCCCAATTATTTTACAGATAATTAAATAACTTTTATTTAGTTCTGATGATATTCCCATATCAATATTCTATGCAAAGCACATAGTTCTTTCACATGTCCTTCAAAATTAGATTAGGCTCTCATGGCTCTGGGATCCTTCCACTTTAGGGGGAGGCCCTATCAAAGAGGCCCCTATTATACTTTATACTATTCTGTATAATTTATTCAATGTTCTACTCATCTCACATTACCACCCCACATAACTTTTAACTCCTTTAACATAAGGACTATGTCATCATTCTAGATGAAGAGATAGCAAATCCCAACCCCTGGGTAAAAACCATTCTACTGCCTGTTTTTGTACAGCCTGAAAACCAAGAATGTCTTTTGCATTTTGCAAATTGTTGTAAAATAAATCAAAAAGAAGTCTATTATTTTTTTACTTTTAAAAACAATATAAAATTCAAACATCAGTGTCCATAAAGAAAGTTTCATTGGCACATGGTCATCGCTGATTTCATGCCACCATAGCAAGTGGAGTAATTATAACAGAGACTGGATAGCCATAAAGCAAAAAAATATACTTACTGTCTGGCCTTAAAAGAAAGTTTACAAGCCCCTGGTGCGGAACAAAGCTGTCCCTCCAGCACCTGAAACTTCCTAAGTGATTATTAATGTCTCCTGGGGTCATGATAAATGAGTGACTAGGAAAGAGCATGACTGGACAGACAGGAGGAAAGAACGAGACATAAAGTATGGAATATTTCACTGAAATCCAAAAGCAAATGAAAATTGGAATCATTAGAATATATTTTGTGTTTCAGAGTCAGATGTGCAGTCTTACTAAAAATATCAACAAGCATAACATGCATAACATCAACCTTGCATAACATTAATGATATGGGAGCTTTAGTGGGGTAGGCAGGTGTGAAGGGGGCTCTATGAGAAATACAGAATGCCCTGCCATGCGGATAGATCCATAGCAGGTATCATTCTCTTGGATTATTCAATAGGGTCAGTGAGACACTTGATACTCAGTCATAGAGCATATGTTAAATTAAAATCATAAATTATAAATACGGGTATGCGTGATCTTCCTTCCAACTCATGGAATTGGGAAAGCTGATATATCCGTTCACTTTGTCGTTTCAATTTGCAGATTAGTAGCATTATGGAAAAAAATAAATAGAAAAACAAGTACTAACCAGTACTGAACACTTCATACTAAGGATAATCCTGTTGTCTTTCAGAACACAGGAAGAAAACAGGTTCCCTGTGCCTCTGGCCTCCCTCTTGGACACAAAGGGTGTATGAAGGCTGCTCCAATATGTCAGAGACTTCCTCCCACGACTCTTTCTATGATTCTTTATCAGACATGCAGGAAGAAAGCAAGAATGCTGACTTCTCCCCGGGGCTATCTGCTTTTCTCAGCCAGGAAGAGATTAACAAGAGCCTTGACCTGGCCCGGAGAGCCATAGCCGACTCTGAGATAGAAGATTTCGACTCAGAAAAGGAGATCTCGAGAATTTTCAACACCTCTCCTGTAAGCCTCTGTGAAAATCCTCCCCACAAGGAGACCAAATCGGGGGAGCAGATCTCCTCGGGAAAAGCTCAGGAGAACAGATCAACACCCGTCCAGCCCCTGGCAGAAGAACGAACTGAGACTGTCACTTCACCTGCTTGCAGGAGGAAACCCACCATGTCACCCCTGCTTGCCAGCCCCAGCTATATCCGGAGCCTCAGAAAGGCTGAGAAGCGAGGTGCGAAGGCCCCCAGCACAACTGCAAAGCCCAAACCTGCACATCAAAGTAAGGCTGGGCCCCAGAGCCAGCTGTGTGACAAGGCGGCTAACTTCATAGAAGAGCTGACATCCATATTTAGAGAAGCGGCAAAGCCAAAGAACAGAAGCCCCAACGGGGAGTCCTCCTCGCCAGACAGTGGGTACCTGTCTCCTAAAAATCAGCCATCGGCGCTGATGAGTGCCTCAGCCAGCCAGAGCCCCACCGAAGACCAACAGGAGGTGGTCAAGTTCCCGGAGGCCAGCCATGGCCACCAGGCAGACCAGGACCTGGACCTGCCGTCCAGCACCATCTCTCACCCACAGCCCCAAAAGGCACTCCCCTTCCCCACTGCGCCCCGGTTCATCCAAAAGCTGAGGAGCCAAGAAGTGGCAGAAGGAAGTAGAGTTTATTTGGAATGCAGAGTCACTGGAAACCCAACTCCTCGAGTCAGGTAAGAAGTTTTTATTATGAAAATCTAATGATTTTATTGATGTTGGGGTTTCCTTTAATATAGGAGGAGGAAAGACTTCCTGAGTGGTTAGCCCTTTGGTCACAGAGGTAGAGTTAATTTATTAAGTATCTGCAAGGCAAAGTGTCCCAAATTGCAGATACTGGTAGGACTAGGTGCCCCTGGCAGGAGATTTCTGTTGTCACAGACCATCTGGGCCCTTGACTCAGGGAAATGGTAAAGGACTCATACATGATAAAAGGAACACAAGTAGGTTGCTCTATCGGATTCTGGAATTAGTAGCAGCCAGGGAAAATTTTAGTGTGAAACTGACTTATCCCAAATGTCATGAAGAGTGTGTATATTTGAAAATGAGTCACTGAAGATGACCAAAAGTGTAGCTAAAGTTAGCAGTCGACCGGAGGTACAGAGATAAAAGGCAAAAGTGTGCAGAGGTCAACCATGAGATGAGCTCCAAAGAGATAATGCAGGCCAAGGCCTGGAGGAAGTCAGCACATACTTGGAAAAGATAGGCACTGGAGTACCACGGGTCAGTTCTTCATGCACGGGCTCTGGCTACTGAAGCATGGGTGCAGCAAAAGGTAGAATGACATGTGTGTACCCTGGTCACTTTCATCTCACACTACCATACCCATTGCAATTTATATAAATCCCACCTCTTTAATTGCAGAGTTTATACCTTCTCCGGTGCAAAATGTTAAAGAGCAGGGCCCTGGAGTCATATGACAAGGCTTCTGGTTATGGCTACTTATACCAGCAAAGTCACTTTAGTCAAGTTTCTTTAGCTCTCTGTGACTCAGTTTCTTCATCTGCAAAGAGGCCATTCCAATAGTTATGACCTCATTCTATTTTATGGTGGTTGAATTAAAAAAAAAAATGTGAAAAAGAGTGCCATATACCCAGTAACTGCTATATTAGTGTTACCTGTTATATTTGTTATTTCTCATTTCTGATTTTCACATGTCAAAATGCAAGCAGCATTTCAAGTCAGGATTATGGTATGCAAATAAACATTCATTCATTTAGTTTGCAAGTTTTGCTTTTATTGATGATTAATGCCTTACCTAAATTATGTATGTATAAAAAAGCAAATTTAAAAGAATTTACTTTGAAAAAATAGTAAAGTAGACATCACTGGCTAAAAATTGAAATGATGGTATTTCCTTATTCTCTGTATGTCATGAATCGCAAACTTTATACCTTTCACCCTATTTCTGCTAATCTGCACTTTCCTAGTGTCGGTTTCTTAGTTTTACAATAAATTGCTCCTAAGCATGAAGTAAGCCTCACAATTAGTGGTTGAAAACTGGTATAATGGGAGGCAGGCAATTCTTTTTTCCCCAACCAATTTGTTCAACCTTGTCAGTTTTTATAGTCATTTTTGCTCTATTTCTTTTAGAACAGCAGAGGGCAGTAAAAAACTTGTTAATCTATTCATTTAATTAGCTATGTCATTCTAAATTCTGTATATGTTTTCCAAAATAATTCATTTTTCTTATCATTTTGCCTCTGATAAAAATAAAATTGAGTATTTCTTCCAGATTCTATTAAGGTTTTTAAAAACCTCCCAATCTTGAAAAAAAATTCTTCATTAGAAATATACTCACATGTCACTCAAAACAGTTTCACAAGTTTTCAAACTACATATGGTTCCATGTATATTTACTTGCAAAACAGCCACTTCCAAAAGTGTTACCATGTCAAAAAATGACAAAAAGCAATTCATTTATCACCAAAGTATGACTTCAAGTGAGCAGACCATAATTTCTGTGTTAAAGTTTACTTTCATCATTTGGTAATTCTAGGAGCCATCAAAATCATACTTCAGTCTGTTTTCTCAGGGCAGTGGAGTGCTAATTTACTTAATAGCTACAGTATTATTAATTAGTTTTCTCTGTCTCCCAGCATAACAAAGTCAATAGCTAATATTTATTAGACATTGCAAACTGTGCCCTTCTAGAATCACTAAGTCTTTGATAAAATGTTCCATTATTTGAAGTAAGCTGTCTTTTTTGTATCCTTTAGAGTTAGTTTGGGATTGGGTTGGTTTAGTTTGGTTTGGTTTGGTTCAGAGAGAGAGTATACATGCACATTGAGTTTTCTTTTTGGATTAATTTGTTTTATTGGTGCATAATAATTATACAGAATAATGAGATTCATTATGCCATATTCATATGTGTATATAACATAATTTAATCCCTCTCATTCATCAGGACCTTCTCTTTCCCTCCCCACTGAGATTTTCTAATTTCTGTTGCAAAGATTCTTGGTCATCTCTGTTGTTTATTTGTACATACAGCAAATAATTAAGGACCTTGAAGTCTTTTGACCACATGAGACATATAACAGTCTTAAGAGAAAATCTTTTTTGAAGGAAATTTTGTATAAGGAAGAAAACTTATAAAGAGGCCCTACACTGGGGCATTAGAATCTGGCTCAGGCCCCAGACATTAGAAAGACCTGTTGGACAAGCAGGCCACTTCCTAAAATCCCAGGAGCAGTTGACAGAGTTGTGGAGAGGCGAGGGTACGTCAGGAGAATCTGGAACAAGCAATGAGCAGGGTCCCAATAGATTCTGGTTGGTAAATGTAGAGACATTCAGTGTTGGGCAGTCTGCAAGTGAAGAGCTCAGGAGTTGGGTGACGGGCCAGTGGAAAAGTTCAGTGTTACTCTAAAGGAATACACCCCAGACAATTATGGCAGAGGGTGCCAGGATCCCGATGCAGGGGTGAAGCATTGGAAGAAATAACTCTTCAGGAGTTCAGGCAAGTGAAAGCCAGGACTATAGCTTCAGAAGGACATAAAAAAAAAAAAGGGCAGGAAATAGAGACTGAGTTCTGATGAGATGAGGCAAGATTTTAGTGACTAAATTTGTGCTGGGCCCAGAATAGGAAAGCAGACTGCTAACTGACATAGCTAGGTTACTAAGCTGCTACCCAGAAAGCCTTACATTAGGCCAAAATTGAGACTCTTTGGCCCAGAATCCAGGGCATAACCAAGCTAATAAGTATAGATAGGAGGAAGAGAAAATGTAGGGAGAAGCCAGGCCAGACATTTCAAGGAATTTTTACCTTATATACAGCCACTCACCCTTCCACATCATGCAAATACTAGTTATATCCACAAGCAGGACAGAAAAAGAGTTTTCTTTATTCATTCTTGAATGTCCAACAAAATCTCAACAAAAGAGAGAAGAGCTGGTGGATAATAATTGAAGTTATATGCATTTAAGTTGTATTCAGATGATATGAAAATTATTTGTTAACAAATTGAATTATCACTGTAATGTTAATATGAATTGTCAACTTGATTAGATTAAGAGATGCCTAAGTTAAGAGTCTTCTGAGTGTATCAATGAGGGTTTTCTAGAAATGATTGGCATGTGGGACAGCAAACTGAAGTGGAGACCCACCCTAAGTGTGGGTAGCACAGTCCAATAGGCTAGAGGCTTAGATGGAACAAAAATTGGAAGAACAAGGAAGCAGAAGCAGACACAAGCTCAATTCTTCTTGAACGGGTTCGTGATTGCCACTGGAATTGCCCAAGGACATCAGACTCCAGCCCCTTGCCTTTTACAAAGCAGACTCTGACCAGTGACTCTCCAGAGAGTTTCCAGGCCTTCAGTCCTAGACTGGGGGAGCCTTGTTGATCCCTCTTGTTCTGAGGCTCCAGTTTCTGGGACTGATCAGCTACTGTTTCCTCCAGCTCTCCAGCCTACATACAGCCATTGTGGACTATCCAGCTTCTAGTTGTATAGGCCAATCTAATAAATACCCTTCTTATAATTATATATATCTATATCTATATATTTATGTATATCTAGATAGATAGATAGATAGATAGATAGATAGATAGATAGATAGATAGATCTCCCATTGGTTCTCTTCCTCTGGAGAACCCAGACTAATACAATCACATTAAACAATTCATCTATTCATCCATGTGTGTCCTAATGCTCCATATTCCTCATACGATACTTCAGAACAGCATAAAGACCCTGATGTCAGCCCCCTCCCCTGTGCTCTCTATGCTCAACTTTTGTGAGTTGATAAAAATATTCATGAAAATGTTTAGTTCAAAATTAAGTATTATAAAAAGGAGGCCTATGTTTTCAGTTTATATTTTTAAAAATATTTAAAATATATTATTATTTAAGGGGTTCAATGTCTTAAACCACTTAAATCTAAGACAACTGACATGGAAAACTGTTAAAAAAAATGTGCCAAGTAACATGTAAATAATTAACCAGTCATGGAGCCTGGAATATAACTCAGGTCTTCTAATTCCGGATCCTGCTCTTCCAAGACCAGGTCACTGCTGGCCTGGTCATTGTGTCTGCCTTGCTGAGAACCTCCAGAAGGGGAGATGAGTGGAGCTGTGAAAGCCCCTGTGAAATCCTTGTAGGCATGGAATTCATATTCTAAATATTTTCAATGAAAATAGTAGCATGAGGATATCTAGAAATTTTTTCATATGAAAAAATAAAAAGCATTGCCCTTCATGGTTATTTTTGGTCACTCAACATAAACCAAAAAAAATTTTTAAAAACTTTAAAAAGTGGAGCACATACCCTTCACCAAATATCTATAAACAAAACAAAGCATTCCCAGTAATGAACAGTGGTGGATCCAAATGTATCCTCACCTTCAGATTGTATTGTAAAGCAAATGTATACATATGCAAAAGAAAAAACATAAAACACTTTTAAACACCCACCTACTGCAGTAAAAGAAAAATCCAGCATAGTCCAAGCATATGCTTTAATATACTAAATACGGTTACTCATAACTTATTATAAGATGCCTATGAGGTCATCATTATTAGCCTTATAAAGTTTTATTTAATATATGTAATTAAAATTAATTAAATTCTTTTCTTTCTATAATCAAAACCTTGCCCCTCCAGTGCTTCCAATTAGTTTACATTAGCAAGACTTTGATCATCATCAAATGCCAAAACAACAGGATTATCCAGATCAAATCTATGCAATACTGTCTGTAGAAATTTCCATTTTCTCAAAGACAAAAACAATAAAAATAAGCCATCTATTCATTTTTCTTACTAAGGGTATCAGGATGTTGTAGAGTTGATTGTGTTGTCCTTGGAAAATATATCAATAACACCACTAGCTGCTAGGTTATGAATATTAGGTGCTTATAAATTTAAGATCCAAATGGTTTAGCCCAGATGTACTGTTGTTAGAGAATATGGTCAGGGCTGGGGTTTAACTCAATGGTAGAGCATTTGCCCAGCATGATCAAGGCCCTAGGTTCAATCCTAGCACTATGAAAAAAATAAAAAAGAAGAACATAGTCAACAATAAAAATGTCAGCTAGCACCATCAAATTATCACTATGAGAAAAAAAAAATCTTAAAATACATGTGCTGTTACTGTAACATGAAAATGTAAATAGGGACAGGTAATTTGGGGACCAATTTTGTGACACACAGTAAGTTTAAGATGTATGTGCACTCACCCTTTACAAAATAATTGACTACTTGACATCTCTGCTCAGATATTTACTAGTCATATCAAATTTAATAAGCCAAAACTTCTAATTTTCCTCTCTTCCACAAACCTCTTTCTAAGTCTTCTCCATGTCCATAAAGACAACCCCCCTTTCAGCTGTTCAAGGAAAAACCACAGAGTTACCCTTGACTCCTCTTTTCCTCACACCGTATTTCCATCTATCCAAGAACTCTGGTTGGCTCAGTCTTTCATGTATCCGGAATCTGTCCATCACACCACGTCCTCTGATGAGGCTCTGATCCAAGCCACCACCCCCATCTTTCTCTCCAATTTTTGCGTTGCCTTCTAATAGATCTCCTGGCTTCCATCTCTGCTTATCAGAATCTACTCAGCACCTCCCATAACTTTTTTTAAACAAAATTATGATCACAAAGCTACACAAAGCCCCCCCATCGGCTTCTTATCTCACTCAGGGTAGAGTCCTTAGTCCTTACAGATACTAATAAGGCCTCCTCGTCTCTCTGACTTCATCCCCTGCCATTCTCCCGTGAAGACACACAACTCCTGTCACAGGGTGAGTCTTTGTTGCTGTACCAGGTATGTTCCCACCTGGGACTTCTGTCTTTTCCATTTTGTCTTTTTGAAATGCTCTTCTTCCAGAGCTCCTTTGTCTCCTTCATATCTCTCCTTAAAGGTCACCTTCAGAGTATAACCTTCCATAACTACTCATGTAAAAGAACAAGTCACCTTCCTCTGTTTTCTACCCTCTGGTATGATTTTCTCCATAGGATTTATGTGATACGTTTTACTTTAACTATTTCATTATCTATCCCTTCACTTTGAATGTAAGGACTGTATCTCTTTTACTCTTTCTTGTGTTCCCAGCGTCTCAATAAATATGTGTTTAATAATCCCATAATTAATTCCACTTCTAGTTATATACCTAGTTGTTCATGAATATAAGGATACATGTATAACAGTGTTCATAGCAGCATTGTTTCAAAAAACTAGAAAGAACCTAAATATGTGTTCACTGAAAAGGAAATGGATAAATTAAATTATAATATATTCATACAATGAATGAATTAGAGCTGTACATATCAGGATATCTAAAACTCACTAATAATATCAACCAAAAAATAATAAGTTGGAAACAAAGTACATGCAAATCAGATGAACAAATGTATTCATTTGAAGTTACATTTGCAAAACAGTACTATCTCAAGCCTACAGATAAAGTAAGAACATGGAGAAATGCATGGGTATGACAAGTGCTAAATTCCAGACAGTAGTAACCTTAGAGATAAGAAAAATGTGATTTGCAAGGATTACCCAGAGAGCATCAACTGTGTCTGCAATGTTTTATATCTCAAGATAAAGAGATGCAAGGATAAATTTTTATTTTTGTGCTTCATATTGAAAAATACCAAGTATAAAGATATTTAATTTTACTCTATCATTCCTGTTATGTTGGGTAAGTTCCACAGCCAGGCTTTGTCCACAAAAACCATCCAGAGAATACTTTGCTGTCTAGCATTGTGAATTGGATAAGCTGCCTCTTAGCCATTTGCTCTTAAAGTTATGCATTAATCAATTTTCTGGGTTGTTTTAGTTATATTTTAGAACTTTAAAATGTTTTTGTTTTAACTTGTAGTGTTTCAGTAGAGTATTATATGTGTTCTGTCTCAAAGACCTTTTATGGTGTAATCTACCCAGTTTATTGGCTGTAGAAGATACAAAAATCTACACACACACACACACTGGCCAAAGAGTCGGAAGGGTCACATGAGTAGCCCATCACCCTCTGACCCACCCAGTTGTCCCCCTTCCATTGTCACTCTTGGGTGTTGAGAGCAAGCATAAAAGGACCGAATCCATAAAGTTAAAAAAAAAAAATCACAGCTTCTGATTTTCTCATTCTCATCATTTTTTCCACTTACTTTTAAATCCAATTTCTTTCTCAGTATATTTGCATTCAGTTGAAAAAAATCAAGGCCTTTCTCCTCTGCAGAGACCAGTACACCTTCCCTAGAGTGGCAGATGATCATTGAACTAGAAACCGAGAGACCAAGCAACAGAGGGTGCCTTTTATTGCAGGAAAAATGTATCCTTATCTCTGACTCCTCCATGGAAATGATATCTGTGCTTAATAAATTAAAGACATATGGTCTATTTTGATGTTTTGTCCTCTCTCTATCCTTCCCATTCTTTCTCAATTCCAGTTTCCATCCAACACGTGGCCACTTATAAATCTCAAGTTCAAAATCTCTCTTCAAAACCCTTTTGTGTAGACCTCAGTGAAATGGAATAGCTCCATATCACTGAACTAGGAGATGTTGTCCTTGCTTTGTGTAATTATTGTTTAACAACTTGAACCTTTACAGAAGGCAGTAGCTGCCTTCCCACCTCTTCCTGGCCAACCATGACACTATGATACTACAACAAGCCCATGTGTGATATATGTGATAATACTGCTCAGACTGATATTTCAGTGAATCCAGAAGCAAGCTTGAGCCAGGCGTGGTAGTGAAAATCTGTAATCCTAGCAACTTGGGAGACCGAGTCAGGAGTATCCCAAGTTTATGGCCAGTCTCAGCAACTTCGAATAAGTCTGTCTTAAAATCAAGAAAAAATAAATAAATAAAAAGATGGGATGATAAAGCACCATGGGTTCAGTCCTTACTTCCGTATAGATAGAGAGATCAGTAAATAAGAAGGCTTTATATTCAAGGCAAATGTGAATTATTATTATAGTTAGAAAAATTTTAGTTGAACAGACCATCACTGGTATCCAGCCCACAGTAGCAGCAGCCAAATTAGACAGTAGCATCAGTATACATCTCAATGATCAAGTTTTTTTTTTTTAAAGAAAACCAATACTCATATAAACCCCAAAATAAATGTACCTGAGGGATAAATTCATTCACAGATATTTCTTTTAGAATTAAAAGTTTGCATGTGGAACAAGTATGGGAAGAGCATAATGATTGACAACATAGATTCTGGAGCCAGTGTGTGAATCTTGGCTCTATTAGGTGTCAGGTCCCCTAGGCAAGTTGTCCAAACTTTCTGTGCCTCAGTGACCTTCCTGGTAAAATGAAAGAGCCTACCTCTAGAGTAATTGTGTGTGTTCAGTGACTGAAGACAGAGAACATTTAAAACTGTTGGACACATAGTAGTATCTTAATAAACCTCAACATTTTATTTATGAAATTACTTATCATTTTAAAGTATTTACTTTTATTCTTGATTGTCAATAATTATAATTAAATTATAATTATATTATAATTATACAATATTATACCTTCTCAAAAATCTTTGAATCTGTTTCCTTTCTTTAAAATCTTTATGCTACAATTTGATTTCTTGTTGCTAAGTCTTCACAGTGGATAGAGCCAATGGAGAAGGAACTCTTCGACATTATAGACTGAACAAATAATTTATAAGAAATCTAACTTATATCAAGAGGTGTTTCTATCCCTGTCTGTTCAGTGGGTCCAAGATTTGTAACATCATAAGGCTACCAGCAAGAATGGGGTACTCCCCCTGTCTCTTACCACTTTCTAGAAACTTGTACCCTTACTTGGCCTGGTGTGCCTTCTTGGCTGTACTGAATGGGATCAAAGCCAAGGAAAAGAGATTTCTTCCAATCTCTACCCCTCCCTCATACAACTAATTATCTCCCCATCCTCTCTTACTAAACCCCTGATCTGTGAAGGTCAGCTGGATTGTGGATTACTGTCAACTTGGAAATCTTTCCAAAAATCAAATCTCTTTGACTATTATTTTCTTGGTGCTCTTTAAATTGTTTGGCAATTTCCATCATTTTGCTTCATGACCACTCCTTGTTAAATATTTTCTAAAGTCAATTGAAAGTGGTTTCCCAACACTTTGGCCACTCCCTGTTTTTGTCTTCCAATAATTTTGACAGGAAGAAAACTCTAAAAATAATTAGAGTAACAAATGCAGGCTTTTCCCCAGCTAGAGAGATTGGCTTCGATTTTGTGTTTTCTTCCTACTAAGTATTATACCATACTGCAAATCTCTCAAGAGGAAAAACAATGTACTTTTTGGACACATCACTTGCTGTATGCAAACTAGTATAAAATAATTGCTTTGAAAGAGTTTGACTCTGAAGTTTCAGATACCTTCGCAGTCAAAACTATTCAAAGTCTCAAATCTCTTCTGTAGAGTCGATTTAAGTACTTCTTGACATGTTTCTTCATTTGCCTTGGGCCAGTACCTCATCACGGATCACTGAATCTGTTTAGGTGTAATTACAGCAATTCAAGAACTCCACTAAGACATAGCATTCTTTTGACGGTTAGGAGTTACTTTTTAAATACAACTGCAGCAAATACGATTAAAAGTTTGAAACTCGATATAGCTTACTGTGCTGACCAAGATGCAAAAATGTTCTACCAGTTGGTGTTCAGATGATGTGTAGCCATAAAAATGGTCCTTCCTGTTTCATTTTAATTTCTTTGAGCCAAGAAATAGTATTATATTTAATATATTCAGAAACAGGAGTAAACTGCTACTGTTCTGAACACTGATACAGAAATCCAATCAAAAGCCTTCCATGGCATAAAAATAACTATGTGCAAGTAGAAACTTACTGTGTTCTCTTGGTTCTGAATTCCAACAGAGAAGTCTGGCTCCACATATCAGATATGGTAAATGAAGCCACAGAAGCAAGTTTCCAGTTACTGCATATATAAAATAATCTGAGTAACAAATGCAAGCCTTTCCCCAGCTAGATAAATTGGCTTTGATGCCTTGTGGATTATTTTATAATCCATACGTCATGGGCCAGAAAACATAAATAAAAGTACCCTCAGAAATAAGGACTTTTTTCTAAGGTGACAACATTTAGCCCTTGTTGCAGGTACTGAACATATTTCTAGTCTAAACAAAAAGTAAAATGGAAGAAAAGAATTTCCCAGTAATCTTCCATGGAGGAGAATGGGGAGGAAAGAAGAAATTTTTAAAAAGGGAGAAGAGGGAAGGAGGAAAGGAGAAGAACAGAGAAAAGAAAATTCACATTTGAAAAAAAAAATGGTTTTTCTTTTAGAAGCCAGAGAAAGATTCTCTAAATCATTAGACCATCATAGAAAGAATCCCAGACCAATTGTATTAGCAGAGACTAATTAAACTTACACAAAGAGAGGGTGATAGACACACAGTTGATGAAGTCTAGGAGATGAAATAGAAACTTATTTTTGACTCAGCTGTGGACTTCAAACCACGACAGAGATTAAAAATTCTCCACATCATTGCATGAATTTGATTATATGGAAGGGATCAATTTGAACCAGGCTGCTTTCTAAAAGGATAATAGTGAAGAAGGTATAGTTCACAAACAAGAGAATCTATTCAAGGTGAGGCTCCAACTGGGCCTAAACACTCCTGTCCAGGGACTTTGTCATTCCTAATGGAGAGATCTTGAAAGTTGACACCAGAGGCTTGTGGTCCTATTTCAACAGCATCCCGTACATCCACGCAATCATTACATAGAATGATGCGTTCCACTAAGTTGTAGGAAACTGATATTACAAAGTCATTTCCATTCTTCTGAACCCTTAGGTTGTCATTCTAGTCACAAGTTATAAAATAGTTCCTCCTTATTTCTCTTCAGAGTTACTGAAGTTCAACCCTCTTACAGAGCTACTAAAGTCAAACCCTCATGAAGGTTCTTGACATTCTCCTGACAATACTAACAGATGATATAATGTTGCTAGTCACATTTCTTGGGTACTTACTGTGTGCCATGCACTCTTCTAAGGGCTTTGTATGTATAAATTCACTTACTCCTAGAAAGTAGATACTATCATATTTTGGGGGGGATCCTAAGACATTTATTGTGTCACAATTAACATGTCTATAAATCAGATCACATCTTACAGAAGAGGACATTTAACAAGCACCATCGAATGACAGCCACAATGTGGTTGTCAGCTTGTGCACACACACATTTGGTCAGAACTGCTTATTTTGTCACTTTCATTATTGGCCTGCTTGACATTTGCTGTTGTTTGGATTTGCTGAAGTATCCCCTAAAGGTCCATGTGTTAAAGGATTGGTCACTAGCTTGTGGAGCTATCAGGAGGTGGTAGAACCTTTAAGAAGAGATGGAACCAAGTGGAAGTTAGGTCACTGGGTGTGCCTGTGACAAGGATATTGGGACCACAGGACACCCCCCCCTTCCCAACTGCCATAAGGTGAGCATTGTACCACTTTGTCATTGGCCTAAAGGCAACTGGGGTTGAAATCTGTGAAATCATGAGCCAAAATATATCTTTACTCAATGTATGTTCATTTATCTCAAGTATATTGTCATGGCAACAGAAAATGGATTAATACAATACTACATGCTATTTTTTATCCTCCTTAATAGTTCATAAAATAATGGCACCTTACAGGGATTAGCATGTTGAATTCAAAAGCTATGAATTTGTTATCTCCATTTTAAAACTAAGGAATTAAGAAATAGCAGGGAAATTTTCCCACTATCTAGTTATGGTTGGAGCTAAAATGCACATCCAAGTGAGCTAGTTCCAGAATCTGTACTTTTTAACCACTGCTAAGCAGAGTGGGATCCCCAGCCCATCTTGCAGATTGGTTCCCCAACAGAGTTTAGAGAAGCCCGAGCTTACATTAAAAACCTCTAACATGGTAGATGTTGATTATTTCTCCCCAAGCCAATGCTTATGAATGGCTTCCTTCCATTGCCCCAGTGTTAAGGAAACTTGGCAGAGTCTTGACCAATTATTTAGTGATCCTTATGAGAAAACTTTATACAGTGTACATTCCCAGCCTGCCTTGCAGTGTTGACATGAGGGACAGTCCGCACCTTTCCTGGTAGGAACAATTGCCATTGATGCTGCTTGAGAGGACATGGCTGTAGAACTTCCACCATCAAAGTCATTTAGCAAGTGTTTCTCTTTTTTCTCATAAACAGAGCAGTAATGCCAAGCAGAACATAACAAATATGATTTGTAATCCAGTATGGTACTGCTTAATTCTTATGTGTAGTTGCCAGCATTTTAATTAAGAATACATTGGCATATGTTGGCCAGGATCCTGCTCCATGGAATTACTCCATGTGCCAAGCACAAGGACAAATCATCGAAGCCTACAATAAAGGGGGAGAGGGCCTCAACACCAACAATGCTTTTAGTTCAACTGATTTCTGATTGACCTTTTCTACACAAGGCCATTGTAAATCCAACACAATAAGGCAATTTTTTACAGAATAAACAACTTCACTTTGAACAGGTAGCTATTAAGAGGGAAGCATCGAGATTAAAGAAATCATATTACCTTTTGAATGATCCATACATACACGAGTGTTGTTTCACTCTACAAGTCTCTGAGCACATCAAAGGGACAGATGTTCATCAATCCAGAGCAAAATTTATCAGGGACCATGTAGTGTGGGGAACATGGGAGTGAGATGTGCAGGCAATGGGATTCTCTAGGAAAACATCATCTTGCCTCTTATGTATCAGTTTCATTTACTAGAAATAGATGCCTCTCAGTTATACACACTCAGCTCCATAAATATCTTGACCAATTTATTTCTATCCTAAATCCTAATATGGGAGGTGGGTAATTGAAGGGCATTGGAGCAAATGTTCCAAGTCGCCCCCCTCAAATTGGAAATGCCATCGTTCTTATTAATTATAGGAAAAATAGTTTAAACAACAGATATTCCACAGGAAAACAACAGGTGACATCCTTCCAGTGTGAGAGCTGTTGTGTTTGGATTGCTTTTTTTTTTTTTTCCCCAAACCCTAACAGGTCAAAGCAGGTAAAATGATGAATCCATTAACAAGGTGTGTCTGTTCTTCTCCAAATCAAAGTAACTTTATGACCACCGTATAATATATAATATATACCTGCAATACTTAGTTGACAATTAAAAGATTTCATATGCACCTAGTCCCTTTCATCTGCAAGTTATAAAATCTTAACATTCACTCATCCAGTGAACTATGTAAAATGGCTTTATTTCTTTGGAATTCAAAGGTGTGTCTTCTAGCAAGTTTCAAGAGCAGCGCGCGCTCTGCCTTCCAGTACAGGGTTCAGTTTCCCACACACACCTCAAGTGTTCACAGACCACATTTTTCTCAGAACACAAACCGAGCTCTTAGCTACCTGCAATTGAGAAGAATCTCCATGGCCTCAGCAGCTTCTGGACTCTACAGGGGGTGATCCTCAAGTTCTCAACTGTCACACATGTGTTCCTTCTCTTCTTCTTTGATGGTTTTCTGGCGTTCAGATTTTGACAAATCAGAAAAAGATCAAACCCAGCCAAAACCTGTCTTTCATTACAGTTTTCTCCGGTTGAAATGTTAAATTTTCTTACATCCGTGGAATTAGAGTAAATTACCATCCAAACTGAAAGATGTGTTGGATTCATCTTCTTTCTCCTTCGTATTTACATTTGCAAATCGGCCCTGTTTTACTCTCCATACTTAGTGCTAGCTTGTCTTTCTTGCCTTCCAGCAGGCCTGCTTACCCCTTAGGATCCTGGAAACTTGATTTTGTTTTTCTTTCAGCATGCAATCATAATGCACTAATCACCTGTGCTTAATGCCCAGGGCATGATCAGGGGCAAGTGTTAGAAAACCACCTGAGGCTCTTGGCACCCGCAGCATTTGCTCAGCATATCCCCTGCATTAGGCATATTTAATCAGCCAAATGAAATAAACAGATCTTAGGTTATCAGAGCAGTAAGCAAGCTAGAAGTTAGCAGTTACAAAAACTGCAGAGAAGCAAATGAAGGCTCCACCCACCGAGGGAATCAGAGTGAGACAAGGATTAGAAGCAGATGACATAAGAAATCATTCCAAGATAAATGTAAAAAGGCAGAGGGAGAGAGAGTTGAGTGCTCAAGCACATCGTGACATCTATATCCCAAGTGTTTCCAGATCGGTCCTCCAAGGCAAAAAAAAAAAAAATTAATATGCAAAAGTCTCCTACTTTGCCAGCCAGTCAGGGCACTTGTCTTAGCTGTGCATGAACAAACAGTTATTTGGATCATGATAACACTCATGTGACAGCAATCCTTCTGAAATGACACAAGTCATTCCTGAAAAGAGAAATGCTAATGAGATCAGAGCAATGAATGATGGGACTTCTTCATTATGACTGGGAGTACAGATGTAGGAGGAAACGAAAGCAATACCCCTTTGGCAGTACCTTTCCATGTGTGTTCATAAAGTCTTTCTTAACCAATCAGAAAAGAAATTTAAGCAATGTTCCTTTGGTTCAAGCTGCCACAACATTAAGATTGTTAAAATTCAAGGACAGCAGTGCATTGCTTGACAGCGGGGATATGTTCTGAGAAATGCATTGTTATGGGCTTTTGTCCTTATGAGAACACTCTGAGAGTGTACTTTTGCAAAAACCCAAGTGTGATAGGTCAATCATTCAATGTGGCCTCTTGATGCCATCAAGACACAAGATGTGCAAGGATACTGCCAGTGTACCATGGTGTAGGATTTTACAGCAAACATATTTTTATAAGTAGAAGGAGCATACTCTAAAATAACCATTAAAAGTATAGCATAGTTAATATATAAGCCAGTAACAGAGTCATTTAGTATCATTATCAAGTATTATGTACAGTACATAATTTTAAGTGCTATCTTTATGTACAACTGGCAGAACAGTAGTTTTTTTATTTTTTTTGTTTTGTTTTAACAGCAGCACCATCACAAACATGTGAATACTGCATTGTGTTACATTATGACAGCTAGAGTGTCACTGGGTCAGACAAATTTTTGAGCTCCATGACAAACTCAGGGACAACCATTGTATAGGCAGTCTGTTGTTGACCAAAATGTTGTTTAGCAATTTCTAAATATGAGGGAGGACTCATAAGTCTGCTCTTGCCACTATTGCCCCCATGGTTCTCTGACTAGACCTCTAGACCCTCCATCTATTCTTCTTGCCCCACTTTCTTCCCTTAAGAGTCTCACTTGTCTGGACTACAACAGATGCCTTCAGGCTTGAGGTTGGGATGAGCCCCACAGACCCTGGGAAGACAAGGGGAAGGAGAGAAACGCAAGGTACTCTGTGTCTCATCTTCCTTTGGGTCCACCTTGATGCTTTCAATCAATGAAGGTCTCCCCTCCACATGATGTTCTTCAGGGTTCAGCAACCTCTACTCGTCCTTGGTCTCTTTAAGGTTGGGAGTGGTAACAACCCTCCTTTAAGCCCCAGGATGATCCTTTCATAAAATGTCTAGTCTTTGGATCTAGTCATTTCATGAAACCCTACTGTGCTGCCTGAGTTCTAATGTACCTCTTATTTCTTTTTCTTTTCTTTTTTCTTTTTTTAGATAGTGGTGGACCTTTATTTTCTTCATTTATTTATATGTGGTTCTGAGGATTGAACCCGGTGCCTCGCACTTGCTAGGCAAGTGCTCTACCACTAGGCCACAACCCCAGCCCCCAATGTACCTCCTATTTCTATCTAGGACCACATCTAATCCATCCTTCTGATTGATTGCACATTTTAGGAGATGATCCATAATTCTCATACTCCAGATGTGGTAATACGATCGATTTTTGAAATGCTTTACCCTGAAATTTGTAAGGTAAATTCTGGATTACTCAATGGCAAGTTGCCCAGCCTGAAAATTGTTTCCTCTTATTCTAATAATTTGCTTTTAGCCCTTTTAGGTCAACTTCAATTCCAATTCTGTAATTTGGTAAAAGAATCACATTGATGGTGAAAGTTCAAAAGAACATTTGATGTCATCTGTAGAATATCCTTATTCTCTACCCTTCCTACTTTCTCTGCCAGTGAGAAACATAATGAGTAATACTAACTTGAACCCTAGGTATTCCTGACATTTTTTTATGAAGGACTTTGTATACATTCACTCTTCCATTTCTCTCAAGAGCTCTACAGAGTAGGTTGTTATTACTGCCTCACCATTTTACAGATGAGGAAACTAGACTGGAGAGGTAAAGTCCAAAGGACATACCCATGATGAGTGGTATATCTGGGTTACTAACATGAACATTTGGCTCTTTGGTTAACTTGTAACCACTAATGATTTATGTATTTGAAATGCTGTCTTGATTACTTAATAGTGCATAGCAAACCATGTAAAAAATTTTTACTATTTCCCCACATTTACTAGCCTCTCTGAAGAGTGGCTATCACAGGAGTGCTACTAGGCATTTTTTTTTAATGTCTGCTATCCTGGACTGATAGACTCTAATGTGGACGATGAATAGAGGATACTGTGGAATAAAGAGTGTGATACAACAGGGCTATAGTTTGATTTAGGCATCAGCAAGAAGGTAGAAAAGGATTCCAGGTTAATAAGGAGGAAATGCCTGGCATAAAATCAAACATACCATTAAGAATCATTCTGCTCTTCAAAACTTGACTCCTTCAGTCATATAATTTGCAGCATAGTAACAGTGCAGTGTGGGAAGCTAGAGGAAGGGGGGAGCAGTGTGCCCACTACATACATACTAGCTGCTACACAATGAAGAGGGTGCAGCCTTCTCAAACTCTCATTGAACTGCATAAACCCAAAGACAGAAAGCCATTAGCTAGTTATCCTTTCCAAAACATTAAACTGGTAAATCACCATGTTCAACATTTATCTGTTTTATTAAAACTAAACAACAGTTATTTAACATGAAGATTTTTTTTAAATAGTTCATTTTCAAAACTACCTAAGATCCAGTTTGACCACAGTTTCTCCAATGGGAGGTCTTTTTAGACACATTGACAAAATCAAATGAAGATGGTGCAATTTTAAGTAGAGTAATTACAGAATTAGTAAGTACTGACATTTCTTTTTTAAAAAATATAAACTAGATTAAAAAATAAAATAAATATTTAAAGAAGTTATAGCTAAAGCTAAAATAAAATGTATGTATCTTCTTCACCACAAATGTTGTCTCAAACTTTTTTTTTTATTTGAACAAAAGCTGACCTCTGAGAAGTGTGTCTGATCTCCAAACAGGTTTCACACTTGATTAGACTTCCCACCACTATAGATGTCACATATTTTAAGCTTTTTATTCCATCATTGCTATGGCTCTCAGGTTCTGTGTAAGAGCAACTGCAGATTATAAAGAGCCAGAAGAAATCCTTTTGACATTTGAGTCTCCAAAATTGTGAGTGTATATAATTTGGTAGTAATGGGATAACAAGAGCTAACTCTAATTTATCTATTGCAGTTGGAAAGGAAGACGGGTAGTTAATTAAGATGTCAGATACTGGAAAGTTAGTATTTTAACTTCTAACTAAATAAAATAATTCCTTACAAGTAGAGCCACTAATTTTATATAGTCATGTTGTTATTGAACATCAATTGCATAAATTTGGAATCTGTTATACTTATAATAGACATTTCTAGAAAAATTAAGGTAAAGCTCTGTTAGTTATTGGAGGGTATGAAGATGTTGTCCATCCCTTCAGTCAACCCAATATTGAAAGAAAGAGACAGACAACATAGACATTTGTAATGGGCAGTTTCTGCCTCTCAAGATGTGGATATAATTGTCTCCTACCCTTGCCAATTTTACGATCTTCAAAAGTTGAGAACATTTCTTCCATATCCTCCCTCAACTACTGGGATCCTGTTTCTGCACAGGCTATTTCTGCACTGCAGCGAGTAAGGTCAAGTGAAAGTTTTCAGCATCTCTTTGATTTCCATGTTTAAAATTTTTATTCATACTTACGAGTCTGATAGATTTTCACAGTAGATAGTGTGAAAGAATACAGATGAGGGCCTTAATCACATGAATGCCTACAATATACAAGAGGGTAGGGAGAACAGATAATCCAGGGAGCTAAATGTCATTTTGAGACGGCCACCATGGTGGAATTTCACCATATTTGCCTAGTCCTATCCTCTTCCCATCTCTCTCTTGCCACTCTCCCCAATATCCTCCACTTCTCGACCCTCCCTCCCCTCCTGGATTGCAATAGAAGCTCCAAATTCTAATAGAGTGTTCCCTACATTGAAGTCTTGGTACCATCTGACCCTAGATATTTCCAATCAAGAATTTTCTCCCTGGGTAACATTCTTGTGCAAAATACAATCATATTTTTTTTTCTACTGGGTAAAAATTTTTAAAAAATATTTTTAATATTTTTTTCAGCTACACATGACATTACAATGATCTTGACAATTCATACATTTACAATCATATCTTTTTAAATAGTCTCCTTTAGGTCACATATCCCTAATTTAAAGCATAAATAAAATAAGTGTCAAATAATAGTGTTATAATAGTAATAGAGATTGCTCATAGTAGTGAGATTCACTCATTACAAATATTTACATATATTTGTATGAACTTACATAATCATGGAATGATGCAGTAGAATTTTTTTTTTGGTATGGCTTGTCAGAATGTTGAGAAATAAGGCTGTTTTAGTGTAACAGAACATATTGCTTTGAGATACAGTTTTGAACTGATGATGAATCTGAAATGGATGACCAGGCCCAGAAACTTATGATTATTTTACTTGGACAAATTACAAGGATTAAAGTCTGCTTTCAGATCTTTGGGGAGAATGTCCAGGTATAGGTAAAATTCATCCTAAGGCAGAGGGATGATGAAGAACCTATGTTCTGAGCTGGAACACGGCTGAAAAATCATTGGGGGTGAATGACTGTCTGGGAGTGACAGGGTAAAGCCACTCACTTACCTTCTAAAGCCATTAAGTGAAACTGAGTGGATATTAGCCTAAGACACTTAAGACATGAGGCTCATAAATAAACCAAAAAAGTCAGGCCAAACTTCAGGAATACTCACCAAAATATTGGGAATGCTGTAGAAAAACTCTCCCTCGTCTTGATGCTGATACAGTACAGACTCAGTGTTGATGCAGACACTGTCTTCGTCAGGCCTTGGCCATGAGGCCCACAGGAAGAGCCACTCACTGAGGGCTCCTGCAACACTCATTATCCCTGGAGTAAATCCTTTCCTGCCTTGGCAATTTGGGGTTTGGGGTCTTACAGGGAAATCTTCCACTCCATATGTTCTACTCTCATTATAAGGAACCCACAGGGAAATAAGATCATTACTACTACAAAGGAAACGTAGCACATTATTTACGCCAGTCATCCTAGGTCTTTATTTATGAACATGATCTAACCAACAAGGATCACCAGGTATTCTGGGGAAATAAGCAATCGGAAAGAACTTTGCTTCTCTCTCTCTTCATCAGATGAAAAACAACAGGACAGATTCCAAGAGAGGCTGAGCTATTTTAAGATCAAATTTTTTAAAAAAAATTTTTATTTGTTTTAATTAGTTATACATGACAGTACAATGACTTTGATATATCATACATTTGAATCAAATGGGATATAATTTCTCATTTTTCTGAGTGTACAGGTTGCAGAATCAAATTTTTAAAGAAGAGTTTTTCATTCTAATTCACACCAGGAAAACCCCAGCACTGAAAGAAATAAAAACATGTTGTTTTGTAGGGGGAAAAAACAGGACATGATGGAATTTAGAACAAAATTATAAAAATAAAAATTTCAAGATTATAATGGTTAATTTGAATTGTCAACTTGATTGGATTAAGAGATGCCATGCCGAAGATGAGGCTTCTGGGTAGGTCAGTGAGAGTGTGTCTAGGCCTGTGGGATAGGAAAACTGAGTGGACACCCTCCCTAAGTGTGGGCAGCCCTGTTCAATAGGTTGAAGGATTGATGGAATAAAAGTTGGAAGAACTAGGAAGCTGGAGCAGATGCAAGCTCAATTCTTCTTAAATGGGTTCTTGATTGTTGGTGCAATCGCCTGAGGATATCAAATTCTCACTTCTTCATTTTTCCAAAGCAGACTCTGCCAGTGATTCTCTAGGGAGTTTCCAGGCCTTCAGTCTTGGCCTGGGGTAGCACCATTGATCCCTGTTGATCTGGGGCTTCTAGCTCGCCAGCCTGCAGATGGCCATTGTGGACTATCCCATTTCTGGTTGTGTAAGCCAATCTTATTCATCCCTTTTTAATACTCATACCTCCTGTTGGTTCTATTCCTCTAAGAGAACCTTGACTGATATACAGAGTAAGTCTGAAAAATTGGAGCATAGGCTTATCTTACATGGAGGAAGAAGTCATAATTTCTTTAAATGCTGATCACAAAGAACAAGAGAGTATAGATGTGAGGAAAATGATAAAGACATGAGAAAGACTCAGAGGCCAAGCTCTAGCCAATGCAATTCCATAAGGAGAAAATAGAGGAGAGGAGAGAAGCCCCGTGGAAAGAAATATTAGAAGAAAATTTACCCTTGCCTTAGAAATACAGGAGTCTTCAAATTGAAAGACACATCCATCAAGCATCAGGAGAATAAATCTTAAAAGACTTATGGAGTTCTTGATGAAGTCTCCAGATAAAGAGATAATTCTAAAAGCTTCTAAATAAGCCGAGGGGAGAGGTGGACTGAATGTGTACGTACCACTTCCCTAGGAGAAGCTGGAAGTGTGCAGGGTTAGTGCACTGGGGGTTCAAAGTGCTGGTGGCATGTAGTGAGGTAGGATGTTAAACACCTTGCAATAGCAGAGATAGCACAGAGAATAATTATTCCATTTGAATAACAATTGCCCTTCTTTGAGAAATTCAGCATGTTTGGGGAAATAAAGAGAATTATAGTCACCTCTTCAAATATCAGGTAAGTAATCTTTTCTTTTGATATCCATATCAAAAATCTATGAAATAACAAGTTCCTTACTCCTGGCCATTATTCTTAAAATGGAATAAGGTAAACAAAGAATGGCAAGTTTCCAGAATGTAATCTTACAAAAGGTAACTGAGCAAAAGCAGTTTAGCACACAACCCAAGCTCCTTGTTATGGTTTAGATATGGTGTTCCCCAAAAGCTCACAGGTGAGACAATGCAAGAAGGTTTGGAGGAGAAATGATCAGATTATATACTCAACCTAATCAGTGAATTGATTCCCTGATGGGATTAACTGAGTGGTAACTGGAAGCAGGTGGGGTGTGGTTGGAGGAAGTGGTTCATTGGAGGCGTGGCAGTTGAGTATATATTTTATATCTGGAGAGTGGAGTCTCTCTCTGCTTTGCCAATGGTCATGTGAGCTACTTCCCTCTGCCACACTCTTCTGCTATGATATAATGTTCTGCCTCATCTTGAGCCCTGATAAATGAGGCTGGCCTTCTATGAACTAAGACCTCTGAAACTGTGAGCTTCAATTAAACTTTTCTCTTCTTTTGGTACCAGGGATTGACCTCAGGGGCACTCAACCACTGAGCCACATACCCAGCCCAGATTTTGTATTTTATCAGAGACAGGGTCTCACTGAGTTCTTAGTGCCTCACCATTGCTGAGGCTGGCTTTGAACTCACGTTCCTCCTGTCTCAGCCTCCCAAGCTGCTGGGATTATAGGCATACGCCACTGCAACCGGCCTCTTTCCTAAAATTGTTCTGATCAGATCCTTTAGTCATAGCAGCTAAAAAGCTGACTAAAACACTCCTGTTCTTTGTATATAAAAATACATCTATCACATTGTCACATAAATAATCACATAAGCAACACTGCGTGTGATTTACAAGATGTAAAGAACTCCAGGCACCTGGGTGCCAGAGACATCACTTAATAAATTTTAACTCTCACTCCTTCACTTGTCTTAATGAAAACAGAATTAAGTAGAGGTGTCCTGAATCTTTTCTTAAGGTCAGAAGCTTTCTGCTCCACCTTCTTCAACTGTTAGTTTAAATAATCTAATTATCCCAGACCTATGACTCTTTCCTGCTAGTAAGTGCTCTCAGTAAGGACCCTTAACATCTGACTCTTCACTTCTGCCTGTCCTTTAACCCAAATAGATTCCCTTTGCCCTTTCAAAGAAACAAAATAATAATAAAAAAAAATACACTCTGGAATGCATTTTAACTCCTATTGTACTAAACCCAGTAACAAGTTTGTTCCTTCATTCGGGGTAAAGCTCTTTTGACATCTCAGGTATTACCCTCCCTGTATCCCACCCCATCCCCATGATCCCCATGATCACCCCCCTGAATTACCTTTCAAAATAGTTTAGCTTTGAATGGTTTCCTAGATTTTAGCACGTAAATTCCTACAAAGGAGGTATGCCTTTGCTATTTCTTATTGTTTAGGCAGAGAATATACAGCTACTGAGTGAAAGAATATTTCAGGCACAAAACCACAGTCCCCACCTATAGTCCTGAGCTAAGTGCAATAGCAAACATGTTTTGCTCAAACATAAATAATAACCTTCTCTCAACTTTTGAAGCAATTATTCTACATAATTGTCACTTAGTAGTAGAATGTTTCAATTTGTTTTCTTCTCATCTGCTATACTGGCGCAAATTATTTAGCTGTGATATTTTGTAACCTAACATGTATTACTTTCTATTGCCAATTAAATTTCAATTAACAAACCTTATAATTATCTTATAGCAACCAGCCAAGAACACGAGTACCTCATATTGAATCGTACCAACAATAATAATGAGACCCCTCGAGGTTTGGCATTTATGTTTATCTCAGATAGGCTTCCAGAAATTGTGATGATTATCCAAATTCTCCAAACAGCTTGAGTCTGCAAAATTTGGCTGGCAATCTTGTGGGAACAAGCTTTTTTGCAAGATCTACAGTGTCTGCTTCAAATCCGGGCTCAAAGTCAGACTACAAAGGCAGATGAAAATGAGAGGGAAATTGTTATCTAAATATTTCAAAGCATAAAACGGGTGAAGGTTCAAGAGAAGGAAAAGTTTATTTGCTTTAAAACCAGTTAAATGTAATTTATACCGATCGCCATATTTACGTTTAACCTGTTACTATAGTAATAAATTGGGCTCTCCCCCTTAAATTGAGAATAACCTTTCTAGAAATTTGCTGTGAGATAGTTTATGTTCTTGGATCTTTTCCCTGTTTTAACATACAAGAATGGCAATACCAAAACAAGCCATGTTTTTATTTGAATTGTTCTAATATATAGGCACCATAAGTAAATACTTACTGAGGTGTTGACTTAAGCAAGTAGGGTATTAAGTAGGATAAAGGGAAAAATGAGTTCAAGCCAAGTGGGAGTGGTTACTGATAATGTACATAATTATTAAACATGCCTCATGGTTGGAACTATAGATCCAGTCAATTATTCTGAGCAAGTCAACAATCTAACCCCTCCATCCCCACCTTTTTTCCCAAAAATCTGGAACACGATAAAATGTTTTAAAGCCTTTACCTTAAAATGAAGAAGTGGACATACAAAAAGAATATAGAGGCTTAACAGAATGAGAAATTGCTTAATAAAAGTACTAAAGTCATGACATTCCAAGTTCAGAATGAATTTGTTTAATACTTAAATATACTGATAAAATTAAATTAATTTCAGCCTTGGACACTGTTTTTCAAATGACTTAATGCCTCATTTATACCTATATTCAGTCTGTTGTAGCTCATTCTCACCCTACAGAACAGAGGCAGTCATACAAAGTCGAACATAAAATAAATCTTGGTTTTTTATTGAATTTCAAATTATACTGTGGATACTTCTGGGAAAATTCCAGGCCTTTGGGGGAAAAAAATTCTTCCCAACTCTAAAGTCTCTCCTCCGTCTTTGCAACCAGTTCCTGCTCATGTTGGTCAGAATCTAACCCTCACCCTCCCCAAAGAGAAAGCTGATCTTAGGACTCTGACAAACAGACTTCTCACAGCTTCAGGTAAATTTATAATGTGCCATAAAGCTCTCCCTGGGTTCATTCCCCAATACTGCAAGGGAAAAAAGAAAAACATTTTCAGTATCTACTACATGAGGGATGAATTCCAGTGGCACTCATGGTTTCACTGAATCCTCAGAATGGCTGTGCTTCCCATTTTACAAATGAGGAAAACTGAGGCTCATAGAAATGAACCAACTTTTCCAGTTTGTCACCCCCAAAGTGATACAATCTGCGTTCAGATCTTTTCAGACTCCCAAACCCAGTTAGTTGTTCCACTGTTGCAATTTAAGTTAGGATTTCCTAGAAGACCTAAAGTTTCTGAAGAAGCCTCATAATTTATTTTTTCTCTTTCATTTTTTTTTCTTCTTCTTTTCTTTTTGGGGCTAAGGATGGAACTGGGGGCCTCACACTTCCTAGACTCATGCTCTACCCCTGAGCTGCCCCGATCGGCCTCACAATTTCTCCATATAGTTAATTTACATGAAATGCGGCAACTGGTAATATCAGCCAATGGTTCAGTTCATCTTTGCCACTTTTGTTGATTCTTCCAAACTAAGATACAGCTACACATACTCAATTTGTCCTACTTTTTATGAAGGAAACAACCTAAAACTTACAACAACCTTAGAGTCACCTAAAACTGGAAAAGAACATGAATGTGACACTATTACGACCAGGTCATTGTTGTCCTTTGTGCACAGACATGAGCCCTTACAATTTTCTCATTAGCAGATGCTTTAGTTGATTTCCATGAAAGCTTTCCACAGTTCCTGCCGGGCACACACGGCTACTATCAGATTCCTTCTCAGCTTCTCACGTTCTCAGGCAGAGGCTCCACACATAAATTATGGGGGAGCTTAAAAGATCAGAAAGGCTTTCCCGTTGGGTGAGTGGGTGATTGAGTTTGATTTGTGTCTGCCGCAATCATTTTGTCTGTCTTCAGGCTTCTTTGTCTGCTTCTGAAACATAAAACTGTGGAAAGCATCTCACACTCTTCTTGGCCACGGGGATTGTCCTAATTATGTTTTTATTCTGTAATGGACTTTGGGACTGAAGGGCCATGTCAAATGGTGACAGTTCTATTCAGTTAGGCAGGAGACTGAGTTCTGGCTGCGGAGAGGAGCACCATTTGAAATGAGTGTCTTTTTCTTTGATGAAAGAGCTAAGTTATATATGTTAGTTTTTGTATCCTTCTTTCACTTTTCCCATTCTTATTTTACCTTTTAATGAGTCATTAGCACTGGAAGATGAGAAGCAAATCCTTCTCCAGCCAAAGAAATGTCATGGGTACTTAATTTTCTCCTACATTGAACCAAAGCTTCTAACAGAGAGAAGAGAAATTTCTCTGCTGCTGGATTGATAAAGGCCCCTTTTGCACCACAATATTGAAATTGCTGCCAGGAACTGAAATTTTTATTTGTCCCTCCTTCTCATCCCACCCGGTTTTCATCTTCCCTTACATCTTTGTGGAAGGATGACAGAGGCACTTGTAACTGTCCTGGAGACCCTAGTTTGCCTCAGAATTCCTGACAAAGATGATTGTATATTTTCCCTGCTAATGAGTACAGTTTCTTGCAGTGAAATCTATATTTTTTTTAAAATGGAAAATGTGGTGCAGACTGCAGTGTTTATGCAAATATGTTGACTTGTGGTTACTCAGGATTCAGTGAGCAGAGCAGTTCATTTCTTCTTTCAGTAGGGTTCAAGGTGAAGATCAATATTCAGACAGGGGCGGGGCACTGTGACACATGCTGATAATCCCAGCAGCTTGGGAGGCTGAGGCAAGAGGATCCTGAGTTCCAAGCCAGCCTCAGCAACAGGGAGGCAGTAAGCACTCAGTAAAATACAAAATAGGGCTGGGTATGTGGCTTAGTGTTCAAGTGCCCCTGAATTCAAGCAGATGACTGCATTCCTTCTTTATCCCCTTCTGCTATTTAGGTTTTTACATGTTTCTCTACTTCTGCTTTCCTCTCATATGTGAATTATTCAGACAACAGCATGTCCAACAAAATCCAGACTCCCATCCTACAAAAATGTCCTTTCTTCATTGTCTTATTAACTATAATACATATTTTATGGTAAACTAAATAATATCTGGGAGATAGATTTGTGGTTTTTTTCCTCCTTCTTTCTCTGTCCCATTTTATAATAGTTGCTGTCTTTAAAGAAATATAAGCCACTTGATTATTCAAACTCATTTCCTGCAAAAAAAAAAAGTTGAAAATTGTCCACAGATATTGATTGAGCACTTACTGAGTATAGACACTGTTCAGGAGTGTAGGAGTGAACAAATCAGACAAAAATGTCTGTCTTCTGGAGCTGACACTGTAGCTAACAGGGATGAAGGAAAGATGTCACATCTAACACATCTCCCTGTGCTCTTAACTCTTGTTTCTACCTTGAACTCATCAGCACCCTCTCATGTGCATACCTCCCTGGTTACACTGTTATTATCCACATTACAAGTGAGAACACTGAGGAATCTTGAGGGTAAGCAAGTATCCAATACCACCCAGATGATTGATGGCATGTCCAATATTCTAGCCCAAGCAGTTTGGCCCTGGGTTCTGTGTTTTTAACCCAACCAAACCTGTGCTCCTCTATTGACTATCACATTGGTAGGTTTCTAGCAAGTTGTCTAAGTGAATTGTAAAATCAAAAAGAATAATTTAGTTTTGCAATTATTTCTATCATCAGCATTTGTAGAAAATTTCATGTTCCTTATTATGTTCTGGTTTATTTCCAATATTCCAAAGGCACTCACTATAACAGTTTATGGATTTTTACAGGTAATTTCATGAATCAGTCCATACTAACAGACACAGGACTCTCGTTATTATACAAGGACCATGTTTCTCCCATTTGGCCTTGCTCTGATGGTTGTTCAATTCATCTCCAGAGAAAGAAGAGCAAGAACTCCTGCATATTCTCTGTCTTAGGGTGCAAACACCTTGCACCTATAAATGAGCATCAGTTAGCTTGGGTAGAGGCCAGCATTGTCTGGATAAATTCAAGACTGGTCTCTCTGACCAAACTACCTCTGTCCTTGAACAATTGGGCTGTCTCCACCTGTAAAAGGAAAGCAGAGCAATAGTTTCCAGAAGTAATCCCAGAGTTCAGACTGCAATGGTTTCCCCATGAGCTTTTATTTATTTATTTTTCACCCTCTTTGATTTCGGAAGCTGAAAATCTATACCTAGTGTCTCTCCAAAGCCTGAGTCTCCAGCTATAAATGACTATATCTTTGCTCTCTTTTAACAGAACTCAAGACTTTCTCAGTTTCTTTCTCTATAGCATCCTCCAGCTAGTACTGTACATAGCAAATTATAGACCTTTTTAGTTGTCTCACTTAACTCACTGTTTTAGTCTGAGCCTTTTGTTTATCACATTGACATTCCATACATAGAGCTATTACACTACTCTTTCTGTCTCAGAGATATTGCCTATAACTACCAGTATTCACTTGTAATGATAAAATGAGAGTCTACACAATATGCATTTTCCACAGTTAAAAAGAGGGATCGTTTCATTTCATATGTCATTATGATGGGGAAAATGGAATGATTCTTTACACAGCAATTTTAAATGAGTTCATTATTTTAAATTACTTAAAATAAGTACTGGGAAGCTGCCATTTTCTAACCCTTCATTTTCCTGGTTTAACAGAGGAATAAAGTGCCCCTTAAATGCACAGCTCCATTCTAGAAAGAATGGGTTTTGTTAGGGAAGACATCCTGGGGTGGCCCTTTTGTTTAACCAAGCATCTTAATGGCTTTTGTACACACACAAGTAAGTTGGCTTGCAATGGAGTTTAAGAATAAGGAAATAGAGAAAGGCCATTTCTGCATGTAGATTTAATCTGAGAAACATATGGAATCCTGCAGGATATCTGAGAGGAAGTGAATGAAGAGCAAAAATGAGAGAGAGAACAGCCAGCAAGATCAGAGTGCTAAAACATATCAGAAGCCATTAAAAGAATTCCCAGAAGATGTCCAACCAGGAAAAAAAAATGTTTTCAGAATGAGAATGTCTGCTTTTCAATTTAAATTTTTTATTGTTGTTCCTGCTGCATGAATGTTCCTTGCCTCCCTTAATTATTCATAAAATTTCTTAGCAGAGAAAAGCCTACGTGAGTGGAATTCTGTGCAGATCAAGCGTGGAGCTGGCAAGGTTCACACAGTATAGAATAGGTAGATCCCAGGTCAGACACTGGGAAAAATTTCCCCTTATCCATAAAGGACAAATCCCATATCCCCCAGTAGATTCCTGAAACCAAACACAGTATCAAATCTTACGTACATCAGGTTTTTTTCCTATATATACATACCTGTGATAAATATCAACTTATAAATTAAGCACAGTAAGACATTAACAATAACTAACAGACTCTCAAATAATTTTTATGCTTTTCATTCCAAATCTCCCCCAAATCTGTGTAATCATCCCTTGTTTGCATTAAACGGTTTGCTCATTTCAGGGTATCCCTTGCCAAAGTCTTCCTATTATCTTGATGGTTTTTGGTGCAAAATATTCCTACCAGTCCAAACACATTTTCTGTTTATACCTTCCACCCACAAATGTAATGCCTTTTCCATCTTAAATAAGCACTTCTCCAATCCCGTGGCCATAATTTTTGCAGTTTGAAGTACAGCAGCAAAATTAGCATGATTTCCTTTACAATTTTACCTAAAGCAAACTTCTCCTGGCCCATAGATATTAGCAAGCTCGTCATACTTTTGTTTTTCTTTCCTTGTTGAGAATTTTTCCTTTTCACTTAAAGAAGCACTTTATGCTTCTCTTCGGCATGTCTAAACCGCCAGCATTGTTACTTTGGCACTTTGGGGCCATTATTAAGTAAAGTAAGGGTTGCTTGAACATAAGCTCTGTGAAACCACAATAGTTGTCTGTGGTACAAGATGACAACCAAGTGAAGAATGGGAGGGTAGCACATGCAGCATGGATACACTGGCAAAGTGATTCATGTCACAGGTGGGATGGAGCATCACTTGTGAGATTTCATCACACTACAGACTATCATGCGATTTAAACATTCATGAATTGTTTATTTCTGGAATTTTCCATTTAATATGTTCAGAACTTGTTGGGCCATAGGTAACTGAAATGGGAGAAAGTAAAACCAAGGACCAGGGGGACTATGATGTGTATACTATTGTCCTTTGTTTTCAGATAACATATTATCTTTGTCCATAGCATGCTATCCAAAAACCAATGTTGCTATATGTAGGGAGGGTTAAAAGGTCAGCAAAGGATGATAGGCAGCTGTTTTCAGCTGCCTACATATGAAGAAACTGATTTTGCTAAATCACCAACTAAATCCTAAGAAAGTGAAAACCTGGATAAAGCAGGGAATGCTATAATTTGGATTTTAAAAAGCAGGATCTTAGAGCCAGACGCTATCATGAGAATTTAAGGCCTTTCAAGTTCACAGAAGTCTCTCAAGGTCATCACATTTTTCACAGGTCCTAGGATGGGAGGAGGTCATCTGGTATGAACTATTTTTTGAGGACACCAACCAGCTGTAGTCACCCTCTTCCAAAAGAGCATCAGTTTGTCACTGTCCCATTTAAAATGTGATAGAACAAATCACAAAATTCCACATGGTATACTTGAAGCACAGAGAAGAATGTGGGGCTCTCTCATTTCCTGAAATTTATTATACTTCTACCAGTGCAATAAAACTAACCAAGCTTGCATTATGTATTTCAGTTCATTACATGCTTATCTCATAGCCACAGATTTTTTTTCACATGAACCCACTCTCTACCCCCTCAAAGCTGCACTTCACATTTTTTAATATAATCTAAAGACTTTATATTTTTCCCTATTAAATTTCATCTTTTGGGTTTCCTTGGCCAGCATTCCAACCTGTTGAAATATTTTGGAGTTCTGATTCCGTCATCCCTTATGTCAGCTGCAGATTTGATCCACATGCCTTCTCCCTACCAGGGGTGATAGATTTTGTGGAAAAAGAAAAGGAATATAGATCTCAAGCCCTGGAATTATGCCCCCATATTTATCACTAACTGGATGTCTGGCAAGCACTGAGTTAGAGGTATTTAACTTTCAGAACCTCCATTTCCCCATTTGCAAAATAGAAAAACCATCTTCTGGCAAACTTGCCTTAAATTATTACAAAAATCAAGTGATCTGTACATATTTGTCTATGTATGTGTGTGTGGACCTCACATAACTCTGAAACCAGCTTTTTAAAGTAAAATAAATGTCATGTAAATGTATGTAACATTAGCATGATGAGCATCCCTGCTTTCTCGGAGGACAAGATAACACTGGCTACAAGCCATAATGGGTATGAAGGCCTCTGGGCTTCCTGCAAAGATCTCCTTCTGGGTGGGCTCTTCATATGCACAACTATGCAGCATTCACTTCTTGAACACCAACTATATACTACATCCAATTATACCAAGCATTGGACATACAAAAATTAATGGGACACAGGATTTTATCTAAAACCATTGAAAATAAATTCTAAAGGTTGCAAGGGGAAGATAGATTTCAGCAAGCAATGGTTAATAGTCACTATTAATGCTCTGACTTAAAAATGGAAGGGACTATGTCTCTTCCTCAGATGAAAAGGAGGAAAAAGAAAATTTTCTCCTAACTCAGAAAAAAAAAATATATGATCTGTGCTGAGCTTTACACTTTGCTTTCTGGTATATCCAGAGAGAACAAACAGTTGTTTGATATGGTTTTTGAGGACTCAGTTTTTCCAGCCAGTAGTGTGATCCAGGAAGAGGTTGACTCTCAGAAAAGGTAAATAAAATACTGACTCAAGATTCCCATCCCCAGGGAACCAAACTGGTCTTCAGTGGAGTCTGCCATTTTCAGGGAACTCAGATGTACAGTCAGGGGTGAGCACCACTGTGTGAGAGATGAAACGTGCAAACACTGAAGTCCCAAGCTTTATGGAGGAGCATCCTATGATGACAATAAATGATAATGGATAATAACATTCACCTAAAAAACTTACATATTGGTTTCTTTCTAAAGTTGCTTTAAAATTATTGCCTTAATATTTTTATTCTTAAAGTTGCCTATTTAAACATAATTTGGGAAGGGTGGTAAGTGACAATGAAAGTTGTTGTTACCACTTGAGGAGAATGTAACCATCTCTCAGAAAACACCAACTAGTGATTTAAGCCACAGGATTGCCACTTAACCCTCTGCATAATTAACTGCCACACAGTACACCTTTAGGGTGGTGAATTCTCTTCTTTTACAAAGATATCGCTGTCATAATTAAAATTGCCAGTCCATTGTGACATCACACCTCTCAAAAGAAAAAAAAATTAGTGTGACAGAATCTAAACCAAACGCATAAAGGTTGTCAATAGAAAACAGATGCTCTTCCTGGTGGGTGTTCAAACAATTTTTTTAAGTCAAATATCTCTAAATGTGTTTGCGCAGCCTCAAAACACAGATTCAAACTAGCAGCTTATATATTTAAGTGCTGATGTATTTAATGTGATAATGTCAGTTTAGTAAATTATAAGTTGTTAAAATCAACTACTGAATTTATTTTTCTCAACTTGCATTGCCATGAATTTTTCAAATATTTGGTACCAGGGTATGTAGACAGTTTTATCCCAGTCCCATTTTTCTCTCTTGTTAAAACTTTATCTATCAATAAACAAAAACAAAAAAACCCAAGATATTCCTCAAATGGCTAATCATTAGACATTTTTAGGCATTTGTGAAAAAAATGAGAGAATTAAAAAAAAATTAACCTCAGAAAACCAAAACATTTTTAAATATTTTATCCTAACATTTGGCAAAAGTCAATGAAATTGTGTCCCAAAAATGAAGAAGTAGATGATGCCGTTGGTAGTAACTCATTTATGTAGAATTATATCATTTCCAAACACTTGGATACACATTCTTTTATTTACTCCTCCTCCCCCACATTCTTGTGTAATCATTTAATATTTTTTTAAAAAAGAAATCTGAGTAGCTAAATAACTTACCCATTAAACATAATGAATACAAAACCTTGAGAACTAAAAGTCGGCTTCATTTCTCCTATTGCAGGGCACCATTTCCACTGCATCAGCAAATATTTAGGATAAATGTGGGCAGGGGATTGGAGAGGGATTTTGAAATAAAGTGCAGATAATGTGAAGGAGAGCAGAGGTGCTCAGGGATAGTGCTGACTTCAAAGGAATGATTTTACTTTGTCTAAGTCATGTAAAACCACCAAGTTTTCATCAAAATAGAAAATATAACAAAGAAAAATACTAAGTTCCTCAATCACATCACCCATTGCAGAGGATCACCATATCCAAGGCATCGAGCTCCCCCAAGCCTACAGATATTTTAGTTATTCCAGTTCTGTGTTCCTCTGGGAGAGAAAAAAATAAACCCTTGCAAGATTTACCGAGAAAGCCAAATGTGGAACTAATGCAAAATTGGCATTTTTGGCAAAGTAACAAAACACATCAAGTCCCTAAAACTAATCTGAACTTCAATCTAGAGATATTATGAGCTTCTAAATATCCCATGGAAGAGTCTCTCAGTGCCAAATGGTATCTGACCTTCTGCATTTACATTCACCACTGACTGGGTGAACTCATTCTTTCTAAATGAATTTCGCTAATCAAGCTAAACACTCAAAGTCATTTTTTTTACTACATAGGCAAATTATTCTCACTTATAGATTAGTGTTTAGTTTTGTCTCCTTACTGAATATGTCAGTAATTCTTCACTTACTGCTTAAGTTTTGTTTTTCAGTTTTGTGTTCTGTCCCAAATCCATGTTCTCATTATTAAACTTTAATGTTTTGCCTGTACCATCATTATGGTGAAAAAAAAAAATGGCTTTCAATGATCTATCTTATTACCAGTACTAATTTGCACATTTCAAATTAATGGAGAAATTTTTCAACACTGTTATGCAGCTTCAATAAAGTTCTCAATTGTTTTAGAAATTTTTATATTTTATAAACCCACTGACATGTTTAGAGTTATTTCTGCCTAGAATAGATCTTTGTAATATACTATTAATTTTTATACTTCTTATAGACTTACTACACACATTGCTTTTCAAAACATTATTCAAATTTATCCTTACACCTGCCTGTATAGAAGAAAACCCAAAATCATGGTATTCTTGCCTAAATTGAATAGCCTTTTTTTTCAATCTCTGATAGGTAAAAGCTAAATTGACTTATTTGCATTTTTGGAATGTTGATTAATTACACTTTAAAATGTTCTGATCTTCTTTAATTTTTTTGTTGTTGTTGTTGTTGTTGTTGTTGTTCAGGTCTTTTGCCTGATATTTAAATAATTTAAAGAAACTCAAGGATTGAATAAGGAAGCTGCTAGCCACATTTTTTAACTTGCTTAGGAACTGGCAATATGATGTTTATAAGGATTCCATGAATACACTTCATACCTAAAACTTGGGGAATCAGATTTTTGTTGTTGTTGTTGTTGTTGTTACAAATGGTAGCATTCTTGAGTACTTTGCACATTGGTTAATAAGGGAAATTTTAAATGCTTCCATTAATAATAACCATGAGAGAAAAATTTATTATCTAATTTTTGTGAAGGAGATACTATGTGCATAAAAGCAAAAAAATACCATTTATTAAGACTTTCAAAGACCTTTAACAATGGTTTGGAATAAAAGTAATTTTATTTTCAGTTGGGTTAGGAAGTTATTCACCACATTTCATAACTTACACACACACATAATGTGAATCGTTGATGTAGAGCTAGTCTGTGGATAATGAACTGACTTGGAGGTAGAAAACCAAGGGCAAATTCACACTACGTGAAATAAAATGAAACAGTAGTATCCTCTTGAAATTAGTGCTGAAAACATCTGACTTTAAGTTTTTCCAAGTCGTGAAATACCAAGTTAAATTGAAAAGGAAGATACAGGAAACTCCCATGGGGTTTGGTTTGTTTGGGGTTTATGACTTGGGAGAAAAAATAAAAGCGGATTTAAATGTGGACAAGTATGTTTAAGGAAGTTCAGTTCTCCAGGAAAATGAATCCCTGGAACCTATGAGCTTCCGTACATCATCCATTAAGTACGTGGACTAACGGGCCAGCAAAAATCAATCAAGTTCATTATTAACTGTTTTCCTGTTTGGAGACCTGACAGCACACATTATCCTACCCAGGACAAAATCAGAGCAAATATGTAGTAAGGAAGCTTGAAAATCTCAGAGGATATTTTAAAATCACTACGAATTTAGGCTTTGTGCTAATACCTCACATTCTGGAAAGAATTATTAAAGCCAGGCAGCAACCTTATGAGGTGCATTTTGAAGATGTGAACACAGTCTCAGAGATGTTAGGTAGGTCATAGTGGGGACTGAAATTAGAGTCACTTGACCACTTAGCCACAGACCCCCCCAACCCTATTTTGTATTTTATTTAGAGACAGGGTCTCACTGAGTTGCTTAGTGCCCCACTGTTACTGAGGCTGACTCTGAACTCGAGATCCTTTTGCCTCAGCCTCTCAAACCACTGGGATTACAGGTGGGTGCCTGTGTGACAATTTTTAAGCTGTTATTTAAAAAAATATATATGTCTCACTATATTTACCCCATTTTTTTTTTTTTAGCTGACCTGACTTTGTTTAAGGGCGTCTGTTTCTTTCTTATATCTAACTTGGATTCCTGTATACACAAGTTGCTTCCCTGATTAGGAAACTTGAAGTAAACACTTTTCTCTTTCAAGAATGTTCTCCCTTCTCCTTCTCCTGCCACTCCCAAGCAAATGAAAGGCCTTTGGGGTAAGGTAGGTTTTTACTTGTTAAATCAGGAAACCCTATGTACCCGGAGGAATCCCCTATTGAAGAGGATTTATTTCTATTATTTATGACAATGGTTATTTTTAAAACTGTTCATGTTCTGCATCTCCTCATGAGTTCAAGGTCCAGGACAGCAGAGAGCATGTCTGTCCAGCCCCCACCATGCCTCGCATGGTGCCTGGAACACAGTACACCATCACTAAGTCCTTGTTCCATTGCAGGAAGCCCTTCCACCTGCAGATGAGGCCTACTGGTGCCATCTTATGAGGAGAGGGAACAGCTGGCCACTGACCTTAAAAAAGTATCTGACATGTGAAAGGCCATTATTATGAGGTCATTTCTTCCTCCTTGGTTTACTTCTGCGATTTTTTTTTTCTCCACTGAGAACATGCTGCTTCTTGTAACTTCTGATTGGTAGGAAAGCTATTTTACTTCTCACTTTCTCCAACACGTTTTTCAGTTTCTTTCTTAATTTTTCAGTCCACCAACAATTAGTAGGAAAATCTACCAATGCTGCAATTAAGACATTTCTCATTAGCTAGGGAAGCATAGAACCACATGGAAAATTAAAGACTTCTGTGTCATCTTTTATCACTGTGGATGTTCATGGCCTCACAGCAGTGGCTGTACCCATTATTTAATAACTTTTAATGCTAATTGATAAAGTATTAACATCTTGAAGGCTAAATAAATTAACTAAATATTTAAGACTTTTTTATTATTGAGCAATTAAGGAATCATTAAGACCCCATAAAGACGATTTTTTCAGATTTTACTTTTTATATCTTTCTGATAATATTCCTAATTTCAGAAAATACCCTCAGAATAAACCATCAGCTTTCAGGTTATTTCAAAAACTTCAGTTTATATTTAAAGGACAAACCTATCAAATGTTAATATATTTACCCAGTATAATTTCGACCAGGTAAAATATGAAGTATAAGCGTTTAAAGAAAGCGAATCAGCATTAAACAGTTGCCTCTAGATAGCATGATTTCATCCATTGCTGTATTTTAATTATATGCAACGAGATATATTTATCACAAGAAAAAATAAACAATAAGATGTTTATTATTTTAGCTTATTTACTGGAGTACAGTCTTTTTCTAAGAAGGGACGAAACAAAGGGGGAAATATAGATTGACCATTATTAAGGATTTCCTCCAGTGCTTTCTTCATTGAACTGAAGCTGTTAATAAATCCTAAATGTCTGCAGTCAGCACTAAGTTGGTGATGCTAATGTTGGTAGGAACAGAGTGTTCAACACATAAGAACCAATGATAACTAAATAGTTTTTAATGGTTGAAGCCTGAGGGGAAAAAACCCATACTAGTTACCAGCCTTTCCCTAAATAAACAGGTGTGTGTACACATATGTGTGTGTGCTGGGTGTGCTGAAGGTCACCCTGAGCCTTCTCTTGGCTCAGGGATGGGGAAGACCTGGTGCTACTGGGTTTCTTTCAGAGAGGCCTCCAGGTTATGTCCAAATTTGTTTAGAAATCTGAATCTCTGTATTTATTAAAAGGAAAGATCTGATAGATCAGTCATCTTTTCTCTTTTCTGTTATGCAATTAATCCAGGGGTTGAGGCAGCATATGACAAAAGTTAAGTAGACCAGCTTTCTGGATAGAGGTGCCGAGCGTAACAGATTTGGAAACACAAAGCATTCACTCCAAGGCAGTTGATTTACTCGTTCATTATCCATCTATGTGTTCAGCCATATCATCTGTCTTGACACCTTAATAACTTATTCAAAAACATCTAACTAGAGGTGGGGATATAGCTCAATTGGTAGAGTGCTTGCCTTGGATGCATAAAGCCCTAGGTTCAATCCCCAGCACCACCAAAAACCAAACAAACAAACAAAACAAAAAAAAAACATTTATCTGTCTAGTTAAGAGCTGGAGATCCAGTCAAGAAGACATGATGGTATCTAAGCTCAGACACAAATTTGCAGTGTAGCCTAAGGTACATGCTTTGGCCTTCTCAAATCTCCACTTTCAGCTGGGTGCAAGCCTATAATCCCAGAAGCTTGGGAGGCTGAGGCAGGAGAATAGTGGATTCAAAGCCAGCCTCAGCAACTTAGGGAGGCCCTAAGCAACTCAGTAAGACCCTATTTCAAAACAAAGTACAAAAAATGGCTGGGGATGTGTTTCAGTGGTTAGGCATCCCTGGGTTCAATTCCCGGTTAAAAAATAAAAATAAAATAAAATAATAATGATAATAATAATATCCATTTCCTTTTTATAAAGTGTGTATAGAACTTAAAGTATGGTCTTATGGATTACGGAGAAATACTTAACCTCTCAGCACAGTGTCTGTGCTTATGAATGGTGTTTCATATTGTTAGTGCCTCTTTATTTAGGGAACAGAAGTTAAGATGTTAAAGGAAAAGACGATTTTCTTCATTCTGTTTTTCAATTTTTCAAAAATGGGCTCTCTAGAAGTGAATTTCCTGGACACAAGTATACAGCGCACAGCAGAATACTTTCAATGTGTGCAAATTAATCTCTTGGTAACCTGTATTTTAAAAGCCAAGATACCCATTCCCTGAACAAGCCTCAGATCCTTATCCTGTGTTTTTCTTTAAGTCTTTTAAGTCTCATCTGCAAGGAATGTCATTGTTAATACCAGGTTTTGTTTTGTTTTGTTTTGTTTTTAACAGCCTAGTTCAAGCTAGCTGAACAAAAAAAGACTTAGAGAAAAATGAATACAAAAATTGGGGCTGCAGAAAAAGAAGTGGGGAAAAGTTTCAAAGCTTCAGGACATTACACTACTGTCTTCTCCTTGCCCTTTAGGTATTAATATTCAGTACTCTTTAGTGACTAAGGCATGAAGCCTAGAAGAAGCCAGTCCCTTCTCCCTAGAGTGCATAGCCCTATTTTATTCCGAGGCACCTACCCAGAACAGATTAGAAGGTAATACAGCAGATGTGCCTGTGACCATCCCCCTTCAGGGAAGCATCAAAATTCGCTGGGTTCTCACTCATTTCCACTTACTATTTGTTCGATATGTTTGCCCTGTAGAGTTTTGTGCATCTGAGGATATTCCAATAGCTATTATACTACCTATTTTTATATTTCTCTACATGAATGCTAACTTTGAAATCACAGCCACTATATTGTATCCATGAATTCTTTCTAGGCAATCCGTATGTCAAACTAGGACAACTCAGCAAGGAAACAAATCCCAACCTGCTCTTCTCATCCACTGTCCCTTTAGATTTATGGGATTGTACTGATATAATCTTCCCTTGCTCCTGGGTGAAGAACTCCATAGATGCTATCCGCTCTTCTATAAAGTGCCCTACGTTCACTTTACATCCCAACCACAGCCTCCTTCAGCAATAAGAAGGTCCATTCCCATGTAATTATCAAAACTCTGATCGTGACGAAGTGTGACATTGTCTGCCCTCCCCTGGGTAGGACCTGTTTCTGGCTGGGACCCAGCAGTAGACAAGGCGTCTCCAGCTCCTTGCTCTTTCTTATTTCCTTGCTCACCTCTTCCCTCCTGTCCTGAACACTTCCTGCCAGCAAGGAAGTGACAGGGAGGAAAGGTGAGGGGACAGTATAGTTTTTCTTTGGTGGTTGGCGTTGCTTTCTCTGCAGCTGGCAATGGCTAAAGCCAGCTCTTTTTCTCACTGAGTGCTTTTATAGCTCTGAGGAGCCCTTCTGCTAGGCCCCATTCCTTGAGTTCCCATGACCTTACAGGTGCATTCTCTTCCCATCTGAGACTTGTGCTTCATCCCCTGCAAATCAGTTATTCATCTCCCCCATCTATATGCCCCCCACCCCTGACCCTGCAAACTAGAAGCCCTTTCACAAGAAGGACATACATAGTATCATCTGTCCCCAAATGAATCTCATTACCAATCCCTCCTCTCGCCAAATTCCAAACACTGTTTCTATCCTAAAAGATCCAAGAGTCTTGAAACTGGTTCTTAGTTATTTTATTTTCTTTGAAAACCCCACACGTGGATCTGTCTTACATGCCTGGGTTACCTGTTACCTAGCACATAGGTGCTTTGGTGGAAGCAGAGACTGAGGAGCCCCGTTCCAACATCCTGTTACATAAGTGAAAATGGAATTTCTTTGGAATGGCATTTATTGCGGTGGTGCCAGGACTTCATTATAATCAGCATTGCAAAGGAAATACCAAAGGAAGCAATAATGATCTGCCATTTATTGTAAAACATGACCTAGGTGTGGCTTTATTCTGTGTTTATATAATGACAAGGTTCATGTAATAATGTAACTTTCCAAGTCGTAATTGAAATCCCAGACTAAGAGGTTACTACAGGACTAGGTTAGAATGAATAGATTATCCATATGATTTGATCTGCTCTGAAATAGCAACTTATAGTTCTGACATGATGCTAGAAATTTCCCTCTTGACTCAAGCTGAATCACCATGCCTTTAACAATAAAAAAGAGAAATATTTTCCCTGGAAGAAGTAGAGTGCACAAGGAGCTCTGGACGTTGCCATAACAAGTTTTTCATATGACTTTTGCCCCTAATGTATCTGCTAAAGTTCTTAGTTATTTCACACTGAGTGTTTAGCTTCTGGAAGGGCTAATTAATTTAGCAAATCGGTCAGCCAATGCCATAGCAAGATTGTAAGAAGATGGAGAAGTTCAGGGCAGTTTTGCTGAGGAAGGGGGTTATTAAAGATAGAGCACCTGGGATATTGACCCAGCTATTCTAATACATAAGGCAAGGACTATTTTTTCTTGAACTGGGTCAACCATGGCCACATCTTGACACTGGATTTTGATCACCAGAAAAGAGGATTGAACGAAAATTCAAACATGCTGAAACATTTTAAGGTAACATATTTACATATGCATGTTTCACATTGAAAGAACATTACTGCAGTGGTAATATAAGAGCCACTTGTAGAGAACATTGAGTCTCATAAAGAAGATGACATATAAGCCAGTGAGTTTTGCCTGGCCCTTAGTAAGAAACATTTGAGTCCATATAACATCTAAATGGCATTCTTTAAGCATTTCAATATGTATTTTATAAATGTTATTAAAAGGCAAACTCAGAATCCAGCCTCAGGAGTATGAAGGGGTGTAATGACTAGTGCAGTCATTTTGTAACAGGCATAAACTGAAACAGGTTATAGAACGTTTTTTTCTGAGGATCAATAACCAAATTTGTAGCTTGTGGTGAAACAAAGTAATTCAAGTATCCTAAACGAAATGCATGACCTCTAAAATATATCCTCTTATTTTATGAGGCCTGCCACTTGCTTTCCCAGTGACAGCCATCACCATAGCCAACCATTTAAGAATGAAGTCCTTTTCATCCAATAACACTGCGGCTAGGAAGGAGGCAGATACTAGAAAGCACTAGAACTGAACACAATGTTGACATTGCAATCTGACACCACCCAGCAGTTTCTAGTATCAGGTTCATGCATAATTCGAACCAGACAGATTTCCTTTGAAACTTTCTCTAAGAGATTTTTTAAACTGGAAGATGAAGAGTGCAAATATCAGGGAAACTATTATTTCTTAGCAATTCAAAATGTACTAAAATGACTTAAATGACTCACAGAACCTGTTCCCTTCAAGCTAACTCATTCACTCTGCTGTCTCCTACTGAGTGACTGGTAAGTGCTGGGTACTGTGTTAAGCACTGAACGTATTAGCTTCATGGAAGGCAGACCCACTTCTATCCTCAGGAAGCCTCATTCCCTAAACACATTTTCACTGAAAGCTCATTTGCCATTTGGAGACCCATTCTGGAAACGGACAAAGATTTTATTCTATTTAAAAATATGTGCACATACACACACATGCATAACTAAGCTGTTGTTTATGATTTATTTGCTTTGGAAAGCAGTGTTACCTGCAATAACAGAGGAAGTACTGTCAGTGGAAAAGTAGGAAAACACATCTGTAGTCAGGAGGGAAACATTTCAAGTGCCTGTTATTATGCCCTGGAGCCCAGAAGATGACAATGAGACATGTGTAGCCCCTACCAGAGGCCCAGTTCTGTGGTCCTGGACACTTGAGGCCTCGCTTGGATGCAGTCAAGGAAGAATCAGTGAGGATTAAGTCACTACTGATGTCCCCTTACCTAAAGCTGCCCCCAGGCAAGAAACTCTAAAAAAAAAAAAAAGGCAGACCATTCAATAAGGGCTAATAAGCAAATGAACAATTTCCAAAAATCTTTAAGTTAGAAAAATAAGGCTCAAAACACACTCATAAGCTTCTTACTTAACAAATTGAAAACTTGCATTCATGTATTCAACTCACATGCTATTTGAAGTTTTCTTATTATTTTTCTAACCCCTTAAAAGGGATTTCTAAAGGTTACCTTTATTTGAAGTAGATCCCCTCTGTTGCTTATTGAATGTACTAGTCCACTTGCAATGGGGTTAGTTTTGAGACCTCAACATACACACACTTAACCATTTCAGGACAATGTCAGTGGAAAGAATGAGAGCTACTACAACTTCCACTCTCCATTCATCAACAGACATTTCCACATCCCGTGAATATTTAAATGTATTTTGCTTAGCACTTAAACTTTATGAAGCACTTTTGCAGGCATTTCCTAGACATTGATCCTCATAACAACTGGGTTATTTTATAGGTAAGGAAATTGAAACTTGGAGAAGTTAAAAAATTGGCTCAAGAGTCACATAGATAGTAAAATAAACAGGAACTTCAAACCAAGTTCTTCTAACTGTAAATGTCCTTTGTTTTTATTTTAACTATATACATTTATGGGGTATAGTGTGATAATGTGATATATGCATACACTGTATGATGATCAAATAGTTAACATGCCCATCTCAAGCATTTTAAGTTTTTGATTAATGTAATAATTGTACATATTCATTGGGTACAGTGTGATATTTCAATACATACATACAATGTGTACTGACAAAATTAGAGCAATTAATGTTTCCATCTCCTTATCATTATTTGGTTTTTGAATCTCCAACTAATCTTATCATTCTACTAAATTATCCCCCAGTATGTGCTGAGAGTTACAGGAAAAACATGCTTGCTATAGTTCCCAAATATCTGTTTAATGTTCTTTACATTTCTGGCACTATGGTAGGTGATTTATCTACATTATTTCTTTTTTTTATTGGTTGCTCAAGACAATACAATGATCTTGACATATCATACATTTGATTCAAATGGGGTATGAATTCTTGTTTTTCCACGTATACAGATTGCAGGATCTCATTGGTTATACAGCCGCATCTACATTATTTCTAAACCTTTCAATATTTAAAGTAGCAAGTTCAAGAGATAAGAAGCTTCTGAGATGCATTCTTTCTTCATTTGCCATTAAAAAGAGGCTTAGGTATAAGTCTGTGTTCACTGGGGGTGTAATTATGAAAAAGACAGACTAGGTTCCTTCTTTCAGGTTTACATTCTGGCATTAGGAAGAAGATAGTAAATGCATAAATAAGTCATGATTTCAAATGATGCTAAGTGTTTGAGATATATGAAGACACAGACTAGAAAGTATCCAGGGAGACAGGATTACTTTAGATGGGGTGGTCAGAAAAGGCCTTGCTGAGTGAGCATGCAGTTCAGCATGGAGGGAAGTGTCACTGGAAGAGGAGACAGTCCCTGAAATGGGAATGAGGCTGGTGTGTCTGAGTGTTTACAGGCCACCGGTGGCTGGACTATGGAGGGCTTGAGAGGAGACCTTGAAGAAACTCAGGCTTCATGGGGGCTCTAAACCATGGGAAGCCGAGGCTCTTATTTTAATTGCAAGATTCTAAGAGCAAACAATGATCTGAGCTTTGTCTTCAGAAGATGCCTGTGGCTCCATACTCTGAGAGGAGAAAGGAGTTTAGAGGAGCCTATGAAAGGATCAAGATCCAACAGGAAAATAGGAGTGGCTCCTTGTAGCTGTGGGGATGGTGAAAAGAAGTTGGATTTACAACGCATGCAGAGGCAGAGGTGGAAGAATTTTCTGATGATTGGTTGGGGAGATTGACAGAAAAATAAGATGATTTGGGGCCTAAACCATTGAGCAGACAGTGACGCTACTAACTGAAATGGGAACAATGAACCCAGTAGGTTTCATAGGCAGATTGCATGGAAATGAAGACCTCTGCTTTAGATTTGTTGAGCAGAGTTCCCTATCAGGCATCTGACTGTGATCTCTGAGAGCAGTGCACAAAGGATCCAGAGCTCAGTGGAAAATACGGAGCCAAAGATAAAGAATGGGAGGTGATTTCATAAGGCATTTAAAGCCATGGATCCAAATGCATCTGGTCAGCTCAGATCAGAGAATTTGAGCCTTGAGATTTTCTGTCATTTAAGGACACATAGATCATAATCAAAAATATCATGATATCAGTCATGATATCTTCCCATTTAACTGGGTCCATCTCTATGATGAAAGTCAAATCTCAATACAACCGAGAAACCCCCAGAATATTACATATAAGGCTATTTGTCAATTTTTTTCCTCAGCTTTTCCTTATGTTAGGAATCCTAAGGTGTCTTTTAAATAAATGTAGATATCATCGAGGTGTGATGTTTTAGAAAGGACAAACTATTCGGTTAGCATAGGTAAGGTAGTGGTGGTGTTCCCTATTGAAATACAGAGAATGCATTTAAAATTTTTGCTGGATGTGATATATAAGTTACCATCTCAGACCTCGCAGGAACCAGGTAGCTCTCCATAATATAATTTCTTTCCCAAGCCACTGATCTTTCAGTGTGTGTTGTACTGAAGCCCAGGAATTGTAAACCAACTGTGCTGTGCTGAAAGAAATTTTGTCTGGGCCTCCCTGGGATAGGGAAGATGACAGTTCCTTTCTGAGTGGAGCTGTCCTTTATGATGAAATTGTGGCAGTTCACAGGATTCAAATGTGACTCCCAGGGAATTCACTCAGCAGTTAGGGTGATACCTAAATTAGCATTTCCAGGTCCCTGTTCAAATGCTAATAAAGCTTGTGCTACTTACAAAGGCGAGGTCAGATAAGGCCATGTAGATCCCAGCATAACCAGAGTCCCAAGTGAGGTGGACTTCCTCCTCACTTAGCTAAGTTTTAACATTTGATCTCCTTGTTAGGCACAAATAGAGATACAAAAGAAATACACAGCTCTTCAAAAGTTTATTAAAAAGATGACATGATCTAAAATTACAGATAGATTCAACAAGATATAATTCATATATGGCATGGAAGGGGACATAAAATTCCTATTAAAATCTTGACCTATCTCTAGAGAGCAAAGATTTAAGGCTGGAGCTTTGGAATCATTGAACTTGGCCTTCTCAAAGTTATCACTAGATCTCTGGGATTCTCCTTTTGTTATCACTCAGAGGTACTAAAAGGGAAGATGACGATTTCAAATGCTAGTTTTAAATGTTTTTAATATACCTTTGTTGAAACACTTTCTGGAACTTCTAAGGGATAGCATCTCCTGTTTCTGTTAGGGTGATTTGAATATCAGATTGGAGCGCCCAGGGTCAATGAAAATTGGTTTTGACTTTTTTGTACTCTAGAGCTGCAATTTGTGAGGTGTTTATACAAAGTGTTTAGAAGCAATCTTTCTACCAACAAAGTAGAAAGAAAAAGGAGAAAAAAAAAATTATTGACTGAGACTAATGACAGAAATCCATCAAGCAATTAAAAGTTTGGGCACTGAATCTAGGAATGGAAATAAATTAAAAAAAAAAAACAGCTTAGATAATGATATGTACTACATGTACAAAATCTATTCTGCCAGGATCCCAAGGGCATTTATGTACTTGTTACTTATGTACTTATTAACCTGTGGTCTATCTCTTCATGTTTTTAGACAAAATCAGTGCAGGCTAAGATTAAGTCATGGTCTCTAGATTGATCAAAAACAGATCCACTCTCATTATCTTAGCTGCCATAAAGAGGCCACATATTTTCCTGGAGCCAATATTATATCACCTTCCAGGAAACTTTAGTCCTACACGTTTTGTTTAGGCCAGTGTCTCCAACAGAAGCAAATGTTTCAATTGCATGTTCTTTGGCAAGTAATCATTGAGTGTTTGCTATCTGCCAGGTAGGCATTGCAAGAGACTCTAAAGATGTGGCAGAGGATACATGGAAATCATTCTTCTCCTCTCCACCCAAGCAAGTACACCTTTGTTGTGGCAGCACAGAGCAAGGGGGGACATGCAACCCCAAGCCAAGAAATGAAGGAGGCTCAAAGATAAGTTAGGTAAAACAGGAAAGAAGGCAGAGGCTCCAGGCCAGGCAAATAACATGTGGGAGACCTCCAGGGTAGAGAGAGCATGGGGTCTTCATTCAGTAAAACCTGTGCAGTATGACCAAAGCAGGATGAGCTCCAGCGCCAGATGCAGAAGAATGGAGAGGACTTGTGACCAATTCTAATGTCATCTGGAGGGCAGGGGAGAGTCTTGAGATTTTCCACCTTGAAAGAGCAAGTTTGTATTAAGACTCCGAGAAGACCATTCTTAGAAGCAAGATTCTGATGTTTCACAACATCCCCAGTTTGTTAGTGAGTATTTTACCTTGTCATAGTCACACTTCTTCATGAGGGACGAAAGGAAGTCTTTTGGAAAGGTATCTGCTTTGAATAGAAAGGAAAAGCTGTCAAATCTAAAAGCTGATTCCTTTTCATATTTTTTAATGCTCCATGAAATTTTATATCCTTGAGAAAACTTTGTCTTCTAAATCTGGCCAAATAATGATAGTGTCTACTGCAGAGTGTGTTTTGTATTGTATATGTTTTTTTTTTCTTTTCTTCCTTAAAATACCTATAGAAATTTTGACCTGTCCTGTAACCAAATTCTGGATACAAAGGAGTATTTTGATTACAATAGTGTGAAACAGGTCAAAGATAAAGTAAGAGAAAGGATATGGTCTTTTAACATTTAGCTAATCTCCTTTGGCCATCATCCAATAGAAAATTTTCTCTGGGAATGCTCGAGTATCCGTTACTAAAAGGTAATGTAGTTTTAAAGACACCAGATTGAGTTCATGCTCTCTTCCAGATTTAAACCTTGTTATAAAGAATAAAATTCCTCCAGGTTTTCATAGAAAGAGCATTTTTAATAATTATTAATTCTAAGGATTTATATTTTGAAAATTGTATGAATTCATGAGTCTATGAAGATATAAACAGTGGTATAAGGATTACCAATCACACTCTTTTCTTAAAACCCTTTTGTTGTTGTTTTTATATACATGACAGTAGGGTATATTTTGACATAATACATACATGAAGTACATCTTATTCTAATTAGGATCCCAGTCTTGTGGTTGTACATGATGTGGAGATTCACTGTGGTGTATTCATATATGAACATAGGAAAGTTATATCAGATTGAGTCCACTGTCTTTCCTATTTCCTGTCCCCCTTCCTTCCCTTCATTCCCCTTTGTTTAATCTACTAAACATCTATTCTTTACTGCCCCCCCCCGTTGTATGTTAGCATCCACATATCAGAGAAAACATTCAACCTTTGGTTTTTGGGGACAGGCTTATTTCACTTAGCATAATAGTCTCCAGATTCATCCATTTATCGGCAAAAGTCATAAAGTCATTATTTTTTATAGATGAGTAATGTTCCATTGTGTATACACACCACATTTTCTTTATCCATTGATCTCGGTTGGTTCCATAGCTTAGCTATTGTGTCTTGAGCTGATAGAAACATTAATGCAGCTGCATCACTGTAGTATGCCAATTTTAAGTCCTCTGGGTATATTCTGAGGAGCGTAGCCCTTGGTCTTAATGGAATATTGCACTAAAGCGCTAAGCAGAAGAAACTATGTTGACATGAATGTTGGGATCATTTATGTGTGTTTTTCATGGGCTTGAAAAGAAGAGTCTCTCAATGGCTTGGCTCAGACATGCTCAGTAGAAATTTGTAAATACAATGAAGCTGGGGATGTACCAGGTTGTTTCTTCAAAAACATCTCTTAGCCAGGCCTGGTGACATATGCCTGTAATCTAAGTAAAGAGTCTGAGGCACAAGAATCACAAGTTCAAAGCCAGCCTCATCAACTTAGAGAGGCCTAAAGCAATTTAGTGAGACCCTTTCTCAAAATAAAAAAAAACAAAAAAAAAAAAATTAAAAGGGCTGGAGAATATGGCTCAGTGGTTAAGCACCCTTGGGTTCACTCTCTGGTACTAAACAAACACACTAAAAAAATCTATTAATTGAGGAGGCCACTCAAAAAAAAAAATAAATAAATAAATAAATAGAACCACATTCTATTCTATCCCTTCTAGCTATGAGCATTTATTCCCTAACTTGACCAGCAAATTTTCTGTAGCTCAGTTTTAAAAATAGCCAAATTTTAGTACCATCCTATTGTCACATGTTTTAATTCAAGAAATGACTTTTTTGTATATATCAGAAACATAATCTGTTGGCTGGTTCATTGAGGTTCTCTTTAATAATGTAGGAACTTTTTAAAAAAATACTCAAGATGAAAGTTGAAATTCCTCAGTATTCTGCTACAGAGTTTAAAGTGACTCCAGTCCTTCAGGTTCTATAAGAAATTTTTATGAAGCTATTATTATGAATTTATTATTTTATTCATTTTGATTTTTACTTATAGCCAATAAGCAAATATACACTTTTAAAAATTCATTGGATTTATCTACCTAGTGATAAATAGAAAATCAGAGGTATTTAGATCCCTTCCAACATAGTTAATAATCTTCTTGACACATTCTACAGCAGAGCACTAGAAAGCATCCTACTTGTTGAGTAATTAGTTCCATTTTTCTCCTAGTCTCAGGCACATTAAGGATATTACTGAAAATTATGTATTAAAAGCCTATTGAGTATGCCTGTTTTCATGTGTCTCCATTCATTACATGATGTTAAATTTAGGGTTACAGTCTTATATTCACAGGATCCTCCCAAAAATGCAGTTAGTTTAAGTTGAAAAAATAATAAAGTTGTTTCTCTAAATACAAAAAGGAAAACATCTGTGTTTGAATTTTCTAAAACCCCATCTAAATTGGCATGTGCTTTACGTTAGTCCTGTACTATTCAAACTTGCTTGCTATGTGTGCATTGTGTGTGCTCACGAGTTTAATGATGGAGTATGTACATTCAGAATTGTCAAATCCAAACTGCTTCCTTTGAAATTTGGGGAAATTTTCCTAAAGTAAACCTTCATTTACACATAAATATATGTGCATATTTAATAAAAAAGATGTATATGTGCACCCTGAGATATTTTGAATATATTTTAATAATCAGTTCTCAGAGTTGGGATAGGCAATTGTTTTTCTGAATTTGAATATAGTGTCCTTTTTAAGAAAACATTTAAATGTGATCTTTTTAGATATGCATTCCTAAAGGACAAAAGTCTAATTAAAAAAAAAAAAGAAAGAAAGAAAGAAAAAAAAACAGACATCTCCTGGTTTACTTTTTTCCAACAGCTGTTAAAATTCAGAGTGGCAAAGAAATGTCTGTAGCTGGTCTATGGTTTGTCACAAATGAAAAATATTTCTTATACCTGCTTTGGTGAGCATCTTATCAGCAAGCACATTAACTCAAACAATAACCACTCTTATCTGCAAAGGCCAGGTTCAGGCTTATTAGTAGAGTGAGTTGGCAGCCACCCCTCTCTACATAGCAACTGGGCAAATATTGTTCCAGCCCACTGAGTGACCAATGAGGATCAAGATAGCACTGTGGAATCTTTTCAGTACAAGTCATGTTTAGTGTGAACAACCTCTCTTTCACTTGTGTTCCCCCTTCACATTTAATCTTTACTGTTTCAAGAGTATGATCTCATCTGAAGACTGTAAATACTTGGGGACTTTTATGAAGGGAAAATATTACAAAGGGCTGAAATTTGCTTCAAGACAAACTTAGGTAGGCACTCCAGTTTAATTACTAACAACTTGTATATGTTGTGGTGTTTGAAAAGTACAATTGTGTGAGTGTATTCATTATGTGTGTTTCTAAAGCCAGTGTATAAATCAGTAACAGTGATGATTTTTATTCTGTAAAGATCTAGCATGACTAAAAGTAAGCAAGATGCAGATTTCTAATCACTTAATGAATGAACCGGGGTTTTTGTTCTGAAAGGCAGTCAGAATGTGCTCTGGAATCGATTAGTGTGGCGTATGGTGAATCAAAATCAGACTTGACCCCCACCGGTTTGTAATTGAAACTTCGTGTAAGTTGACCACAGCCTTCATTAACCCTTTGGCTGCCCAGACTTTCTGTTATGGATGAGAAAAATTAATAAAAATTGTGAAGTAAGAGTAATGGCAGAGAAAGGCTCTTTAAAAAAAATAAAAGGAGTTGGGGGCTTACGTTTCTTTGCAATTGGAATGGAAAGCTTTGGGGATTTAAATCCATGTTGCATTATTGAACATGTTTCCTGTGTCTTTCCTTCTATTTGTGCTTTTTGCCATGTTTTATGACACTGGCAGATATGAAAGCGTCCACGTCCTGTGTGAATGTATATTGTTGTAATTCAGCCAGGAACTGGGGCTTCAAATTACTTTCTCCGGACGCAGTAACCCTGGTTATTTACTGAGTGCAAAGTAAACAACTGGCTTTAGTGCAAAAGTTTTAATGCTATTTGTTCAGGCTTTGCTAATAAAGAAAAGAAGCTGTCAATGGATCCCTCCCTATCAATGGATGGGTTTTATTTCAAACCAAATTGATACTGTATTTGTAAATGCTGGATGTTTGGGTTTTGTTTTTTTAGCCCAGAAGAAAATTCCCACAAATGCAAACTCATTCTGGCCACCTAAGAATTTTGTCATAGAAGCAGCATGCTTTCTCTCCCTTGTGAGTTTTAAAACTTGGCCACATGGTATTTTTAAGTTGGCAGAGTAATACCTTTTAGACAGGGCTTTAGGATTCTGCTTAATTGAGTACAGCAGGTTAACAAAAGTGCCAATGTTCCTTAAAAAACCAAAATCCCAAATGCTCTGTGGATCTAAAGCTAATGCTAAATATTAGATTAAATTGCCAATTGCAGCCTCCCATGTTTATCTTCTGAGATAGGAATAAAATTAAAGTGTGTTACCATAGCAGCATCTGTAACATTTTATGAGACAAAAGATCCTTTTTTCCACACAAAGATCCAAGCCAGAAGCATTATCCATTAAGGAAAGCAAATAAGGCTAGAGGGACATATTTTTTACAGTCATATTATGGAAATACTAAAGATCCAATGTCCTGAGGTCAGATTGTGAAACACAGCTGCTCACATTCATTTTTGTCCTGGATTGACACTCTTAGGTAATTCTTGAATATTGATCAGTTCTTACCCTCCGACGTGCCTAAAACAGGGAAAGTTTTCTCCCATTCCCATTTTTTCTCAAAGCGTATTTTAGGGATAACAAAGAGGTGCATATGAATGTATGCCTCATGAAGCATTTGTTTAGGCTATGTGCCTGACCCGGTTTTGTAATCTTATTCTCTGGAGCTTGTTTCTTTGGCTCTCTGCTTTGAAAATAATGGCAGCGTTCTGATCTGAAGAAAGTAGCATACAGAGCTTGAAACCTAGGCAGGCCACGAGTCTATTTTGGGCTTTATCCTAACCACTCTAGCCTCTTCACCATTCACTTCTCATTTCTCGTCTCCAGGTTACTGCTGCTGCTGCCTCTTTCCCTCCCTCTTGGTTCGTCCTGCACTGCAGATTCCAAACACTTACCGGTCAAATTGTCTCTTTCTTCCATTTGCCATTCTGGGAACTCTAAGTAGAAGACCCTCGTTGGATCTATTTTATGAGAACGTTTTGTCTCCTACATTTAAGCACACTGTCCAAGTTATCAATCAAATGTAGCCACTTTGATTGCTGACTGGTTACAACAAACATTAGCCTATTATGTACAGAAGTCATCAACCAGTCAATGGGTGATTTTCTGGGTATATCTAGGGAAATATTTTTAACGACAGTCCCTAAATGTATTTAAATTTCAGTTGTCTCCCAACATGGAAGCTCCTCTTTATAGATCCAAATTTTGGAAACTATACAAGTCATGCCATTCAGTTCTCTTTATTCTCCTTACTATCTATTGACAATTTTAACCTCCCTCAGAGCACTGGTTTTATGGGGCAGAAGGCAAGATTCTTTGCGGCAAATTTCATGCTATGCCCAACATCAACGTTGGACAATTGCTTGCTGGGTGGATTGCTACACTAGAGTGTTCTAAAGTTTATTCTACACATTTTAAACCTGGAGAGAACTTAATGTTCTAAATAACTCTATTGCCTCTTGCACAAATGAATTACAGCACTTTTCCTTATAAGCATTATCAGCGCCAACCTAAGTAAGCACTTGGGAAATAGTTGAGGGGAGAGAATAAGTAAATGAATTAATAAGTAACTGAATATTTATGCTGCCTCATAAAACCTCCCATACAGTGCACTCATGTTCAGGAGCATTATTTGCAATTGCCAAAATATGGGAGCAACCCAAGTGTCTGTTGGCAGATGAGTGGATAAATGGAATATATTATTCAGCCATAAAAAGGAAGGAAAATTCTGACACACGCTGCAACATGGAGGACCTTGAGACATTATGCTAAGTGAAACGAGCCAGTCACAAAAGGACAAATTCTGTGTGGTTCCTCTTCTGTGAGGCACCTAGAGTACTCATTGTTTAGAGTCGGAAGTAGAATGCTGGTCACCCAACTGGACTATTAACAATAGTTAATTCCAGAGTCTCAGTTCCGGAAGATGAAACAAGTTCTGGAAATTGATGGTGCTGATAACTGCACAACAATGTGAACATACTTGATACTACTGAACTATACAATTAAATGTGTAAGCTTTATGTTATGTGTCTGCAAAATTTTTAGAGAATTCTGTAGAAAGAGATATTCTGTTCGGGACTGGGAGAACAAATTGTACATACAGCCTTGTAACTTGGAGAGTGGGCTTGGCCCTTATATTGCATGAAGTAACAGAAACTTCAAACATGGGGAGAAAGGTCCTATTTACTAAAAAATGGACTTCCTGTCCTTCTTGATTTAGTTTTCAGCACAGAGGACACAACTCTATGGCCCATGAAGTCTCTTACTGCATTTGTCCCCTTACCCAATTTATCACCATCTCCCTTGTAGCCTTTAGTTTTTGTTATTGCTGTTCAACACTTCGTATAATCCAGATATGCAATAAGCATTTCATACATGCCATCTGATTTTTTCTTCATAATAATCCCATGGGACAGATATATTTGGCAAATAAGGGAACTAAGGCTCAAAGAGGGTAATTATAAAATGGCATGGTTAGGCAAGGAAATCTAGGTGCAAACTCAAATCTTTCTCCCTCCAAAGGCCAGGACTTACCTACTACCACCCCCAGCCCCCTGCTATTTGATTTACCTCAGGTTAGTAAACTCTTCCAAGCAGTGTGAATAGTGTGAATGTCTAATAGTTTTATTTTCTTTCTTTCTTCTTTTTTTTTTTTTTTTGCATTACAATTCTCAATATACCTTTATACCACTCGAAATGTCCAAAAGCGAAGACCTGCTTTGACATCCCCCTTCCCAATCTGTTCTGCATGCCATCTCTGTAAATGGCCTCTACCTACATGCTTAAGGCTGGAGCCTTGAGTCACGTTGTCTTCCCTTCATAGACCACCTCACCAGCAAGTCCTACTGACAAAACCTCCAAAGATGAGCACTACTGACCATCCACACCACTCTACCTCAGCCCAAGCCATCCTTACCTGGACATCAGCAGCTCCCTACTAAATAGCTTTTCTCCTCCATGCTCCATGTCATAGTTGGAGTGGGCCTTCCAGATATGTAACTCTGATCAAGACATAAGTCTGCTAGTAACCCTCCAGAGGCTTTTTACTACATTTAGAACAAAGTCCGCTTGCCTTCATACAGTCTACAAGTAAAGCCCTCCATGTTCTAGACCCTGCCCCCCTCTCCAACCTCATCTTCCTCTTCTCTCCATCTGACCCCTATATCTCTACCCTAAATAAACTGAATTTTTTCCTCTCATCTCTTAAGATTTCTAAGCCCAGGAAATCTCAGGTCTTGTGCATTTCAAGTTCCTTCTGCCTGGGAGAAACCTCTCCTAGATTTCCTCATGGTTACAAGACTCAATTCAGAAGTCGCCATTTAGGAAAGCCTGGTCTCCACACTCCAGCCAGAAGATCCCTCCCTAATCCCATTTTCTCAAAACCCTATTGCATCGTTTTACTAATTATATAGCATTGAACACTATTGGCAATTATTTATTTACTCATTTATGTGTTGATGTGTTGAACTATCTGTCTCCTTTCACTCAATCTTTAGCTCCCTAATAACTGAGAGTGTGTCTGTCTTTCCCAGTGCTAAACCCAGAGTGCTTAATACAGTACCTAACTTAGAGTATGAACAACTGAATAGCTCAGAAGATTGGTGGTCGTATAAGTAAATATAACCTAAACACCCTCTGGCTTTTATTGGTGGGGGAGAGGACAATAAATCAATAACTGAGGTTCTAAAGGATGCATGCCATGATGCAAGAATGCAAGGAGTTCTAACAGAACATGGGAAGTTGGAAAGGGACCAGCTCAGGCAGGGAAGGTCAGAGAGAGCTCCCTGGAGAGTCGTGCTTAAAGGAGGCCCTCTCTCCTCAAGGCTATTTTGTGGTAAGAAAGCATAAAGATGCCATTCCTAAATAGCATGGAGCAGCATAGCACTGATGTGGAATAGAAACCCGAATGCTGTTTCTACATGCTCGAGATTTTGTTGCATAATCGTGCTCGCTGTTCTCATCTATCCTTGGAGTACAACCTCTTATATTTAGATCTTTTTGTTCGAGGCAAAACAATTTCTGGGAATTATCTCTCTCTTTTTTGCAAGGTTTATCCTAAGCTTGCCAGGATAGATGCATTTTTGGATTCTCTGTGCCACATCTGGCTTTCAGACTCTTATTGATATTGCCATGGTGCTTAATTAAGCATAATACTGGCATAAACAGCACAGTCACGGAATGCTGGCGATAATAAAAAGGGCATGTTGTGAAGCATCCGCTCTTTCTTGTATAGTTAAAAATATGATTTTTATAAAACCTTCCAAAGTTTATTTTGAATTACCTGAGTTGCTTATTTCAGTGGGTGTAATGGGTCAACAGTTGACTGTAAAAAAATTGTATTTTAGGACATCCTTGTATGGCTGTCCCATGTATATTTTGCCACTACTTTGGTGCAGAAACTACTGACTGGTCTTTCTTTCTTGTTATTCTCACCTTCCTCAAATCTGTCTTCAAACCACATTAGGCCTGTGGTTATAACAGATAATCATGTCAAGCCTGCAGTATATAAGGGATCAAATTGTAGTGAAATTACCTACTTGCTTTGTTTGTCTCCCTAATAGACTGCATGCTCCTTGAGAGAAAGAACTATCTTTTTTCTTCAAATTAGTAGTACCTAATATCAACTGATCTTGAGTAGATGTTCAATAACCAGTGGAATCAATGGGTCATTCTCCAAAGTCCTCACCTCTCAACCCTCCCGTTTAAGTGAAGAAAATAAATATTAAGTACTCACTCTTTGGTCCTGCATTTGAGTTGAAGTTTGGCAGCATTTCAAAGTAGAACTCATTCTATACTACAAAGAACTAATCACCTGATGGCTTTGTCACAGATGCTCTGACGAGTCAGAAAAAAATAATAATAATAATTGCTAAAAGTAAGAGATGGAAGGTAGAAAAATTCCTCAGGCTTAGAATGTATTTATCACTCTGACTCATTTAAAAATGAGAGATCAAAATTAACCAGCAATTTATTCCCCATATTTTCCCAATTGTTATATCTGCTATGATTTTCACATCTGGGATTAAAAGATTACTTAGCGTTGAAGATGCTAGCTAATGCCTCTTAATCGCCTTGACTAAAGAACAGGTATCTGCTAGCTGCTCAATCTCCTTGCATTGCCTTAACCAATTAGTGCTTGTGGTTGGGTGTGTTACTCAAAAGAATAGGCCCCAGCAGCTCACACTCTACCAGGTGTCAGATCACCTGGGGAGCTTATTAAACAGATAATTTAGGTTCCACCCCACCCCATCTTCCAAGTCTCTAGGTTGCTCTGGGTTGCAGCCTAAGAATTTGCATTTCTAACAAGTTCCTAGTTGCTGTTGTCCATCTGGCAATCACACTTTGAGAACTCCTGATCTACTATTTCTCCACCTTTATTTATTGTAGCTATGAATCACCTGGGCATAATGTTAAAATGCAGATTCTGTTTTACTGGGTCTGGGGTAGAGTCTGAGAGTCTGCATTTCTAATAAACTGTCAAGTGATGCCATCACCTTTGGTCTAGAGACCACCTTCGAGAAGTTATTTTCTCCGGATGCGTATTAAAATCATCTGAAAAGTTTAAAAAGTATTGCTCCTAGACCTTGCCACAAGATTCTGTTTCAGTCAACCTGTGAGGTAGGGAGTGCCGAGAAATCTGTATTTTTAATGAACAGCCCCAGATTCTGTTATAGGTGATCCATCATCCATGATTGGAGGAAAACTGTTGTAAAAAGAAGAAAATCATTAGAATTTCAACTGCCTAATATATGTATATGTGTGTGTATTACTTAAAGAATACAGAACAACATACTGTTATATTTCATTGTTTCCGAAACAACCATTTTCATATCCTAAAAGTGGACCATCTCTTATATTCAGTGGTATTGACCATTATAATCAGAATATTTTTTTCTGAGATTCATAAAATAGTACTGGCTCTTACTTTCTATGAGATCCGGTATATTATTTTTAAAAGATTTGAAGAAATACAAATAAGAAATTCCTGTTTACAATACAACAACGCTGTTTAGTGAAGTTTACTTCAGTTTTGGGGTTTTTGTTTTGTTTTGTTTTTTTATTACTACCTGGGGAGGGTGGATATAAAATGTTATCAAAAGCATTTATAATTTTGCCTCTCTTGTTAAGGAAGATGTGCTAGAAACAGGGGTAAAGAGAAGAGGGGCAATTTGGAAAAAAAAAAAGATGCTAAAACTACCCTTTATGAAACAGAGGCAGGCAGTTCCAGGAATTCTTAAAGCACCTTAAGTCTCAAAGCACTTTAGCATGTAGCTAAAGAGAGTAGAGGATCCAGCATGAGACAATAGGCAGTGGAAGAAAGAGGTGAGCCTGTGCCTAGGAGGTAGAGCTTGGGGAAGGGCAGAGACAGAGTGAGGACCTTTAGGGAGCAGGGTTGTGCAGTTAATCCCCAGTCACTTGCTAGAGAAACTCTTAGGAAGACCTGCACTACTTTCCAGCATTCTTTGAACTTGAACATGGCTTATTTTGGATGAAGCGCATGACGAGACAAGATGGCCTGGAATTCACCAACAGTTTGTTAATTTGAAGCTTAATGTCATTTGTTTGCTCTAGGTTATCTTCTAAGGTCAGCAGTTTCCTTGGACATAAATCCTCCACTAATTTAGGACTTTGAAAAAAAATCTTATTTGTAATCATAGAGCCCTTAAGAAAGCATTTCTAAAATTGGTGTTCTGAATTTTAATAGTATGGGAAATTTGTATGGAAGAAAAACACAAATGATAGATAATTGATGGGCAAATAAATTCCTACCTAAAAACTTAAAAAGACTATGGTATGGAAAGTTGTTTATCCTTTAAAACCGAGAATATCCCAGACTCACTTAAGCAGAAAAAATACTGAGGCACACTATTAATATCTGGGGAAACACCATTCTGGAAAATTCCAATCGATGTCCTTTTGTGATATTTCAATTCCAAGTTTCAGCTGATTTCTAGCAGTTTTCTATTTTCATAGGAAAAAGCAGAGCATATGGAGACCAGAAGGAGGGATAAAGGAGAAAAATGTAAAAATAAACTACAAGTCTGCACTTTTGTCAGAGGCAGACCTTGCCTTTAATCCCTGAGAAGTCCCATAAGGTCTCCCACAGTGGGAGGTCAAGGTGGCTCACCATAACATTAATAGCTCTGGGCTTTGGCCACACCATGTAAAATCCAGCAGTTTGAAAGTCACTTAATTTCCCCAAACCTCAGTTCTGTTTTTTTGTTGTTGTTTTTTTTTGAAGAGAGAGAATTTTTTAATATTTATTTTTCAGTTTTTGGTGGACACAACATCTTTATTTTATTTTTAGGTGGTGCTGAGGGTCGAACCCAGTGCCCTGCGCATTCCAGGCGATCGCGTTACCGCTTGAGCCACATCTCCAGCCCCTCAGTTCTGTTTTTGTATAATGAAATTAAGAAAGATGTCTCCTCCAGAGGGACATTGGGAACAGTAAATGGAATACAGTAAATCAGGAATGGCTGTCAGGTATCACTATTATCAAATGCATCCAATGGCTAAGTTTCCATCTATGAATGTTTGAGAGATTTTCTTTGAAAAACATGGAACTACTCTGATATTGCAGCAGTTCCTTTTAAATTATGCAATGCATATGTGTACAAGTAGGTGTAAATCACGTATCTGGACAGGTAAACAAGAATTTAATATTGAATAAAGATGGCAAAGGTCTAGGTCAATGTTTCTAAAATAAATATTTAGAGGAAAAAAGACAAATCATATTATCACCATATGGAAAAATTCATCTTTGGTAGCCTAACAACATAATTTTATTACATCAGAAATTATTTCAAAATACTTGTTTAAAATAATATATTTAGAATTCTATCCTGACAAGTGGACATCGTGTGTGTTTAAGGTATACAACATGATCTTTTGTTATACCTGTATCTTGTGAAGTGATTGTCACAATCAAGCCAATCATATTCATCACAAAGCACAGTTACTTGCTTTTGTGTGTGTGGTGAGAACACTTACTCCCTTAGCAAATTTGAGGATTTAATGACGTATCATTAACTGTGGTCACCATGCTGTACATTACATCTCCAGAAGTTAATCATCCTGCACCACTGAAACGTCACCCTCTGGCCAACATCTACCCGTTACTCCCACCTCCATTCCCTGGAAATCACCATTCTGCTCTCTGCTTTTATCAGTTTGGCTTGTTCAGAGTCCATAGATAATTCAGATAATGCAGTATTTATTTTTCTGTGTCTCATTTATTTCACTTAATGTAATGATCTCCTGGTTAATCTAGGTTGATGCAAATGGCCAGATTTCCTTCTTTATAATAAAAATGTTCCTCATCTTACAATGGGGTTAAATCCCAATAAATCCATCAAAAATTGAAAATATAATAATTTTTAAAAGCATTTATTACAATCTAACCTACCAAGCATCATAACTTAGCAAAACAGTACTCTGTAGAGTCTTGGTTGTTTACCCTTCTGGTTGAATGGTGGCTGCAGGTGGTTTTCAAATCTTGGCTATTTTAAATAATGCTTCAATGAAACCTGTAAATGTATAGATTTACAAGTTCCTGCTTCATTTCCTTTACGATCCTGGGCAGATATATACCCAGAGGTGGAATTACTAGATCATATAGTAGCTCTATTTTTAATTTTTTGAGGACCCTCCATTGCCGCAGTCTGGCTGGGCACAATCAGGAGCCACTTGTCAAAAGAAACTAACTTTATTTTTAGAACCACACACGCCAAACAAAACAGCCTCTCAGGAAAAACCCTCAGAGCCTCAACTGCCACCACCGGCTTTCCACAAGCCTCTCTCTCCCACACAAGCTTCTCTCCACCTCCCACAATCCTCCTGCTCTTGAGGCCGATTGGCTGGGTCACGTGGGCGGGGCCAAAAAAGTCCCCCAATGAGCAGCTCCATGGTCTGAAAGGGCAGGGAAACAGCCCAATGAGCATCACCGCAGAGGAGCCAATCAGCTAGATGTTGCTGGGGCCGCTGTGAGCCAATCATCAGCTGGCAGCTGGAAGTTTGCTGGGGCCCCTTCGGCTGTGGCTCTCAACACTCCATACTGTTTTCCATAGCGATGTAGCAATATACATTCTCACCAGCAGCGGCCAAGGGTTCTCTTCTCCCCACATCCTCACCAATACTTGCCTTTGGTCTTTTGGGCCATTCTAACAGATGTGAGGGGATACTTTATTGTTTTGATTTGTACTTCTTTGATGTTGAGCACTTCTTATATACCTTCTGGCTATTTGTTTTCTTTGGAGAAATGACTATTCAAGGACTTTGCCCATATTTTAATCGAGTTGTTTGGGGTTCAGGTATTTTGTTTGTTTGTTTTTGCTATTGAGTTGTTTCTGATTCCTTATATATTATGAATATTAGCCTTTTATTAGATGTATGGTTTGCAACTATAGGTTGTGTTCTATAGGTCGTGTCTTGGCCGACTATTTCCCTTGCTGTGCAGAAGCTTTTCAGTTTGATGCAATCCCATTTGTCTGTTTTTGCTTCTGTTGTCTGTGCCTTGGATTCATATATATATTAAAAAAAAAAAAACTAGTGCCTAGCAAGGCATGGTGGCACAAACCTGTAACCCCAGAAACTCAGGAGACTGAGGCAGGAGAATCCAAGTTCAAGACCAGACTCAGCAATTTGCTGAGGCCCTAAGCAACTTAACAAGATCCTGTTCCAAAATACAAAATAATAAGGGCTAGGGATGTAGCTTAATGTTAAGCACCCCGCCCCCGTACCAAAACATACATACGTGTATACATAGCAATCATTGCCTAGACCTAGACCAATTGAGTTTTTCTCTCTGTTTTCTTCTAGTCGTTTTACAGTTTCACAACTTATGTTTAAGACTTTAATCAATTTTGAGTTGATTTTTGTATTATGTGTGAGATAGGGTGCATCATTGAGATGATCATATGGTTTTTATCTTTCATTCTGTTGAAGTGGTCTATCACCTTGACTAATTTGCATATGCTGAATCATTCTCACATTCCAAGACTAAATCCCACTTCATCAGACCTTATGATCCTTTCAGTGGGATTTCATTTGGATTGCTAGTGTTTTGTTCAGGGAAAATGTGTCATATACATGGTTGCCTCCAAACTAAGCCAATGCCTGGGACCTAGAAGAATTTCCACTCTTCATTGAACAAAGTCATACTACTTATTTCTAGTACTTTACCATTCATTGAAAGCCATGAAGCACTGGAGCAAGCAAATGTCTAGAGGTGATAATAAAAGTAAACAGTGCACTAATTAACGCATTTTCTCGGTTTTCCTCCCTGATAAGACTTCAACTCCCTTCAATTTCTTCAGCGCTAATGTACATATCAAATAGTTTTGAGGGACAAGAGCAAATATCAAGTAGTATATGCACAAAATTACATACAAATATTATATGTACAAAATGATTTATTTCCTTATGCTATGTTAGGAAAATGCAGGAGAATAAGAAACAGTGAAATTAAAGGCACATTTTCTAGCATATTTTGCTAAAGATAAACTGTGGATGAGTGAAGTAGCATTTCATCATAGTTTTCTGAAAAGGATAGGAAAATGAAGAGATCATGCTAAAACTAGAAAATTATCTCCTAGGTCAGGGAATCTCAAACATTAATGTGCACATACATCACCGGAGAAGCTTGTCAAAAGTAGATTCCAATTGAGTAGGTCTGGGTTGGAGACTGAGAATCCACATTCCTAAGGAGCTCCAGAGTCAAACTGATGCTGCCGGTCTGCAGACCACATTTTGAACAGTCAAGTTCTGGATGACGCAGTCTGCCGTCTTTTGAGCACCCAATTAATCTCCTAGTCTGAGTTCATGTGGAAAGATCCGGGATCCTCTGATCAGTTTGACTGAGTTGGGTAGAAAAGAGAGTCAAAACTGAATTTGCTTAAAGAAAATGTTTATTTTCCATATAAAGCTAAGTGACTTCTTAGACTAAAATTTACACAGCTCAGTGGGGAATCTCTGGATGCTGTTATTCTTTTCCACTGACGGGCTTTTCGTGTGCTTCTGCTTCTACCCAGTGGCCACTGGGACCTCGTGATTTATCAAGTCTGTGCTTCACATCTACTCTCCTTCTATCTCTTCTCTTTTCTAACCTTCCAAATCCAAATCACCACTACCACCATCCAAAGACTGAATCTCCATCTTAACTCTACCAACCCCAGAGCCTCAAATTTTTCATCAGTGAACTGAGAAGCACGAAACACTGTGTGTGGGAGTATATAAAGTTAATGAGAAGACATGTAACAAGCCTAACAAAACGTCTGGCACAAAGCAGATACCAAATAAATATCAGATTCCATCCCTGTCCCACTTAGCTTGTTTTACTCCAATGTGGTTTTGCATGAACCGAAATCATTACCTATAGACATCATATAAAAATCTAGCTACAACTGATGTGGTGCCCTAAGACCCTCAACTTTTTTCATCTCTTTTCAATCAGTTATCAATAATAAATCTTGATCTCTACAAATTGTAGGTATCCCTCTGCAGGTCTACTGTCCTAGTGTAGTTTGGTTTGGAATGCCAACGGACACAGAATGAATGGCAGATAACAAAGCTGGTACCTTTACTGGGTCTGGCACTCACAAATATAATTTTAAAGAAACACTTTCATGAGTCATCTTTCTTGGATGTCAAGCAAAAATAATTATTTTTAATTTTGTCATCCTTTCATTTAGACTTTTACTTAATCCTTTATTAGAATATGTGTTAACACTCTAATTTGTGTGATTCGTTTAATGAAAAGAGGGATACATAAAGTAAGCGAGACTTTTTAAGCATCTTAGAAAAAACAAATCATTTTCTGTCTTAATCACCAAGCATGTCAGAAACATTGTTTAAATGTCTTCTATTTCAATCTGCGGTTTGTTTCTGCCATCCAGAATTGAGTAAACTTTAGTTCCAACCATCTGTGTTTCTGCATATGAACATTCAAATGTGGACCATGTGTGACAGACAAATCCTCTGATGGCTAAGAACATGGATAGACTTAAAGAGGGTTGTTTGACAGAAAGTCGTTATATAATGTATATTTTCATTCGTTCATTTAATACACATTTACTCTGGGCCAGCTTCTAAGAGTAAAGTGGTGAGCAAAATTTCCCCTCCACAATGCACCCAGGCACAGATGCAGAGAAAGCACATTTTTTTTTGAATGTCTACTGGAGAACACTCTTCCCGCCCACTAGCTATTTTCTACTAGTTCTATAAGGCTATAAACAGTTTTTTTATGACAAAATTCGAATTAGTTAATATGACAGAAATTCTGATTGACAAGAAAATAGATATGTTTGTTTTAGAAAATGTTTGTATTTGTTAATACATTCCCAATGTGTAGAAATGCCTCTTAAATGGAGGGAACCACAGTACATATTGTTCATGATGCTTGATAAAAATAATAGTGCATTTATTGCACACGGCAGTTTTCCAAGTGTTTCATAGCCATTATCTTCTCCATTTATCACAACATCCTTGTGAGTGCTGTGTGTGAGTGTGTATATATGCAAGTGTGTGTCATTATATTCCTCTTTCTATAAAAGAGGAAAGAGGAATGAGACATTAGCAACTCATTCCAAGGATGAGGACAGTAGAGATAGGCCTACCAAAATAAGTTCAGTTGTACCATGGCTTGTTCCCCCCCCCCCCAAAAAAAATGGAAGATGGTTTCTGCCATCCAAGAAAATAGATTTAAAATTTCACTATATCTATAAGATTCCTTATAGAGATAAGGGTATTCCGGAGCCCACCTTCACAAAAATGGTCACACACAAAATCACACTTTAATAAAAAGAGAAGGGACTGGGAATCCTGTCCCCTGTTCAGGCACTATGTGCATGCCTACCCTAGGCACATAATTCTGAGAGCTCAAGACCAGTGAGATGAGCAGCCTGTTGTTTTCTGAGACACCAGCTGAGGGAGTATGTGGACATGATACGTACTGCAACACTGCCAGCCTGGGGTGGAACCAAGTGGCTACCCACTACTCCTGTGGGCCATTTTAGGAACAATGAATGAGGAAACTTGGGGAATCTTAGCACTCTTAAGAGACCAGATTTGTTCTTGTCACACAACAACATATCATTTAAAACCATTGGATCTAGTCTCCTTTACATGGCTAGAATGTCAGGAAAATAGCCTTGGCTAAGATATCTCTAAAAACCAATATAGTAATGTTTTTACCTATTATAGATCTCTCTGAATTAAATCTGCCATTTAAACATCACTAGTTGGCTTCTATTGGGATAATTTCCTTTGCATTTGCAAATAAATATCCTTGGAAATTTTTTATTTAGCCACAGTCTCGAGCACTTTAGTTTCTGTATACCCTACGATTCCTCCTGGTCCTCAAGAGACTTGCCCAAGTAGTGCGCATCAGAATACTATTTCCAACACAGGAGGATAAAATGCTGAAACCCTTACCTCTTCATCCCACTACTCCCCAACTCATGGTAAACCATTAGGGACTGGATGTTCCAAATTTATGTAGAAACTCCCTTCTTAATAATACAGAGAAATTTTTTTTACTTATACCATTAGACGTCACAATTGAGGCTTAACTTGAGATTCCTCCACCCAAAAGCCCAGAATTGACCATTGCTTGGATGCTAGTCCAAATTACTTTTGCTGTAGTTGATCATTTAGGAATGGTGTAGAGGAAAATAGAGGGGCAAACCTCTACGTTTACTTTATAACTAGCAAAACTGAAAGAGCCAGCATTTTATACACTTGCCAAGCTAAAAGCTAAGCCCCAAATGTCAACAGTGCTAAGGTTGAGAAGCCTTGGCGTGTTATTATAAACGACAATTCGCTAAGCTATCTAATGGTAGCAGCTGAGAAGATCTTCAAGAATCAAAAGATTTGGAAATTCTGGGGTCATGATAGTACATCACCAAAGGAAAAATTCTTTGAAGGTCACATAGGGAGGATTTAGTCAAACAGTTGCATAAAAACTGAAATATTTTCCACCTTTTACTCTGTTTGTTAGAACACTCCAACATGTTTTTTTGTTTGTTTGTTTTTTTTTGCCCTTGAAGAAAAAGAAATGCTTACATCATTCAGTAGCAGCCCTGCTTGGCTAAAACAGCAGACAGCTCACCAGATTTCTCTGGAAAGACTGCCCAGCATAGGCTCTTCTAAGAAGATTCCAGAACTAGAGGGAATGTGGACAGAAAGGCCAACATCTCTAAACTTTTCCATGTTTTCTCAAACTCATTGCCTTGTGCATGGTTAACCCTTGCCAGCTGTTTTCTTCTCAATTCTACCTTTCCCTGGAAGTACCAATTCTCTAAGCAGCTCTACCAATGAGTAAGTATTTCACTATCTCTTCCCATGTCCCACCAGACAGGTGGGAAGTGAGAATTTACACTGGCCAAAGAATGGAATCACCACCACAGTATTCATTAAAATGCATGATAGAAGTTTCAAAGGAGAAGATGAGACCACAAAGGGGAAAGAAATGTAGGTAGGAGATGAGACTGTGAGGACTGACACATGAAATTTATTTCCTACTGTTTTTTTCCAGAGTCAGTATACTTTAGACAGAAACTTGGTTGAGTCATTCCTAAGGTGAATCTGATGCTAACTGGCTCTGTTGGATTTGGGTCAATGTCTCTTGTGGTCTAGAAATGTGTGTGGAGTAGCCATTCCTTTTTTTTTATTTATTTTTTTATTTTTTAATTTTTTATTGTGGGTTGTTCAAAACATTACAAATTTCTTGACATATCATATGAGTAGCCATTCCTTTTAGCAGTGATCTCAGACGCTTGTGCAATTCTGAGTCACAGATTTGCATTTCTTCTTTCCTGATCCCATGCCCAGATTCCTACCAGGATCATCGGTATGAGTTTACATTTGTGAAAAATCCATGGAGCCAAATTCCTTGAGCAACAAAAGTGACCCATGATTCCTGAGTCTTCAAGAGGGCAGAGAAAGACAGGAGCATTCTAAAGCCCTGTTAGCCACCCAGTCAATCCCAGAGGAGTTGTCTGCAGACCATCATGGAGAATAGAAAATAGTTTCAGATACTTTTTAAGTAGATTATGGTTATAATTCTTCTCAGTTTACTTCACAAAATCTTTTTTTTTTAATGTGGAAAGAGAAAGGTATTTTTTTTACAGTAGCCGTGTTCAATATCTATTAGAAATCCCTTACAAGTAAGATTATTTTCCTTCATCCAATCTCTTTTTCAGGTATCCACTTCTGTCACAGACTAGATTTGCAACCTCAGTTGAGACAGATTTTCTCACTTTGTGGAGCTTTCATCTATAACTTGACAGTTTTCATGTTTGGGTCAAAACGTAAAGCAAAAATTCTTGTAAAATTCTCAGTAACCGTTCAACATTTCTAGAGTCAAACAGAACATTATTGTCAGGTACAAACTTACTGCTTCTTCATAGTGGTTATCTAGCGGGGACAGTTTGTCTTCGTTCTAAAGTGCTTTAATGTCATAATTGGTCATTTGTGATTGAAATATATGATAAACTATGCTTCTAGAAAATGTACCGTCTGATCTAATGAGAGCATTGGCATTCCACTGCAAGCAGGATTTTTGTCAGCTTATCCCCTCTGGGCCAGACAGGTGTGGCCTAAGCCCTAGACTAGGTAGAAGACCTCCAGGGAAAGCCCAGGTGCTGCAGGAAGCTCCAGGATGAGATCAGAAATTGGCCCAGATCCCTCTGAGTCAGAATTCTGAGTCATCTTTTCTAAGACGATTCTTTCTCTGTTTCCTCCTGTGACCTCCAGGGCCTATGCCTCACAGTCAAGGGTCCTACAGCCCTGCGACCTTCCCTGGGAGAACCCAGTCCACCGTGGTCCCTCCCAACACCTCCCACCACCACCACCCAAAGCAAGAAAGAAGGAAAAGAAACACTCTTCATATTTGAAAGCTCAAGAGAAAGGGGGACAAGCTAAAATTTCCATTTAGAGCTGACACCCTGCATTAAAGAGAAGACAGAGAAATTTGAGGCAGTTGTCAAGGATCAGAGGTGTAGCCACTAAGCTCTAGGGTAATCCAGATATTATCTATGCCTCCTTTGCAACAGAAAGAGTCAAGCCTAATGGGCCCTTCTACCTAGTGCCAAGATTGACAAAGACTTAAATTCTTGAAATTTTCTGAGAATGCCCAACTGAGTCCTTTCTCTCATGAGCCTTTTTTCTTTTCCTTTCTTCATACATGAGTGTTTGGCCCCATGCCAGCCTTATTTTAAAACCCTGCTCGTCATCAGTTTTTACAAGGAAGTCCCTTTGCATCAGTATTATACGGTATTAGAATTTTCTGAAACCTTTAGAACTGGCACACTTAACTGCACGTTAAGGTTGACCAGAAGTCTTAACTGCTCCATGAAGGTCTTAATGTTAGTTCATCCCCAGTGGATAGTTCAGTATTCTTTCAACAGATAGCTCTCTTATTTAGAAATGTCCTGAGACCAATGAGTACCACTCTATTAAAATAGTATCAGAAATACCAAAGAGAACACTGGCCTTTCTATTTAATAATGGGAATTCACTTCTATTTACATCATTTATTTAACAATTAAATAGTTATTACCTACTAAATAGCAGGTCATATGGTTTTGATTTTTGTTTTTCCAGTTCAGGAATGATTCCTTGTAAGTGCCCTGGAATACTGGAAAGAAGGTCACAAGAGACTGGGCTTTCAATAAAAATATCATCCTAAGAAGTCATATATTTAAGATGTAATTTCCAAAATATAGATGACTGAAATAGGCCATGGAAATACTACTATTAGTACTACTAAGAATTTTTATGGACTTGAATATGTCGTGAGGCAGAATCCCAACAATACCAAAGGAAACACACATACGAAAACTAAGTTTATGCAGAAAAGAGCATTATCCTAAAAACAAAAACAAAAAAAAACTTTACTCAGAGTCCAAAGTATGTGAAAATATTTGTACTTTGAGACCTCAGAAATTGGTTGAGTCGTTTCATGGTATACTTTGAAAACCAATTATTATAAAATGAATATAAAATTTAATAAATTGACCTATTTCTGAACTCAGAAACTTTAATGCATGGAGATCACCAAGTTATGCAAGAAATCAAATTAAAATGTCTTGTTTGACTTGGCCATTTGACACTAGTTCTTCTATTATGGTTTATTCCTTAGATTTCATATCACTCTTGTAGAGGAAGCAAATTGAAGTACTAAAAAATTTTTAAAAAGAGAGAAAGAAAGGAAAGAAGGAAGGAAGGAAGAAAGAGCTCATCTTAGCTTGATCTGTCTAGAGGCCAAGATATAAAGAATAGTGCTATTATACTGTGTGGGACAACAAGTCTTACAGGACCAAACCTGAAGAGAGGAATCTAGGTCATTGTCCTGACAGATCTATGCTATAAAATTATGAAAAGACCTACATGTCTAGAACTATGCCAAATAATCATGTGAATGAAGGCTTTGCTTCTGGGATTTACAGTTGCATAAAAGGTAATATAATTTGCCCCTTCCTTTAAAAAAATAGTAAACTATGCATGAATTGCTATAAAATAACTAAATGAAGAATAACATAGAGTGATATGACTGATTAAAAAAAACTTCTTTTTAAAATTTATTTTTTAGACTCTGGTGGATTTTTTAAAACAATCATAATACATTTTTTAAAAATGTAGATGGTAATTTAATCTAATGCTTTCATAGAGTTCCTCCCTCTGCTCTTCTAAATTCAAATGTCAATTACTAAGTTTTTTTCAATACAGTTAAAGGGTCTTGGATACTTTCAAACATTGTGGGCTGCTCACTCCAGATCCCCTCTACTAGATTGTTGGAATAAAAGACAGTAATAGAGATTCTTTGGTTCCACTCTTAACCCTTAATATTTGCCTCTGTCCTCTTCTTCCTCCTTCACTTTCTGGGTCAGAAGGGAGGAGGACCCAACAAGAAAATTGGTCATCTACAAGAGATCAAAATAAGAAGATGGGTCTCCACTGAAACAGAACAAAGGGCATTCCAGATTTTAAAAAGCAGTGCTTTAAGATGTGCTGATCAGTCTGTTGTTTCGATCCAGACTATATTTCAGAAACAATGTCACAATGCAACCACACTCCAAATCCCATTTAAATGGTTATGTTGGATATGCTATGTCTATCTGTGTTTAAAATGGAAAAGTCGAAAAAAAAACAATAATAGCATTGCAACTATAATAATTTAAACTTTTTAAGATATAAACAGTGATTTTTAAATTATCACTTTTCAGAAATACTGTGCTTATGGAGAGAATATTTATAGATGAGTTTATTGGAGGATGGCAGGAAGGGAGCATTGGAGTAGTTTTAGGGCCTTGGACGTTCATGGCCCCCTTGAGTTTAGGTATAAACCTGACAGTTTAGGTGTAAACTATTATGGACTCTTACATTTGTCAGTCATGATCAGGGAAACTTTTGAAATAACAAATTAAATTAGAAGAAGTATAAATTCTAGGGAAAGTATTTTTAGAAGAACTGGGCAAACTTTAAAAAAGGGAGGGAAATTAAGGAGATAATTACAGATAATCTAAGTTGGAGCAAAAAGACTTTGTCTAAGGTAGAATTTCCCTGTCAGTTCCTAGTGAGAGGTTGAATAATGGAAGACGGGGACAGATGAAGCATGTGAAAACTTAGGCAAAGAGCAGGGCAATTCTTTATCCTGGTCTTTAGCTGATCTCATCCTTCCTGAGGAGACTGAGCAGTCAGGGATGGTATTTATGGAGAAGCCTTTTTTAAAAAAGGCAAAAATAAAAACAGAGATTTCTAAGGGGCAGCAGAGCCCAATAAAATATTCACAAATCAGATGTCTGTAACATAGGAAATGAATTTTTCCCCACAAGCTTAAAGAGCTTAATGAAACCAGTGTGGTAGAAAAGTCATGCATTTCTAGACAGACCAACTTGGATTTGAATTCTGACTCTGAGATCTTAGTCAAAGAGACAAACGTCTTTGGTCCTCAGTTACAAGCAAGCATACTGTGGGTGGTTGTGAAGATTTTATATATAGCGGTGTCAACTAGACCTTAAATAACTGACGTTTTAGGGTTCTGAAATCCACCACTAATGCCTTGAAGCTTATTTGGCCAGTGATAGTCCTGTGGTGTTTAAACCGGCACCAAATTCAGTAGACAGTTTTAACCTTAGTATATTAAATAGACAGTAGATCAAGAACAGGGCTAACACAACTAACTCCATGTGGAATTGTCAGACTTGCTATAGAAACTTTGTTGGGCTTATAACTTCCACACAAGAATCCCAATTAATAGAATCATCCTAGAGGTTTATCTATTCCAAGTAAATGAATTATCTGTCTTACAGCTAAAGGTCAAATGCATTTGAGTCAGTCATTGTGGGACTGTTTTCCCAAGTGAATGATAAATGAGCAAATGACTGTGGATTAGATAAATTGACTAGATATCATTAAAGGCCCCCAAAATGAATGTTTATCTGTCTGTGACCTCCATGAGGATGAACTGTGATAGGACCTAAGGTTATTTGCTTGCTGTCTTTATTGAATCAATAATTTGGTATCCTTAACAATAGTTATTAGTGTGCATGTCCAAAACCTATTAAATACCAGACTATTATAACATTTGCAACACTGCTATATTTTGGAAGTATAAATGAGACACTTAATCGTCCAAAACACGATGATTTATTGAGAGATCTGTACTACATTAACTGATGAGATGGCGCCAGAAGCACATGGTATGGTCCCCAGGGACCTTCTTTCCTCTACCAAATCACATCCTTTACTATAAATGTTTGAAAGGCTTTGAAGCTTTTGTCCAAGATGCTTATTATGTGTAATTATACAGATGAGTATTTATTAAAGTAAGTGTACTATTGTTTTCGTGCCAAAACTATGCTTCTCTATAGATGATAGTAGTTTTCACTTTGTAAAGTGTGGCTATGTGGAGTAAATGTATTAACCTATTTATAGTGAAGCAAGACAGTCGTCCGGTCGCTACGACGGGGTTTTTGCTCTCGGGAGTGAATACAGATATGAACTCACTCATGAAGGTGAAAAATCTGAGAAACCTAAGATTAAAAATCTACCCCACAAGTCATTATTTTTGCCTGCTCAACAGAATGTGTTTGGTTACCCATACCACACATTTGTCATCCTAGATGCACCTCTAATAAGAGTTTTTGGTGATTTCATCCTCGGTCTAAATCATTTTATAGATGTCATGCACACTCCAAAAGGGTTCTTTGTGCACACTTCTACTATGCAGCAAATCCTATGCTGAGTTCTATGGATTTCAAGATGAATGAGACACATTCCTACCTATAAGTTCATGGTCTAAAGGAGAAATATGTACATATGCTTCATTATAGTACATCTTAAGTACAATAGAGACACTGTGAACCCAATGCTATGGAAACATCATTAAGAGAGTGATTGATTATTCCTAGGGATCTAGGAAAGTTTTATTGAGGCAGCATTTGAAGTGGGCCTAAAAGGTGAAAAGTAGCCTTCCAGGCAAGTGAAGAACTAAGGTTCGCCATCCTGGGCAGCTATGAATACACTGAATTGGTTTGCATGTGGGACCCTGGTCTTTTGCACAAGGCTGGCCTAGTTCATTCATCAGTATGCATGCAGAACTAAGAACTGGGAGAAATGAATTTGGACATATCAGCCCAGGAAAATAATCACAGGCTCTTCCCTTAAAGGACAGCAGCAAATATAGTTTAGGTTCCCATTTCCAGAGTCACTTCTTGACAATGAAAATGCAGCTTCTGTAGGTTGGGTCTATTCCCTCACCAATTCCAAGTACAAAGTGACTTGACCTTGAAAAAAAGGAAAGGGGAAGAAATTGCTAGAATCCTTGATTTCTAGGGGAGAAACGTTTTGCCATCTCCCTGATTTGGAGAAAGTAAACCAAGGCATATAGATGTTGATGTTCCCTAAATTTTATTTATCTCATTTAAGTCATCTGCTTGAGTCAACCTACATCTTAGCCCCAGTATATTATGTGTAATACCTTACTTTTTTTAAAAAAAAAAAAACTCTATGTCCATTGGTCAATCTAATAAAAAATTAAATGTTTTTGAATGAGAGAAAAAAATTACACCATAAGCAAAGTTAAAGGGCTAACAAATAATTGGGGAAAGGATTTGAAGCATGATTGATGGAAGGATAACTTCTGTTCCCAGAATTCTCACAGATGAAATTTTTAAAGATAGGCAAAGATAATGAAAGGGAGTGTTACAGAAAATAATCATATAAAAAATGCTCAGCTTAACTCCCAATTAAAGAAATATAAATTAAAACAACTAAGATATACCATATATTATCAGATTGGCAGGTATATAAATGATTTCGTACTACCTAGAATTGGCAAGAGTGTGTGGAAATCAGCACCCTCATAAACTCAGGGGTGGAGCTAACATTTGTGCCTGAAGCTCATAGAATCTGAGAGACCTCTTTAAGAAAAAGGATACAAGATTAAGTATGAGCTTCAGTATTTATTTAGAGTGAGAACAATTCCAATGAATCATAACTTTCTCTTTTTGCTTTTTATTACTGGGGATTGAACCCAGGGATGCTATACCATTGAGTTACACCCCCCCCAACCCTTTTTATTTATTTATATATATTTTTTTATTTTGAGACACTAAGTTGTCTAGGCTGGCCTCAATTTTGGAATCCTCCTGCTTCAACTTCCTAAATCACTGGGATTACAGCTGTATACCACCATGCTCCTCGGTGAAATTATAAATTTTTAGAAGATAAAAAAATACCACAAATATTACAAAATCCAGAAAAATAACATGACATTTGTATTAATGTACTTTCTGTCATACCTCTCTAATATCTTTTCCCTTCATTTTTGATTGCATACTTTTTGATTATCATCATTTCCTATGACAATTCTGTAATATCTTATGTAGTCAGAATAGACATATAACTTTTCTCCAGCATGCTAAATCAAGATTTTTTAAAAATTTTTGATAATTTGGAAAAATATCTTTCAAACTCACAATTAACATTTTAAAGTACAGTAGAATACATTTATGTACTTTGATATATATAAATGGAGTATAATTGCTCATTTTTCTGATTGTACATATCATAGAGTCACTTTGGTCATGGAGTCATATATATACATAAGGTAATAATGTTTGTTTCATTCTATTTTCTCCCTGCCCCTATACCCCTCCCCTCCCTTCACTCCCCTATACCTAATCTAAAGTAACTCTATTCTTCCCTAGCCGCCCCCTTATTGTGAATTAGCATCTGCATATCAAAGAAAACATTCAGCCTTTTGTTTTTTGGAAATGGCTTATTTCACTTAGGGTGATATTTTCCAAGTCCTTCTGTTTACCAGCAAATGTGATAACTTCTTTGTTTTTAAAGCTGAGTCATATTTCATCATCTATATATACATGTGTGTGTGTGCGTGTGTGTGTGTGTGTGTGTGTGTATACACATTTTCTTTACCCATCATCTGTTTAAAGGCACCTAGATTGGTTCCATAGTTTAGCTATTGTGAGGAGCTGCTGTAAACATTGATGTGACTATATCACTGTAATATGCTAATTTTAAGTCCTTTAGGTATATATCAAGGAATGGGATAGCTGGGTCAAATGGTGGTTCCATTCCAAGTTTTCTGAGGAATCTCCATACTAGTTTCCATAATAGTTGCATCAATTTGTAGTCCCACCAACAATGTATGAGTGTACTTTTTTCCCCCACATCCTCACCAACATTATTTTTGCTTGTATTCTGGATAATTGCCATTCTGATTGGAGTGAGTGAGATGAAATCTTAGAGTTGAATTTTTGGAGTGATCTGGACTTTTTTCCACAACTCGCTTTGTATTGTTAAAATAACCTCTATGGACTTTACCATTCATCTCTATTGCCTTGGTTTTGTACTCAACTAGTTTTCAATCTTAATTTTATTTCTTTAATAAAAAAAACTTTGTGACTCACCCCCCTGCCAAAAAAAAAAAAAAAAAGGCCTTTTCCTCTGTGTCTATAAAGGAGTATGTAATTTCTCATTTATTTTATTGCAGCCTTCTAAGAGGTCTTTATAAGTGGCTGTAAAAATGGTACATTCCCATCTTCCCTGAGACCCACCCCCCAAAGTACCCTTCAGCTACTCCAATTCCATTTGATGTATGAGAGATGTGATGTTGAAGTCAGAGTAAAGAGATAGCAATCAAAACTGTTTGTGGCCCGCATGGTGGCACACACATGTAATCCCAGTGGCTCGGGAGGCTGAGGCAGGAGTATTTCAAGTTCAAAGCCAACTTCAGCAATGGCAAGGTGCCAAGCAACTCAGTGAGTCCCTGTCTGTAAACAAAACACAAAATAGGGCAAGAGATGTGACTCAGTGTTCGAGTGCCCCTGTGTTCAATCCCTGGTACCAAAAACAAAAACAAAACAAACAAAAAACCTGTGGTTAAAATATCTACTTTACTAATTTTACAAAAAAAAAAAGATTAAAAGTGTATACACAATAAGATCTTCTGCAGGGCCCTGGAAAAAACCATACAAGTGAAGAGATTAAGTTCAAGATTAATCAACTTACTAAATGCCCCTCAGCACCCTTATGGTGAAAATTAAGATTCTAATCACCTATTTGGAGGACAACTTGACAGTATCTACTAAAATTTAGAATCATGTGTCCTTTGAACTAACACTTCTGCTTCTAGTAATTCACTTTACAGGTAGAATCTCACAAATGAACAAAGCTTCATATGTAAGTACATCACATAAAGCTTTGTTTACAACAAAAGAAACAAAAATACTATAAGTATTAATGAAGGACTAGCACAATGATGAGTATTTACACTATAATATTCTGTATAATTATTTAAATGAATAAGTTAAATCTGTCCATACTTCACCATGAAAGATATCCAAGTTGTATTTTAAAAGAAAAAAAATAAGTTGTAAAACCATAAATATACTTCAGCCACAATTGAGTTTATATATTTGTGTAACAAATTTCTCAGCAGGTACATACTCTACATTTATAGTGGCTACTTTTAGCAGAGTATTTCTACTTAAGAAAACTTGTATGTTTTAATACTGTTCCTCTCCCATTATTTAAACAGAATTTTTCTCTTTTAAAATTAAAAAATTATAATCACTGCTCAAAAGCAATCACGGGGACTTCTTATGCATAAATTACTTTCTCTCTTTACATTCATATTTTTAAAACAATAAATAAAATGGAATCCCCCAGAACCCCCAGCTTATAAACCACCTGTGCCTTTCTGAGTTTTCTCTATTATATGTGACTTTGTGTTTTATTCCTCTGCATTATTCTCAAACTTTGATCATATCTTTAGGACAAAAGTAAACTCAAGATTTATTGAATAATGCCTTAATAGGATTAAGTATTACAATAATTGGCTAATCAAAACTATTGTAGTGCATTTTAGAAACTAGAATAGTTATATTTAGGGATCATATGGCCTGTGAGTGGCTTTCAACTGGGTAAAAAAGACCAGAAGTCTTCTAGTCTTCCCAGAAGAGAGTGATGGGTGTATTATAGAATATTTGCAAGAGTGTCTTCCTTAAAAAGAAAAGAATAACTCCTAGAAAAATACAAGATGTCTATGAGGCAATGCCTACCTTGCCTGGGGAGATAGGAGGGTGTGTAGGCTTGTCTCTGGGAGCTGTCTTTAGCATAATTTTCTAAATGATGTAATGATATTAGGAAATCAATGATTTATCACTATTGTGTCTCAATATTTTCTCTTCTGCAAGTTTGGATGTGTCCTAAGCTTTTCTTTAAAAAAAAAAATAGTTACAACATAGACTTCTAGCTTTGTAAATAATGTTTCTACAGGTACATTACATACAGAATGAAAAGTCTCTCCCACCCCAGGAGGCTGAATGGCTTATTTTAGGGCAGAAATACTTGGGTATGAATGCCTTCAGAGGCACAAGATTAGTTATGGGTTATTTTGGTCACCTTTGGTCCAGAACACCTCTAGGTCATTAGCTCAATCTGCATGTCATCAGAGAGCAAGGGTTCACAAACTTTACCTCCATAGAATGCCTTCTTAGAAAGAGTCAACCGCCCCCACCACACCACCACATGACGCTGACTCAGGACCACACTGAGAAACTTGCCTGAGAACTTTGAGGTTCCTCTGGAGAAAGCCCATCTATACAAACCCAAATTAAACTCCCATTTTCTCCCTTTGAACCGATTCAACTCTCTCTGCTTCCTGATTCATAAAAAAGGCATTTTCTGCTAATTGGCCATGCTCAGGTTAGTTTAAATAAGAGAAGTTTAATACAAGGACACAGAGGATAGAAAAGAAAGCAAAACCTCTACAACTGCATAGCCCAGTTTGAAGAATTAGGAACCCGTTCTTTGCTAGAAAGGAATGCTTCAGAAGCTCCAGGGCCCAGCAGGTACTCTAGGGCATACAAAAGCAAATCCACCATCAGGGGATGAGCTCATCATTTCCCTCATCTCTACTCTTTTTTCTTCATTATTTCTTCCCACCTCTTACCTAACTTCCCTCCACTTTGTTTTCCATGGCATAACTTCTGCCTTCCTTACATCATCTGAAATGGCTGAAAGGGAATCTGGACCTTCCAATGCCCACCCTTCAGAGCCTCTCTACTTCTAGGCCCCCTCCCCTAACTACATTCTAACCACTGATTCTAAGACAGAAGGGGACAATAGGGTAGAGCAACCACAATTCAGAATAGAGCATTCTTGTGGCTACTAGTAAGTCTGTAGATATTAATGTTTGAGTCAGATCATTGGTCAGGCCAGTTGGGGCAAGAGTGGCAGAGATACAAGGTGCAAAGATGGTAACTAAGCAAGGAAAGGACTAATATCTGTACAAAGAAAGCTACGTACATGCCTGGTGAGCACCTTGCCAACCATTCTTTTATTCAGTCATTCAACCACTTGTTGAATGTCTAAGTGTAAAACACCAGGCTACCTATTGGATATAAGCACCAGTTAAGACACAGCCTCTGACCTCAGGGACCTGAGTATCTACTGAGGGTGATGAACAGTAGATCAACAAGTACCACACAGTACAGCAGCTGCTACAAGAAAAGTGTGTTCAGGTCTTCAGGAACCAAAAAAAGCAGGCCATGCAGAAGACGTTCTATGAGCTGTGGGTTTTGAGCTAAGTTCCATCAATTAGATGAAGTCAGATAGGAAGAGAACGGATGTGGATGTACTGCCAGGGGTGAAGTCACAGTGGACTCACCTCTGTGGCCAGCTGGGTGGATTCCAGCTGGGTTGCTCAGCTACACTCAGCTGGTCTTTATGGCACTTGGTGTCCAGATTCCCTTTCAGCCATTTCAGATGATGTAAGGAAAATAAAAACCCAAACTACCTTGAAAAGTAAGGGCCTACTAGTGTCCATGAACTGTAGAAAAATAGGGTTCCTGCAAGATTGCTTTGGAGAAAAATATACCCAGATGTATGTACTAAAACCATGTGGTGATACCCTAGTCTGGGTTAACCACTCTAAGTAGAAATTCTGTTCCTATCTGGGACAGATTTATCTCTAATTTATGAACTGACCACAGAGGATGGAAAAAGCCTGAGCAACCCAATGCCATCTGGAAGTTTCTTATGTTTATCAACATTTTAACAGACTAGTTAAACATTCTTGACATGGCCAAGTTACAATTCAAAGTGTCTCAAGATTTATTTTCCTTAAGAAAACATACATCAGGGTTTTTGTTGTTGTTATTGTTGATTTAACAAGCTTTAGTTAGCAAACTTTATGTCCTAAAGGTATTTTAAGGCTATTTACTTACTCCTGAGTAGACCTGCAGAAGAATAATCAAATGTCCTTCAGGTGAAAATGTATTCAGTTAATTGTGAATATATACTTTTACCAATGATGTTTTACTGTTTCTTATCAAAAATTTCAAGAAAGAATTACTTTTCAAAATGCAAAAAAAGAAATAGTTTAGATACAGCTGTTCCAAATTTGTTCATTATGCTTTGCTTGGGATGTTTCTTAATAATTTTATAATAATTAAGAAATTATAAGTCAAATCCATCTTTGCTTTCAACATTTCCCCAAATGTCCATAGAATGGAAAAAAGCTTGGGAAATGTTGAGTTAAAAAATTTAAATATTTCTTTGTTTCACCGAAGACATGGCAGACAATAGACATGAGCCATTATGCTTTATTCATCTCCAAGATCTGCAGTAGCACCCACCCATACTTGAGTTCAGAACACTTTTATCCAGAAACATCCCAGGAGGTTAATCAGTGAGCATGATTTGGTAAATGCTACCCTATGACAGGCTTCTTATCATATAGTAATTCAAGAAAATGGCCCTGAAAACTCTTGAATAAACTTGGAGAGTTACACTGAGAACTAAAAAAAAAAAAAAGGAGAAAATTAACAAGCCTGAGAAAGCCTATATAAGTTAAACAGTAACTTCACTAGAGCTACATAAACCAAGAAGGACAAAAAGACATGACTATCACAAGCCAAATTTCCCTCTTCATCAAGGACAGCCATTAGGCTGTGTGGCTGATAAAAAAACCCACATAGCCATTATCTTTAGTTTTCTTCATTCTAACTCAAACAAGAAACGAAGCCAACCAAAGGAAGGCTCTCAATTTACCTTAGGAAACACCTAACACCCAGAGAAATCTTGTAAAATCTTACCAACGGAAAGTTTAACATGACTAGTGTAGCAATCAGCCCAACAATCTGCAAAAATGATGTAATAGTGCCTGAATTTGAACATCTCTAGACATAACAAATAAAGCATAGTTACATGAGCAGACTAACAATGCCTGATTAAGGCACAGAGAGAAATTGGAGAAAACAGAGCATATTTGTATAAAGTGTAAGTTTATTATGTCGCAATATGAATATTAACAGTGCATGTGATTTAATTACAAAAAGGTTGAATGAAGTGCCTGTCTTTGAGAATTCCTGTTGTCAGTGACTGGAAAGGACATCACTGCAGAGATGATTGCTACCTTATAATGCCACTGGTGGTGACTCATCTGAAATGCAGACACAAGCCTACTGAGGCTCTGGGAGAATGTCTGGGCGACTCAGTCCTCGTCAATGAATAGAGCATACAAACAAATATTCTCAACTGATTAATTTTTGGTCATGTTCTGTTGTTTCTGCAAATCAAGACACAGTACAGAATTACATTGGTCAAAAGATAGCTGATCTGCCATCTACCCTTTTGGCCTTCTAACAAGAAAAGACCACAAAGGGAGTGTTACAGTTTAGTTATGAGGTGTCCCCCAAAAGCTCACGTATGAGACAATGCAAAAAAGTTAAGGTAAAATGCTTGGGTTTTGAGAGTTCTAACCTACTTGGTGCATTAACCCCCAGATAGGGATTAACTGGGTGGTATGGCTAGGCAGGTAGGGTGTACCTGGAGTAAGTGGGTCATTGGAAGCATGCCTGTGTGTTATGTATTTTATCCCTGGTGAGCAGAGCTTTCTCTTTGCTTCTTGACTGTCAAGTCCCAAGCTGCTTTCTCTGCAACACCCTTCTGCCATCATGTTCTAACTTACTCAGGTCGAGAGCAATGGAGTTGGTTGTCTACGGACTGAGATGTCTGAAATCATGAGCATCAAATAAACTTTTCTCCTCTAAAACTGTTCTTGTCAGGTCTTTTGGTCACAGCCGTGAAAAGCTAACTGAAGCAATGAATTTGGTATTTTTTTTTAATTAAAATCCTTGTATTCTGAAGATTTCTTTTTAAAAAACAAATACATTGTTATTGAAAACTGCTTCTCCATTCTGGAACAGGGTCAAGTGGTTGTTAACTGAATCTCACCTGGGTTATTTCTGGAGATTGCTCCAAATATTCTATACAATCTCACCTACTTGGACTTGGGTCCTGTGTTTTCAGCTTGAAGCAGTGGTTCTCAAGCCTGGCTGCCCATTAGATCCATTTGGAGGACATTTTTTTTTTTTTTGAAACATACATGTCTAGTCTTCATCCTGGAGTCCAGATAGAATCAATCTCTGGGAATGAAATCTCTGTATTTATTCAACGTTCTCCAGATGATGCTAAATAAAAATCAAAAGTTTCCAAAAGCTGCTGCTATGTTTATGACTAGAGTATATAATCTAGTCTCCAGAAGTGATCCAAAAAACTCAAAGAGTAACAATAAAGAAAATCCCACCCCTCCCCCCACCAATGATCAGTATACAGTTAGTTGCTTGAGTTCAGCAGAGGGGACATGAGAGCTAAAGCAGGGGTCTATAAGGGTTGTGATCAGTGTTGGTCAGTAGACTCAGGGGATGGCCTGAACACTAGGCAAAGGCTGCTGTACAACGGGTGGGCTCTGTGTTGCTTCCTATAGACTGGGCTTGGTGCATCTGGGGCCCAGCAATGAGCATATTTTTCCTTCAAGTCTCCATGGCTGCTATCACTAATGCTATCACCACCACCATCACCCAATAAATTAATAAATAAAATAGTTTTCTTCTCATAAAAGTTTTCAGATAGCATAAGATATAAAAAAGGAATTTCTACCATCAGAGGAATTCACTGTTTGCATTTTAGTATTCAAACTAAATGCCATGAAAAAGTAAATATAGGTTTTTACACATCTTTGAAGAGTTTGCCTAACTATTTTCTTAGGACAAATTTCTAGAAAGTTATTTTTAAATTAAAGGGAATGTGTGTTTTAAATTCCTATAATCACTGTTTGACTGTCTTCCATAAAGATCATATCAGTTTATTACTCCTGTAAGTAATGCTCTTTCTCTTGCCTATAAAGTGACCTGGAAGTATTCTCATATTTACCAATATGAGAGGCAAAAAGTAGAAACTTTTAATTTATTTTTAATTTGTTTTCTTTTGATTAGAAGGGAAGACAAGCATCTTGTGATTTTTTTTCTTTAACAGTATCTATTATTTGCTTAAATTGCACTTGTTATTCTTTTAAATGGTATTACATTATTTTTATTCTTTCTTGTCAGGGAAGTGTGCTGGGGATTGAACCCATTCAGTTTCCATTTTTATAGCGTATGTACCCATCCATACTTAGTTTAAAGTGGAACAATGTTTTATACATTATATATATACTCTTTTAATATTTATTTTTTAGTTATAGGTGGACACAATATCTTTATTTCATTTTTATGTAGTGCTGAGGATCAAACTCAGTGCCTCATGTGTGCTAGGCAAGCACTCTACCACGGAGCCACAACCCCAGCCCCTATTTTATACATTTTAAATGATTCATATTCCCATTGAGATTTTAGCAACCTCTACCTACTAAGACATTTTGCTGATTTCATTTTACATATGGTCTTTGTGTGTGTGTGTGTGTGTGTGCATGTGTGCATGAATGAACCCACAATCACAACTCTTCTTATTAGGAAAACCCATAATATGCTTCAAAAAGCACCAGCATATTCCTGGGACTCAGTAACTGCAGCCAGTCCCCAGAAGTACTGGTGTTCCAGGTTTCTCTTTAGCTCAAAATACAAGTTTCCAACTCATCGAAAAAGAGAGACTGACTTTTCTCTAATAATTTAAAGAATGCAGAACAAATACTTTTTTTTATCTTTTCCCCAATTCACAGCTTGTTGTATTTTTTGCTGTAGAAAGGGGCAGGACAGTTCTTTTGTTACTTGCCGGTTTGTATCTCTCACCTGTTTTCTTTCTTTTTTTTTTTATTGGTTGTTCAAAACATTACAAAACTCTTGACATATCATATTTCATACATTAGATTCAAGTGGGTTATGAACTCCCATTTTTACCCCAAATACAGATTGCTCTCACCTGTTTTCATACTGGGCTGTGCTGCTTCTGCCTTCAGACCTTGACAGCTCTGGCCCAGCTCAACCCTTCCCTGCTTGCCCTGGTTCAGCTGGAGTTGAAGGAGCATCCTTAATTTAAGGCTGGAGCGCCTCAAAGTAAGGTTCCCCGCATAAACTATGTATTCTGGAGAAACACGGAAGCTTGGTGTAAATATCCTGACAGTTAGTGCTTCCCCTTTGACTTCTTATTGCTGCTCTGCAGACCTAGAGGCAAGAACATTGATTCCCCACATTCTGGAGACCTGACATTCTCCAAAGAAACCTTTCCAAGCTGAGGCCTGAGTGAGGAAATTAGAGTCACTTTAAGAAATAATCTGAGACTTTGGCCTTGCTCATGTGGCATTCCAATCCAAAGATTTAAGGCACAAAAAGATGTTGAGATATGCTAACCATTTTTCTTTTAGATGATGGAGAAACATAAGAATCCTATTTTGTATGTATTTAACTAGCTGATGCTAAGTACCTAATATATACAGGTGCAAGGAGCTGAGAGATGAGGATGAGGGTTGAGAATGGGATACACACCGCATTTGCAATCCTATAAAGGTGCTCGCAATGATGTTGAGAAAAGGTACAACAAAAAATACAAGGGAGGGAGAAAAAGGAAGAACAGGCAGTACAGACTGTAAGCCATATCCAAGGAAATAGGTTTAGAATGTTAATGAAAGCCAATTTCCTCCTCCATATTCTTTGGGGAGTCTGCCTGAATCCCTTTCATTTCCAAAATCCTAAATGCAGTGTATTAAAAAAATAAAGGCACAGAAAACTGGAAAGCATAAAACCTATAGTGGCAGGAGATATTACTGGTTGATTATTGTTTCTGACACTTATTGTGAACTTTTGTCTGTAAGAATTGAAAAATCAACAATGGCAGAAACTTATATTTCAAAGATTTGATAATAGTACTAATAAAATGGCAATGTTTACTGAAGGCTTAACTCCAGGCCACCTGTATTTTTGTCATATTATGACAAGTTTATAAGGTGGGTATAAAAATTATCTCCACTTAACAATTTGGTAAACATAAAATTTGAGTAACTTGCCTAAGAACACAGAGCTATTGTCATTTGTTAGCCAAGTGGCCTAAAGGGTGGGCCATGCTGTCAATAATCCTGTAGAATGCTCATTATTTGTGAGTGGCTTTTAAAATATTTTCTTGAAAAAAAATTGACTTCAAGAAAGAGAAAATCAGTTCAACTTAGAATATTATTATTAGAGCAAAAGAACCAAGAACAGAGGTGTAGCTGAGCCTAAGGAATGAATGGTTAACAGGGGATGCCACACCACCAGGATTCTGTTCTGTCTTCTTTAGTTGACTGATGATCTCACCCTGTCCTCTCAGTTTGCATTGGAAATATGACCACTAGCTGCTCCCAAGTTTACAAAGTATTAGTCCCCCCACTTAAAGAGCCCACTTCTCAGTAGGTCTCCTTTTTACAATTCCAGAGAAAAGACTCTGGTTGGCCCACTTGGAAGCATCACCCTCAACTAATTAACCACTCTGACCATAGAGCAGGGTCATGTCAGGAGCAGCACTTATGCATCTGTCAGTTTCTGCTACCAAACAAAATATCTTAGGTAATAAACTTAAAAAGAGGAAATGTTTGTTTTGACTCATGTCTCAGAGGTTTCAGTTCACGATCAAGTGATTCCATTGCTTTTGCACCTGGGGTGAGGCAGCACATCATGGAGAGGTGTTGGGTGCTTGGTGAAGCAAAGCCATGGCTAGGACATGAAAAAAGAAACAGGGAAAGACCAGGGTCCCACAATCCCCTTCAAGGCCACACCCCCAATGACCAAAAAGCCTCTCTGTAGGCTCCACCTCTTAAAGTGTCTACCACCTCTCAATAGCATAAAGCTGGAGACCAATCCTTTAACACATGGGCCTTCGGGGAACATTCTAGATCCACAGTATAACCTTTAAATGTATAGTTAGAAGGAGAGACCCTGGAGCAAACAAATAGAGGCTCATTAATATGAATAACTACAGTTGTCCCTCAGTATCAAAGGGGGATTGGATCCAGGACCCCCACAGATTCCAAAATCCACAGATGCTCAAGTTCCCAGATGGAAAATGGAGTGGAATTTCCATACCACCTACAGGCACATCCTCCTGTATACTTAAATCATCTCCAGATTATTTATAATACCTAATACAATGTAAATGCTTTGTAAGTAGCTGGCATACCCTATTGTGTAGGGAATAAGAAAGACGTCTGTGCATATTTCCTACAGTTGCAGTTTCTTTTTACAAATATTTTCAACCCACAGTTGGTTGAATCCACCCATGCAGAAACCACAGAGACAGAGGGCTGACTAATACACTTTCTAACTAAAGGGGTCTGCAATTTCACAAAGGCACCTACATGGGTTGCCCATAGCAACCCAACCATTCGCCTCATGAGCCCCACATCTCTGTTCAAGGTGGCTGTAGTTTTCTTGCCTCAAATGCTGTGACTTTCATGAAATATATAGCATCAGTCATTATGAAGCTGCAATTCCATGATCTATATTAGTATGATATTGCTTTCCAAAGAAACACAAATCCATATCCCAAATTCTTGAAATCTACAATATAAGTGCCACTGGCATTTCCTGAAGCCAATAGAGGAGGAATTACATCACACAATACACAATAAAAACTTTTTAGAAATCCACATTGTCTTCTTCCTCCCCCAATCCCTCTTTTCTCTTAACCTTTCTCCCATATCCAAAGCTGCTGGGCTTGTTTGGGTTTTTTGTTTGTTTGTTTTATAATTTGTTTTTTCCTATGCCCCAACTTACCTGAATCCCTGGCATATTTTTTTGGTATCTTTCATTTTTTGCCACTGTTCCCTGATCAGTAGAACAGGAGTAGGAGAGCAGAAGATGAGGAAGGGGGAGACACTTTCTGCCTTACTAGGTTTTGTCTTGCTGAAATCAAAACCAGTTTTCCACAAAGAAGGTTCATCCCCCTGAGGCTCCCATGGTTTCTTCCAGCTCATGCTTCAGTACACCCCCGTTTCCTTCCTGTCTCCTGCTGAACTGAGCAGAATGCTCTCCAAGGCACTGGAGAGTCGTGCCTCTCAGTCAGTCTGAGGAACATAGAATTATCCTGAAGTCAAACACTCAGCAGCAGGGTTCAGACTTCCTCCATACAGGTACCGTGTCTCAGGTCAAGTTGTACGCTGGCAGGAATTTTATTCACCCATGAATAATAGGCAACCTGATTATAGTGACTGAAGGCCATAGGGGTTTGTGTTTTTTTCCTGTAACCAGAAGTCTGGCTTGAGGGAGATGATGTTGATGTTGGTTCATCAGTTCACCTCATCAAGCAGGGATCCCAGGGCATAAGATAGAGGATTGGGTTCAAGAGTGGCAGCCAGCACTCTGGGCTGTACCTACTCTGTTAGGTTCTCTAGCTGTATAGAGAAGATCATATGTTACTGGGTGAATGTCCTTGCCACAACAAAAATTCCGTGTGTGACTCCACATTCCCAAATTTTGTGCAGTCACAGAATTATCGTCAAATCTGTCTCCCACTGGCTTACCTCTGGAGTTTAGTCCCTGGGCAGAGCTGTCAACCAGTTTGAAAAATCTCAGAAGTAAATCCTGCATCTTGGAAGCCAATCCTGTATGCCAAGACTCCTGACTGACCCTTGGTCCCCAGTGACTAGGCCTTTGCTGGTCTGGATCTGATATCCACAAAATGAGTCTTTTTCTGGTTCTCAGTTCTGTGCCACAAGACTTGACCAAACTCTGCCTTTGCACTGGTGTGCTGAGCATTGCCACCGTCGCTCCTTTCTCTTTCTTCCTCCTCATGAGCTCTACCAACAATGAAAATTGAGGCCATTCTACCTGTTTGTGCTGAAGTCTAAGCTTGTTCAGAAATGGCTATAAATCACTCCCCACTGACTTGAATTGGTTCTCTGAGCTGTTCCATCACCCCTTGCCAGGGAGCCAATTGCCAGAGCTCCTCAAAGCCCAAACACCAACACTTTTCTCTCTCCTTATTGTTAATGTCTGAGGAAACAACAACAAAACTAACAACAAAAGCCCCTTAAAGCAAGGATCTCATCAGTCCTTCCAACTTGACATAAATATATATATATATATATANTTCTCTCTCTCTCTCTCACATTTCTACCATTATTGAAACCAAGTATTTTTTATGCATCAGTTTATTGAGGACTGGGATATCTGAATAATATATTATAGTTTTGTTGTATATTCTTTTCTTTATTTATTTTTGTGTGTATGGTGCTGGGGATTGAACCCAGGGCCTTGTGCATGTGAGGCAAGCACTCTACCAACTGAGCTATATCCTCAGCCCAACATATGTTTTGCAAGACTCTCAGATTATTTACAACCAAAACAGAGGTCCTTGAAGTCTTATACCAGGATCAAATTGCAATGATGAATTCCAACGTCTACATTTAATTTCTGGTATTTGTGTCAAATTTTGTGCTTTCCAGTACCATTTTAATACATGATTCCTGGAATATGGACTGATACTCTGCACGGATTTTCTACTTTGGGGTAGTGCATAGATTTCTTAAAGGCTCCATTAATAAGGTCAGGTACACCAGTCCAAACAGGTCCACCATATACCTCTTCTCAGTTTCCTCAAATTACTCTAATTTTAAGTAATGAGATGCCCTTGGAATCCTGGTTCTTTAAAAATAATGCTCATTCTATAATTTCTTAGATCATCTCTTCAACTCCTTCTCATTAGGGAACACATATGCCACCAATTCCATGATCCACCTAGCCTCAACGTATGACTTCTCCCACAAAGTTAACTTCTCTGTTCCTAGAGAAGTTACTATCTTCCTCTGATTTGGGGTTGACCCTTCAAGATAGCTTGTGCCAAGTCTAGGGGCCCCAGCTTCCAACTCCACATGTCCAAAAGCTAAACCATGGTGAAAGTATTTCTTGGCGGCATTCTGGAATAATGATTTTATCCAAAGTGCAGATGTACATTTTTCTGCAGGTCCAAAATCTAAGATATTTGTCTCCCAGATATAAGGTGAATTAAACTAGACTGCCTTGCACCTGTTTCAAAGTCTCAACATGGTTAACCCATCCAAAAGAAATAAAGATTTGTCACCAAAAATATCTTTGGAAAAATATTTTTCTGTTTTACTAGAAGCTCCTTAGGGATAGCTTGGAGGAGTTCACATAGTGCTTCATAGCTCTGAACTTCCTGAAGTTCTTCTCCCAGAGTCCCCCCGCTCCCCGCCCGAAGAAGGGAATGAGGAAGGAAAAGTCATGCTTAACCTTGAGGATTGGTGTCTCCAAAACCATGAAATTTTAAAAAAGCTCTCCAGACTATCCACTCAAGTATTCAGAACTTCTGGGCTTGCATCAAAAATAATTCATCTTGCTAGTGTCAGGGTTGAAGTTTCTACTTCCTGGATGCCTTTTCTACCTCCAGTTCCTTCAGTAACAAACCAAGAAAAGTGAAAATATTCTAGCATATCAGAAGTAGTGAGTTTCTAATTTCACTCTTTGAAATGCATTGCCATTTACTTCTTTCTCATGTTTGTGTCTAGGCGCCCCGTAGAGTGGCCAACCATACTAGTTTACCTAAGACTGAGGGTTTTCCCAGGAGGCAGATGGTTCACTGCTCAAACTCCAAAGGTCCAGAGCAAACCCAGATGATCTGGCCACCCTAGTTCCGTGACCAAGATGAATGCAGATACAGAAATATTGCCAAGACAAATGTATTGACTTGATATATCATGTGTTCTTGATGGCCATATGGAATCAAGGAACATACTTTATAATCCCTTTCAGAAGTCCCCTAGCCCTAGGTCTTATCCCCAGTCCTAATTGTTACCAATTTACATCACCTTCCCTTCATCTTTTGGATGTGTGTCAACACTCTCTACAGTTAATCATGCTGCATCTTGTATTCCAGATAACAATGCCAGAAATAGATGCAGGTTTTAGGTTTTGGCTGTAAGGGTCTGATTGTGAAATACATATTTATATTTGAGAGGAAAGTGGTAGAGAGAAGCATCTTACCTCTTTGGCTGGTTTGTGGAGTGAGCTCAGCACTATAGTTTTAAATGTGAAGTAATTAGAAATAATGAGCCACTAGGATTACCCCCAAGTCTTCCTGGAGAAAAAGAGTGTGCCCCAAGTCATGCTGGCTCTGAAAACTAGAACTCATTATGGATAAAAGTAGGAAATTAGATTATACTAATTCACAGGCATACGTCCAAAGATGATCTTAAAGCATGGTAGTGGTACCCCATAAATACAACATGGATGTCACAAAGTCATGCCAACTTTGGGGGGAAAAAAAACCCTAAGTTGGAGAGCTGCACATCAGCTGCTCTAAAGACCTAACTCTGTTATTCTTCTAGTTCGTAGCTGGGAATTCATTTAAAGGCTGGAGAATTTGGTTTCAGCTGTTCTTTGTCTGTCTGAGTCATGTCATAAGTAATGTCCATCAGATGTAACTCTGTCTGTGTGGATGGCGCCTCTACTCTAGCAAAGAATCTCCAGTCTCATGAAGAAAATGAAAAATCTCTTTTCTTCTTGGCTTAGTTCCTGCCTCTTGTCTTTTTTTTTCCTCCCCTATCTTTTGAGCCATTTATTGGTCTTAATCAGTTTTTCTTTAAAAATCCTCAACTATATTACAATTTAAAATGACACTGTGTACTCTGTTGCTCATATTTTAAAAGTTATAATAATAATAAATGAATGGGAATCTTATGACAGGGACAGTGCTATACAGGGAGAACCCTGAAGTCCAAAATCACAGCCTCCAGGCCATGAGAGGGACAGAACAACCACCCTGGCTAGCCTGGTAGACATTTTTTTTGCCCCAAATTTCTTCTTACTGGAAATTGCTCATATGTGCATCATATATGTTCAAAATAACTTTCTGCAATTTGGAAAACCATAAAACACTGATAAGCAAATGAGACTCTGGTGAAGATCCCTTTATAAGTATTGTGTATACTTTTATAAGTGTTCATTAAATGCTCTCATTTGCCTTTGTTTCACATAGTGAGCTCTCACTGTTGATCTGAAGTTACAGATGTGGTTGGAGCCCCTCTCTGACCAATAACTCAGGCATATTTTTTTCACTTTTTTTTTTTGAGAACACAGGAAAATAATTTAAAGCTGAAAATAGGAGTCAAAACTACAATAAAATGAAAGCTACCCTAAGAACAAAAAAGTCTCTCTTCTTTCCAAAAGCATGTGTTTCTCCATGGCCCTGCAGGGTAAACCACATCAGTGTGAGACAGTGCCATTTCAATAAGCTATTTGAATCGTCCAAAATTGAATGCATGAATAAAAAGCCAAGAAGAGCTATTGGCAATAAGCTACGGGCATTTAAAACACGGTGGCCACAAGATTCCTCAAATTTCAGGGCAGCCAAAGCCAATAAGCACTAGTGCATGAATATTAACAGGTTGATCGATTAGAATTATATTAAAGGGATAGGCTAAGGGAATAAACCGCTATATGGAAGATCTGGCTCAAATTTCCTGCAGCATCTTTGAGTACTTTTGCCCTAATTTCTAAGGAAGATGTGAAGTTTAAAAAAAATTTTTTTTCATAAAGCAATACTTTTACAAATTCATATAAAAGGCATTGAGGATAGAGATCATATTCGTGCTTTAGTTTCATACATTTTTTTTTTGTCCCAAACACTGTATAAACAAATACATGATTAAGAAAAATAAAAAGCTCTATGTGGCATACATACCACAAAGGGCCTGAGTATCTAGGAAGGGAAAAATGATTTATCTTCATTATCATCTATCCACACGTACTTGGGTAATCATGAAGACGTTTAAGTTTCACAAGGAAAATAACAGAGCCTGGGGTCTGAGTGTCAGTACCTGGCCTGAGTCCATTTGGTGGCAAAAGGAATTCTCAAGTACTGACATTACATTTCAACAGGGCATGAAGAGTGGATTTACATTCCTTCTTGGATTAAGTTTTGCTCTTTATAGTCATTCTCTTTAGATAATCAAAAGCATGTGTCCCCACACCTTGCCAGCTCCACCAAGAGTAGATGAGTGCACAGCAATGGGAGTGGTCCTCAGGGCGAATCTCAGAGAGGCTGAGATGACATCGGAAAGACCTCGATGCTGCATCCCAGCCCAAGGGGGTGCTATGATTCCTCTCCTATTATCTTTGAGGTGTCAGTCACCGCTGCAATGAATGTCAACTCTTCTGAATCCCACCTGCGACTCCCTCTGAAAAGTATAGCAGCAGGAGCCTTCGGTTTTGAATAATAACTGCTTTGTGGTCAAACGGGAAGAATCCACAGTCAATTTATGAGGTCTTTGCCTTCAAGTTATGGATGAACCGAGTTTGTTGCTAACAGGGGAAAGTTATTTATGATGGGATTGTTAAGAAAGAAATGATAGTGTTCCCATTTTTTTCTCTATCTTCTTTTTTCTTTTTAATAGTCCTTGGGTTTTGATAACTCTTGTGTGTGTGTGTGTGTGTGTGTGTGTGTGAATTTTATTTTTTTTTTTTGTCTGTTCTTTACATACTCCTTTCTGCTTTGAGTTTAAACGGAGTTGTGTTTCAAGGAGTCAACTTTAATTTTGTGACAACAGAATCTGTACTCAGAGAAATCTTGCCTTCAGCTTGTGTGCCCCGTCTTCTTCCTAACACTAACTTGTTTCATTTTGACTCATGTGACGAAGGGATTCCATAGGCTACTGGTATCTTTTGAATTGGTTAAGCCTTTTCTCGTTTCAGGCCTCAAAGATAAAAAACATCTGCACAAGCAAATTTTTAAAAAATGGATTCTATCTGGGCACAGTGGTACATACACACCTATAATCCCAGTGACTCAGGAGGCTGAGGCAGGAGGGTTGCAATTTGCAGGCCGGCCTGGACAATTTAGCAAGACACTATATCAAAGTAAAAAATAGAAGGGGCTGGGGATGTAGCTCAGTGGCAGAGTGCTTGCTAGCATATGGGAAGTCCTAGGTTCAACCACCAGTATGGAAAAAAAAAAAGGGACAAATTCTAAATTCTAAAAGTATCAAAAAATTAATTCAGAGGAGGGTGGTTCCTCAAGTTTAATTTTTTAAAAAGCCATTCTCTTTATTTAAAAAGCAGGATTTAGTTGCACTTCTTTTTGTCAGAGGAGTCCACTTTGGCTATGACTTTTCCTTTCATAACCCTAGAACCTCTCTAGTGCTGATAAGTGCTGATAAAGAAACTGTGGGCACTGTCATCTCCGGCCTCTGCTTTCTAGGGCTGTAAGCAGTTCACTGTGGAGGAATGAGGTGTGAAGATGGATTCCCCTACTTTTGTATCCACAGGCTTTGCAGGTTCTGGGTCACCAGAACAGGTATGGATAGGGGCTGATTAAGGGGGCAGGAGGTCCACAACCTTGTGCAATTCATCAGAATCCAAGAAAGAGTAAATGGGTGAGTAGAGCAAAAACTATGGGTCCCAATTCTGTCTCCCCATTTACTTTCCATGTACCCTTCACCAGTGGTCCAACTCCTTCAAACCTCGGTGTCCCACACTATAAAATGAGGACAATTATAAATCCAACTTTATAAGGTTATTCTAACTACAGACTGCATATAAAACGTAGTTCTCATTATCAATAAATGGCAACTATTATAATTATTACTTTGGCAATAATAAGAAGAAAAGTAAACATCAGGAAGTGTCCTTATGAAGTCCCCTCTACCAGTGAGGCCACCACCTGACTTTCTTCCAACTTGAAAAATAAATACTCTAAGGGGTTGCGTTTAGGGGAGAGGACTGGAGAGGTTTAATGCAATTTTAAAGCCCCTGTTATTGCTTTGCAAAGAAATCACCAGTAAAGTTTAGTATTTTTTTTCCCTTTGAGAAGAAAAGAAAGTAATACTGATGAGAACAGGGAAGGGAAATGAGGCAGCCACAAAGTGGGGTGTAATATTCCAATCCCAGCACCTTCCAGTTATTTCCCTGCCTAGTGAACCACATCACTTATACTTCGTGTCTCAGTTTCCTCCTCTGTGGCATGGAGATCATAATAGCTGTCCACAGGATAACTGGGACAAAGAAGTGAAATAACTGTCAATGTGCCTTGGGAATTAGAAGGAGCTATTGGTTTGTATGGTTTTATTTCATTTTCCGACTCCACGCTACATTCCTGGAGAGAGCAGGGACTCTTTCAAGTCTGCTCTGTGCCAACTAATCTCTACTTCTGGAAGGATCTGGGAACTGAAACTTTGGGCACTGTCATCTCCAGCCTCTGCTTTCTAGAGCTGGAAGGGCCTTACTCTTAGAGTAACCTGAAAAGATAAGACATCAAAGCACGTAAAAAATCAGTTGCACACTCATCTTTGTTTCAATTTTAACCCCTTTCATTATACAGAAAGAAAGGGTTTTGAAATCTGGAATATTAGGAGAAAATGCAAATATGGTAGATGTACACGGCAGGTGAATTGCATTCATCCCATCAATTTGAAGCTCTTAGATGACATCAGGGATCAAAAATGCCACCTGTTACCTCTCCCCCAGCCACAAGAATAAATCCTTTCCTCCAAGGAAAATATGAGCAACTGTGAATTGATATTTATTTATTCACAAGTTCCTCTGCTTCTAAACTCCTCTCTTGTATCATTTCATAGGTGGGTATAAATCCAAAACCACTTTTTTTCCTTATATGCTAACCCTTAGATTCAAAATCCATCAGGTCTGGATACTTAATAGGTTATAGGCAGTTTTTTTTAAATTTGTTCTGATTAGTTATACATGACAGTAGAATGCATTCTGACACATTGTACACAAACGGAGCACAACTTCTCCTTTCTCTGGCTGAACATGGTGCAGAGTCACACGGGTAGTATAATCATATATGTATGTAGGGTACAGCTGCCCCAGCTATAACCAGGCCCTGACTGCTCCTTCATTTTTGACCATCTATTATTTGCCAGGTCTGTTTGAGGCACTGAGCAATGGACATGAACATGGTCATGGTGGCTACCCTTCAGCAGGAGAGCACATTACATGAATGGGCACACGTATCATTGATGGGCAGTGAGGAGACAGAGTCTAAGAAAGGAGGAAGACTCGCTGTGGATACAGATGGCTTAAGAGCTAGGATTTGAAGGATGACCTAGAAACTAGTGCAAAGGTCTCAGCATGAAGGGAGTCACTGTGGACCAGGAGCTGGAAGAACCCGCCCCCCCACCCCGGCAGGCTGGAATTTAGAAGAGAGACAGAGGGGATTGGAGATGTAAGCAGTAGCCAGATCGCGCATGTCCCATTTGGCATTTAAATGACATTGGCTTTTAATCTAATTGCAACAGGCGGCCACTTAATTGCTTTAAACAGGGACATGACCTAATCCAGTCTGCACGTTAAGATGCTGCTGCTGCCCCTGCTGCTGTAGGAGTGTCTTTAACTGTCTGGGCTAGAAAGACTTGTGGCTAAGGGTGAGCTGGTATTGGTTGAGTTGGTTCTTCACCCTCTGGTGGAGGATCTTTCAGTAGAACCACCTCAGATCTACGGCTCCTAACCGCTGGTGGTGGAGAACTCCGTATTTCTAGCAAGTTCCAGGGTTATCTTACATGCACCGTGTTTGTGAGTCTGATTAGGGTGAACTGACGCTTATTCTTACTCCTAATGGAGTTCTTAAAAGGACAGGGTCCATGAGTCTGGGTCTCTCTCAGGCCTAGTCTCCTGTAAATTTTCTGAAGTATCAGATTTAGCTGTCACCAGACAGTCTTGAACAGAAACCCGATTCTCCACAATGAAAACAAAATAATTCTTCTAACCAGGGATCAATAAAGTGTCCACTTTTCAGCAGTGGTCAAAAAGTTGCACAAATCCATCCACACATTTTCCTGACTCTTAGCGCAAATGTTGGAAGACTAACGGACAAACACCCAGCCTGCTGACATGGAAGAGAACAAAATCAACAGAATCCAAACCACAAGCCACCCTGGCTCCATGTTAACCATGTAGTTAGCAGGCCTGATTAATGATAACTTATTTCATTTTTACACCAATGACACTTTAAAAAATAGTTGTCCTCCAATGGACAAAAAACACAGGGAACTGAACCAAAATGATGTCCAAATTCCACCCCTCAGTGAAAAAAGTATATCACAGAGTAATAAAGAGAGTATAATGTTAAGCCATGGTCATAGATCACTTTGGACACCATGTGAAGGCTGACTCAAGGAAGGCATGCTGGGGACAAGTGCATATCACACACCCTGACTTTCTCCCAGCTCATGGAGAGACAGCAGCACACTTGTTAAAGGGAAGTGCAGATTGGATATAGCCCCTGACTGAATTTCTGACTATATTGTGGATACCTACCCAAAAATTAAATGGCAGAGCATATGCAAAAACTGTGGGTAGAAAGAACTCAATAAATGTCATTTCCCTCACATTTCTTTTTAAATAAAGTAACATAACATTATAGACTAGTAATTCTCAAAGTGGGCTTTGAGGTTCATTTCTACCATTTTGCTGAGGATACTTGTTAAAGATATGGGTCTCTCAGCCCAGCCGTGGCCTTCTGAATCCAAGCTATGTTACCTGGGAATTTGCATCTATGGAGACCAATTTGATTTTGAAGAACACAGCTCAAGAACCACAGTTCCAGACTAGTAGATGCATCCTTCATTCTTCTTCAACTGCTTCAAATGCAAATGGTTGGTTTTGTTTTGTTTTGTTTCTCCAGCCATTGGTCAACCTCTGAATGCTCAGTGTAGACCTTCCACCAGATAGCCCAGCAGGGAACAGGGCCCATAAACAATGAACAATGGCACGCACATAATACAATACGAAACTTCTCTCCTCATACTAAAATTTTTCAAGATGTGCAGTTTAATCACGGTTGTCATTGACTTACAAATCTTTATCTGGAGTTTATTTCAGGGTAGGGGGTAAAAATCCCCAGCTTCCAGGTTGGGAGCTGGGCATTTCCCACCAAGGCCAAGTATATACAGTACAAAGCAGAGTGAGAAAGAAGGATGTGTAGCTCCTATTTTCAGCCCCTTTTTCCTTCTGCATCCCATATCCTCCCCACCTCAGTCTTGATCATTGGTACCAGAAAGTTTTCTCTTGTTTGTTTACCGTATACTTTGCTGTTTATAGGAACATGCCTGTCTCTCTGGAATGAAGGTCCAATTTTAGCAATTATGCAAAGACCTTATTTTCATATTCCCTTGTTTGGGTGTATAAATCCTTCTCCCAAATGTTTAAGAATCCCAAGACAGTGGTGAAAGGAATTTTTACTATATGGCTCTTCTGCCATTCACTAACCTTTCTTGGCAAGCGTGACCCAAGGGGTCCATCACATCATTAGGTGGCAGATGACCTGACCGGGTTGTGAATTCCAGTGACCTATGACCCACCTTTGCTTCTCAGAAGCTTCCTACTAAATTTATGTGGGGATAAGATGCTGTGTAAATCTACCATGAAAGTCCCGTGCAGGCAGAGGAGGGTTATTCTTCAGGTCTGGGAATACATGCCTCATCTGTTTGACTTATATGGGCACCCTAGGGTTTTTATTTGCGCCAAAAAGTGGAAGCCAAGCTTTCATTGTAAACAGATGGTGCTGCTAACGAGGAAAGTAAAGAATTCTTCCAGTCACTCTCCCACACTAGAGACCTGAAGAAGACTCTGCTTCAAAACAAGTGAACTAAACTACCCAAACGGCCCCCTCTCTCCCTACTCCGTGGACTCTGGGTTGAAACACACACACATATGCAGACAAACCTGGTCTCCATTCCTTCCTTCCTTTCCCCATGCCAAATTCTACATTCCGTCAGTGCAGAAACTATAAATATAAAATGTACAAACTCAATCACAAATCACGAGGGGGCTTTTCTTTGCATGACCACAACATAAGCATTAGTCCATCACTTTGGGATTTTTAGGATGCCTCAAAGAATGTTCAGAATTCCGGTCTTGCTCAAACCATGTCTTTCTTACTGGCTGGCAAGGTTCAGATGTTGAGTTGCAGAACAACCAGGGGGTTTCAAGTAAGAAGAAGACATTATCCTGAAGGGTCTCCATGTGAAAGATTTTCATGTATTTTTCCCTTTTTGCTTTCAGCCCAGGGGAAAAAAAAAAAAAAAACAGGGGTGGGGGGGACTATGTGGGAACTTTTATGTATACTTGAACCTGAGGCAATTGGAAGTTGATCATAATCTCCCTGTCTCTAAACCCAAAAGAGAAAACAGCATTATTATGCTCTAATCGAGTCTATATTTCAGTTTCTCCTTTAGGTAGCATCTTGTTACATAACCACTTTATGCTTTTCAATCTGAATATCATTGATAACAATCTCTTGACAGATCATACTTCCAGTGACTAAGTTTGAAAAGGAATCATGCAGACCCCCTTAAGTGATCTTTTGAGCATTCCAGGGGGAGGGGACCCCGGAGGCTGACCAGTCACCCATGTCCTGGGGCAGGACCACACTCAAACTGTCCCCAAAAGATGAGAATCTCCTATTTTTCAAGTTTCTCCAGAGAAGCAGATTCCATGACTCCTGAGTAAACCCACCAGTGTTTCAACAATACTGTTTTCAGAAGAGAGCTGAGACCAGTATAAATTGGCTTATTATTAATTTGATGCTGCCTTTTCAGCCCTAGAAAACATACCCCCCCTTCCCTTCCCCATCAAGGTCCTTCTGCATTGTACCTGAAGGCTAAATTGTCTGTCTAGTTGTGTTAAAAATGATGAGGAAGTACACTCCTGAGAACTCCTACCTCAGTCTCTCCCATCTGTTTAATGGGAACATCTGCTCTGTCAACACTCAGTAATATTGGAAGGACCCAAAAAGATAAGTGCCAGGCTGCACAAGTAAGGTATTATTTGTATCACTACCAAGCAGTCATCCTAAAGCTGAATCTGGAAACAGTTCCTTAAATTATTCTATTATAGGAAAGGCAGCAGAATACAACAGACACTAGTATGGCAATATGTAAATCAATGGATGTGTAACTGATGTGATTCTGCAATCTGTATACGGGGTAAAAATGGGAGTTCATAACCCACTTGAATCAAAGTGTGAAATATGATACACCAAGAACTATGTAATGTTTTGAACAACCAACAATAAAAATTAAAAAAAAATTATTCTATTATAGAAATAACATTGACTCCTGAAAAAATACTGTAAATAGAAGCCTAAGTTATTCCCAAGATAATATTTTAGTGTTTATATAAGCAAACTAGGTGATGGCAATCTCACAAAGCACCCGGAAAATGTTCTTTCCTGAAACTGAGGGCTCACACCAAAGAGCAATTGCAGAAAGCTGTATCCATTGTGTTGCAATAGCAGGTGCTGGAACCGGGTGACCAAGGATGGAGGCAAAGAAGAGCATCACAGATGAACTCCTGTACACAAGAGACACCCATAAATCAAAGTGACTCAGAAAGCATCCATGTGAAAGAATAAGAAAAGACAAAGGGAAAGGTACTGAAAATAAAATAAGGCTATGATCTTACCATCAGATGGGATGGGATTTCAGCCAACGAATAAACACAAGGCACTCTGAAGCTAAGTGACAAAACGCCAACTGAAGGCAGAAAGATCATGAACACATTTTCATCCATGACACAGTAACTCCCTTATAAAGCCAATATTACAGAAGATAAAAGTATACAGAAGTTAAAATTTTCCTAGCCCATAATAAATCCAGTCAAAATAACCAAAGTGTCAAAAAAGACATGAATAATATAATTACATGATACTGTTAGTCAACTCTGACCATACAGACAGTGCCTTTATTTTTTTCAAAAAAATGACCTAAATACATTTGTGAAATTGCACTATGTTAGGTCACAAAAGAAAAGTCAAAAAAAATTCAAAAATTACAAACTTTATTCTTTGACCACAATGCAATAAAACAAAAAAAAATTGTCAACATCTCAATTACGAATATCAATGTAAAAACTAATTACTAGCAAATACCACCCACCAGTACATTAAAAATAATTACCATGACCAAGGAGATGTTACGACAGAAGTGTGAGAATGGAATCCGCACTAAGAAATATATTGTATTCCATCCCATTAATAGATGAAAGGGGAAAGCTTATAAGATAATTTATAAAGATGCCCCCAAAAGCATCTGAACAAAAGTCAACAATCCTATTTGACCACAAAAAAAAAAAATCATTAAAATAAGAGCAAATTAATATTTCCTTCCTTAGCATGATAAAACATGTTATTCTCAGCTCAAGTTCAGTGGGGAAACTCTAGAGGCATTTCCTTTAAAATCAAATACAAGACAAAAAAAAAAAAACCTACTATCACTTTTGTTGGTTAACATTGCACAAGAGCTAAGAGACAATGAAATTGGACATGAAAGTGAAATTAAATACATAAAAATTGGAAAGCAGACATTTAGTCTTTATTTTTTAATTATATTATCATAGAGTTAGAAACACAGAAGCATTGAGAAATACCCATAAGCAATAAGAGAATTTGGCAAGAAAGAATGGTGCAAAATGAATGCAACTAATTAGTTGCTTATATCTAGTTAGAAACTATAATGTGAGTAAATAATCCATTTGCAGTAGCGAAAACAAGACATCCTAGGGGTAAACTTAATAGCAAATGTGCAAGATGCATGTGAAGCAAACTGTGAGAGATTCCTGACAAATACAAGGTCAGATATGAACAGATGGAAAGATCTTCTTGGCTAGGGAGACTCAACAACATAAAGAAGTTGATTTTCTCTATGCTATTTAGCTAAATTTAATTCCAAAGTTAAAAATAATGATGAGGGTTTCTATTGTCATTGCTGTTTGTTTACTCAAAGTTCATGTAGAAAAACTAACAAATATGGAAAACCAGGAAACTCTGAGAGAAACAAAAACGGGATATTACATTTAAAGAGATAGTCCCAGGGCTGGGGTTGTGGCTCAGCAGAAGAGCACTTGCCTAGCCATGTGAGGTTCTGGGTTCAATCCTCAGCACTACATAAAAATAAATAAATAAAATAAAGGTATTGTGTCTAACTACAACACACACACACACACACACACACACACATACACACACTCATATATACATTAAATAAAATAGATAGTCCCATGGGTTACTAAAAGTTGCAATAATTTAAACTATGGGGTAGTTGCACCTGATCTAAGAGATCAACCAAGGAAATAGAATAGACATACAGAAATTGATCTATGATAAAAATGGCATCTAAAAAGAGGAGGTGGGAGATTACTTTCATAAGGAATTAAAGAGCTGGGCGTGGTGGCACATGCCTATAATCCCAGTGGCTCAGGAGGCTGAGGCTGAAGGATTGCAAGTTCAAAGCTAGCCTCAGCAACTTAGCAAAACCCTGAGCAACTCAACAAGATCCTGTCTCAAAATTTAAAAATTAAAAGGGAGGGTTGGAGATGTTTCCCAATGAGGAACAGTCCAGGCAACAGAAGCAAAAACAGATAATGGAACATAGATCAGACTTCTCAACCTTTGTGCATAAAAGAGCACAACATGCAAAGTGAAAAGCCAACTGAAAAACTGGAAAAAATATTTGCAAATCATATACCTCCTAAGCAGTAAGTAATCACAATAAACAAAGAATACCTACAACTCAACAACAAAACAACAATTTGAATGAAAAATGGACAAAGGACTTGAATACATATTTTTTTCAACAATGGCATTCAACTGTACAATAAACAAATGAAAAGGTGCTCAGCATCATTAATCATTAGGAAATAGAACTATATTTTACAGTGATATATCCCTTCCCACCCATTAGGAAAGACACTATCAAAAACACAGAAAATAACAAGCGTTGGCAAAGATATGGAAAACTGCAACCCTTGTGCACCGTTGGAAGGAAAATAAAAGGATACTACCTCTGTGAAAATCAGTTCAGAGTTTCCTCAAAAAATTAAAAATAACATGATGATGCAGCTATCCCACTTTTAGTACATATCCAAAAGAATGGAAAGCAAGGTTTTAATGAGATATTTGCTCATCTATATTCAATGACAGAAGCATAAATTAAAAAAATACGATGCATACATGCATTGGAATTTATTCCATCCTGAAAGGAAAGGAAATCCAGTCACATAACAACACGTATGAACTTGAGATCATTATGCTAAGTGAAACAATCAAGTGAGAAAAAGACAAATACTGCATGATTTCACTTCTGCATTTTATGTAGTTAAATTCATTGAAACACAGAGTAGAATGCTGGTAACTGGGAATTGACTGTGGGAATTGTCAGCTAGGAAGTTGGTGTTCAGTGGGAATGGAGTTTTAGTTTTGCAAGGTAAATACAGTTCTGGAAATCCATATCACTACCACATAAATAGGTATACTAATGGACAGATAAACCATACAGTAAAAAAAAATTATCAAGATGGTAAATTTTGTTACATTTTTTACCACTATTAAAAATTTTTTAAATATCTTAAAAAAAAAGTAGTGGTAAGAAATTAGATCATTAATTGGGACAAAATAAAGCAGGATCTACCTTTATATCTTATAAACAAAGTCTTATAAATGGATCTATACAAATGGATCAAATATTTAAATGTCAAAAAATCATATGGAATAGGAAATGTATTTCAATGATTCATTTTAAAAATTAATAAATTCAACTGCATAAAAATTAGAAAAATTTGCATGTCACAAGATACCATCACTTAAGACAACAGACATTGGCAAAATGTGAAAATCTGAAACTGATTAAACAAAGTGATAATCTCCTTAATATACATAGAATTTCAAGAAACCTATAAAGAAAAAGATCAGATTCTAAAAGAATATGCGATATGTGTATTAATAGATAGGTCATCACAAAGGAAGCAAAACTGGCTTTTAAACATACAAAAAAGTGGCTCAGTCTCACTCAAAATTAGAGAAATGCAAGTCAAAACTATTTTAAACTATCACTTCTCACCTATCAGATTGGCAAACACCCAGAAGTTTGATTGCACACTCTGTTGGCAAGGCTGTGTGGAAACAAGCACTATCAACGATTGCTAGTGGGAGTGTAAATTGGTTCCGCCCTTTGAAGGGCAATTTGGCTCTATCTATCAAAATCAGAAATGCAAAATCCAGTAATCCCATTTGTGGGAATTAATACCACAGATAGACTTGCACAAGTGTAAAATGTCATATGTGGAAGTCTGTAACATGGTTAAGCAGTGAAAGTTTGGAAACAATTCAAATGTCTATCAGTGGGATCCCCGATTAAATAAATTGTAGTGTTATTTATCCAAGGGAATGCTATGCAACACTAAGCATGAGCATATTTTCTATGCACTGAGATATATGTAAGTTACGTCATGTCTTTTCCGGACCCTCTAACGGCTGTCCATTGCTCTAAGGGTAAAAGCCAAAATCTTGTACTTGTTTACAAATTCCTATATGACCTGACTCCCCTGTTGACTCTCTGACCTCATATGACATTGTACTGCACACCCTCTGCTCCAGCCACATTGATCTCTGCTGCTCCTCAAACATACTGCCACTTCAGGGCCTCTGCCCTCACTGTTCCCTCTTCCTGGATCACCACACTCCCCAAATCATCCCAAAGTTCACTGTCTCACCACCAAGTGTTTGTTTACATGCCACTTTCTCAATAAAGCCACCCCTGATCATTCCATCTTAAATTAGAAGCACCCCCATTCCCAACCCTCATTATCTTTCTTTGTCAATTGCTCCCATTATGTTCTAACACAATGCGTAATTTACTTTTTTTTATTATGTTTAAAGTCTGCTTTGTGTGTCCCTTCCCTAAGATATAAACGCTACAGGGCAGCAACTTCTTTCGATTTGTTCACTTCTGTGTCAGTAACATATACAGCAGTCCTTGGCATAGAGTAGGCACTGAATCGGTGTTTGTTTCCAAATAAATGAAAAATTCAATATATGATATGGCAAGGAACCTAAAGTATATTTAAGTGAAAGAACACATGATAAAGGCCAGCAATGGTTTTGCATATAGTATTTTCAAGAAATAAAGAGCATTATAAAGATGTAATGATTCTCACTAACATCTATAATTGTAATGCATAAAAAAATTAAAAAGCAGTAAAGAAAAAGAATAAGAATTCAGTTTTGCACTTATGCACATAAAGAAACCTTTAGTTTTCTGCAGAGAAAATTAAAATCAGTAGTAACCTGTAGGGGGATGTATGGTCTGAGCATATGGGGCAACAGTGGTAGTGCATGCACTTTTATTTAAATTATGTGAATGTATTATTCAAAACATTAATTTACTAAAAATAAAACTGATGGCATGGCTTCCAGACACAGGAAGATTTTAATTTAGTAGTTCTCAGTAGGGGCTGGGGAATATTCTTTGTCTACAAGATCCCCACCTATACCCTGGCACTCTCCTGACTCAAGAAATTCTACAGAACATTTGGCATTGGGGTAGTTCTCACATGAAGCACAAGCAAAAATGGGCAGATCACAGAAACTAAAGCCAGGGCTTCCAGAAACACTGGGTACTACGTATAGCTGCAGTCCAACAGGTAGCCTCCTTCCGGCAGGATGTGAACAGATAGCAGAGATTTCATCGGCTGTTTCAGACTCAGCCGCACAAGGGAACAACACCACGGAAATGGTCATCTCTGACTAAGAGTTGCACACGTGTTGGATGCTTAGACTATGTTTTGGACATCTAAAATGTTTACAGGCGTAACAAGAGTCGTTGAAGGAGCTTTGGATTTCTGGGCTCCTGGTGTTCATGTGCTGAAACCCTCCCAAATTTTCCTTTTGCTTTTGCCTGAGCACTTTAACCAATAAAATCTCTTTCCTAATTCACAGAGTAAAGATTGTTCCCATCACCAATCCTGGAGATGAGAACAGTGACTAGGAAATAAAATGTATTTTGGTGGAACCCACCCAACAAGACCACCCTGTGATGTCTTTTGGATGAACTGCAGTATTTGACTCTGTTATTCAATAAGCCTAGTAAAATTCTACAACTGAAGGGTATGGCAGAGGGAGGTGGGGGGACATGCAAGAAGGAACAGAACTTGCCAAATCCAGGATATTTTCAGTTTGAATAGCAATCTCAGTCTTATTAACTTTACATTGATTCCCAAAGGAAGGGGAAAATTTAATAAGGAAGAAAATATTCAATACTTTCTGACCCATCACTTTCTTGGGATAATAAATGTGAATTAAAGATACACACTCAATTCTTTTAACGTTCTATTAATTCAAAAAATAAATATTTCTTGCATTATCTCTATTTCTGACCTCTCAAGATCATTCTATTTCTGGAACACACTTTCTGATACTGTTCCTAATTGACTTCAAGAATCTGTCATGCCTTTGACGTCTTCTACGCTACATTAGAATTAATAGCTTCATGGGTCCCTTGTGAGTTTCTTCTTTAAGTTTCCAAATACAATCCGGGGTTTCTGTTTCTCAGACTGGCTAATGAAAAGCAAGTCTGGGACTGGAAGATGGGAAAAACTGGAAGTAGTGAAGTAATCTTTTTAAATGTGCAAAAATGAAGCCCTGTCTGCCAGTGGGTTATAGTTGGCAAGTAGGTAGGTTTTTTATTAAATGGTTGGTTTTGTTTCTCCTTTTGTTTCTCCTTAGTATCGGTCCGTGTGGTAACTGAGTCACTATGACATCATGCTGCAGAGAAAAGACTGCAGGACACCCAGACGTGCATATGTTCATCCCTCAATGAGTCGCAACCTTGGGTCTATTCCCTAGATGTTGGAGGAAAGACTTGATTAATGGCAGGCTTGTTCAACATAAGAAAGAAACAAAGACCAGATTTATTCTTGGCATTCCCTTTCCTAGGGGCTTCATGTGTAACGTAATTAATTCATAGCTTTGCAGTAAGGCAGCATCAGAGGAGCAATTTAATTTAAAAGAGGTAATGCGCATGGAAAGCACAATTGAAAGATGCCCCTGCGTGGAAAGGTATAGAAGGAAAACCAAAGTGGAAATCAATCCCTTAAACTCAGTACTAGCTATCACCTGGCTTCCTTCCCTCCCCCTGCAGTTAGGTGTCTGAAGAGACACAACGTTTGCTAAAAGAACAGAGATCTTTAGGAAACGCTTTCGAGCCCCCGCTGAACCGGAAGAGAGTAGCTTGTTTGTGGATGAGACTTGCAAGTTACCTTCCTCTTGGGTGATTGCAATCCCCCCGCCTCCGGGCAAAGCAAAAGTCTTCCTAAGAGTGATAAGGACACCGAACGAGCCGAGTTATTTCTGGACATTAGCAGCATTCCTCCCCAGGACACACCCTCGCCCTCTCCCCTCCCCGGCAGGCAGCCGCGCTCTTGCACAAACCGCGCACACGCGCCCCTCGGCGAGACGCGGCGCACTCGCGCTGCTGCAGTCGGCTGGACGCGGGGACTGACGCCTTCAGCGCAGCCTGCCGGGGGCCGGGCTGTTGGCAACTTTTCTTTTTGTGAACTCAGAGCTGAATTCAGAGTGAATTGCACGCTAAGAATCAGCGAGATCTGAAAATCCCCCCAAGAGGAGCTTCTTTGAGGGCAGAGCGTATTTTTTTTTGCCCCACTGGTAAGTGTCCGTTTTAAATGTGTGCAGAGGTGCAGGAAATAATGATCTGAGCGTTTCCGGCCGCAGCTTGCAGGTACTCTAGTGAAACGTACCCGGGCACGGTGGAGTGGGGGTCTGCCTTGTGGTGGGTTATCCTAATAGCTTCTTCTGAAGCCTCTTGCTGGGTCCTGCATCGGGGGACTTTTCCGTTCTTTGATTTGGGGTGGGGGAGGGGGACGATGTAAAGTTAAACTTCTTTCCTTTTTTTTTTTTCCCATTAAAAATGATGCTTTCACAGAAGGCTGTCTTTCTTGCTTTTATATGCCTGGAGCAGTTGCGCGGAGTGTATTTGTACTCTTGCAAATTTCTTTGAAATCTCTCCATCCCTGGTTGAAATAGAAGGAAACTTTCACAAAGCAATCAATTTCTGACAGCGTAAGAGCTGCTTAGTTGTTGAATGAACTCTAGCTGGAAAAACTTTATCTCCGGCAAGTTTTGCTAATTTGTTTCCCTTTGAAAAAAAAAATCTGGGCATTTTCACACCTGTTGCTCTTCAGTTGGCTGAAAGTTGTTTGCTTTCCTAGATCTCACTCGATTGCAGTCCTTTGTCTAAGAAAATCAAATGCTACTTTCTCCGCTTTTTCTCCTGGAAGCGCTTTGGAAGGGGTCCCTCGGTCGTTAGTTAGCATTCAGTTGGCTGTGGTTCTCCAGGAACAAGTGGCAGGCAGAATACAATGGGGAAGAATGCATTCCTGATAGCTCCTCTACCATGGAAAGACTAAGCTGAAAAACTGACATTCCCTCCTGAGTTTTTATGGAAAACATTGCTTGTCCCTGTTTTATAAATATGCAATTTTGGTGGACTCTTGAAATGATCTAATCCAGAAGGAACCAGCATGACTTTCAGAGCGATTTCTCCCATCTCCTGCTCTTACAAGCATAAAGACTCTGCCACCTGAGCACCCCAGAGTTTCTGAAGTCACCTCTCTCTTCCTTACCAAGTGGACTACATTTGAAGGAAAGAGGTGATGTGCTGTGTAGCAAGGGCGGCGGGGAGAACTACAGGAGAAGTGGGCTGTCCTCCAAGGACCAGCCTGCTTTCAACTTTCTGATAATTAAGAAAAGCATTGGACTCTGGGATGTAGCTTAACATCCTAGCAGGTTAAGTTGAATTCCTGCCCACATGATAGAAAGACTTTCAAAAGCCCCTCTCATACTTCCAAGTGCAGCTCAGTGGAATGCTTGTTTATTTCTGTTGCTGATAAATCCATGGGAAATCTCTGCTGAACCCAGCAATTTTAAGAAGCAAGTCCTAGCTTATAATTGCCTGCATAATGGCAAACAGGTTATTTTCAGTAACCCAAGAGTCTTGCATTTTCTCCCCCACTGTTGTTTTAGAAGTTACATGAAGATATGAGCACGCCTTTGTGCTTTCCCCACCCCCAACTGAAATGGAAAGTTACACTTAGGTATCTGATGAAAAAGATTGTTGCCAGATACATTACCAGGCTATAAAATAACATTTCTGAAAAGATTATAGCTACTAGACATTGGCATCTATAGCTACTATATAATTTTTCATTGTACCTTAAGGAAAGAAAGGGAAGAGACCTACTTTGATCATTACAGTGTTTTCATTTGTTTGTTGTGTAGGTTTGCTGAGTCTTTCTCTGTCCCTGCCCCCCCCCCCGCCCGCACCCCCATTGACAATCTCCCCTCGCTTAGGTGAAATCACAGACTAGAATTAGCAGCAATGATCTGTCTTTGGGACTAAAATTAGAAAGCACATGGGACATTTAGGCATATACCTCTCATCTCATACAAGATTCTATAACTTCTCCTTTAAAACTCCCAGTTTAGCAATTATTATAAGATGATGCTTCGGTACTCTTTAAAGTAGCACTTTTATTTGCACAAGGGTTTTTTTCCCCCTCCAGCTTTACTCACACTCTGCCAATGCACATTGAACATTGTTTCTCTGGGGTGCCTAAAGGCACACTCAACACATTTACCATCCCTTCAAAGTCCGTGTACTTAACTCTTTGAAGAGTTCTTTGAAAAAAAATTAAATAAATAAACAAACAAAAGGTCCGGTGGCACTTGCAAAACACAAGACTGAGTGCTCTGATGTGATGGCAGATGGCAGTCGCAAGAGCTTTGTGTATGCCCAGGACAAGCTTGGTGTCTCTTAAATTAATCATGAATTGAATAATTGATTTCTCACACCTTGGGCTGCACTTACTCTCCAGCTATAAATTTAAAGACTGGTTACTATTGAGGTCTAGTTCACTTGGAAATCCTTTCTAAGCTTATCCAATGATTTTATAGCTGGGTCAAATCTAATCATAACGCACGTTATGAAATGCACTGACATAAATGCTGGGCTTTCCTGGCTTTCCCATTTCCAAGACGACTTCAGTGACCTTCCCATTTGTTGGTCAGCTCCATAGATGGTGGGGACTGATGGATACAATGGGTTTCTGTAAATGTAATTAAACGTGTCTCTGCCAGCTGCCTGTGGTATTTGTGAATGTTTTCGTAAGAAAAAGCCGTTCTTCGGCTTTATCTGCCCACTGTGGTTTGTGGCATGTTGTGCTATTCTGCAGCCGTTGCAGTTTTTTCCTGAATGATTGAGCTATGATGTCATGTGCTATCTCAGCGCGGAACCTTTTCAAGGCTTTGCTGGGGTCTGTGTGCCTGAGCGAGGGGAGTGGAAGCTCCCTCAGAGCACACTTGGTAGCGACTCCCCGTCTACTCTAGCACATTCCATTGCCTGGAGACCAAAGCCACCAAATGATTTGCGGTCAGAGTGATTTGGGGCTGGTTAGAGATGATTTAAAAGGAAGGTTATGGGCACATGAAGTGTAGGGTAAAGAAAATATATTTTACTACTTTATTAAGACCACATGGCTCCAACTTGAACCTTTTTTTTTTTTTAAGATGGAAATTGTTGGCTGAACTGGCTCACAGTGTTTTTTCCCCTTTTTTTCTCCTTTTTTTAAATTTTCTTGCTTAGAGCAAAAAAAATCCTACTTATTACAAGCTTGACCTCACCATTATTTCTGAAAGTTTGAAAAACTTTTTATGCTGAAAAGAACAGGAAAACACAGGATCTATAATGGTTGTGCCCTCCCAGGGCCAAAGGTCATTGCTGGAGAAGAGACCCAACTGTCTTCAATAACTTAAAGAAAGTTATCTCTTATTAAGCTTGGGAAGCTATCAGTTCTGAAAAAAGCAAGTACCAATCTATTACCTTGATTCAGAAGGCAACAGAATATCAGGACTGGCAAACAGTATGTCATTTGATAAGTAGGAGAGATGATTTTGGCCAATCCCCTGAGGGCTCAGTATACCCAGTAATTAATAATGGGGCCAGATGAAACAGGGTTGATCTTTTCCAATGCACAAATGATGATAGGGCTCAGAGTTCCATGGCCCCTTCTCATTAGTGGTCCATGGGAACACACAACCCTTGGGCCCACAATTCATTTGTGAAACTAAGCTGCTATCTCCTGCCTCTCCCATGTGGACTACCAAAATTGGCACAGTAAACCACCTATTACCACTGAACAAGTTCCCCCAAGTATCCATCCAGCATGAACTTAAAGTATCTATTATTGCTTCACTCTATGGATCACTTCATCCTATCTCAGTCCTCAAGGTATAGGTCATAGTCTAGTAGTCCATGAAAAACTATCGCATAGCTAACTCCAGCTTCCAGTTTGGTGTTATAAAACTGGTTAGCAGTTATCAATCTGGTGTCTGAGAACCATAATTGCGATGTAATGGAAGGTTGCTTGATATAACTCCAACAAGACTTCATAATTGCTGGTCTATAATTCATCTGAGCTAGTCTGATTCCCACAGTTTGAGTCTATGTGTTTCCAAGGGTTTAAAGGAGAGGTCAATGACTTGTTCAAGGTCACACAGCATGTGAGCATTTGTTTGGCTTCAAACTCAGAACTTCTAACGTCAAATCCCATACTCTTTGCACTGTAGCAAGCAGCCCCCACAATTCTTAACCCCTATGGAACTCACTCTCTTCATTTGCAAAAATGAGACATTTGGCCCAGAATACCATAGTCCATTCCAACTTAAGATTCTGTGTCTGATGAATCACCGGCTGGAAGAGACTTTAAGAAATCACTTAGTCATATTCCTTGTTTCCAGAAGGACTCTATCTAAACTATTTTGAAAAGAAAATGTAAGCCCTTTTCTGACAATCCCAGAACCTGGCCCCAGAGAGTGTCTGAGTGTGCTTTGGGGTGAGAAAGAAAAGAGACGGCAGGGTGTCGACCAACGTCTGCAATAGGTCTGGCCTCACCAGAAGTGAATGTTCAGTCCTGCTATCAATGTCTAAAGTAGGAGAGCAGAGTCACAAGCATGCTTTGCTGGCTGGAAAGGAGTGGGTTAGGAGACACAAAGATTCTTGCTCTCCTTTGACAAAAAAGCTAAGGGACTCAGTAATGATCTTATTTATTGAGGGCTCCTGGGGAGAGTGATGACTAAAATCAATGGTAATGTTTCTATTTAAAGAGATGGCAGAATCCACTTCCTTCATTGAGTGCCACAAGCAGAAAACTGTGCTAATCTAGCTCTTTCTTTGCTTATCTTGGAAGGGTTGGTGCCACCTTGGGCATAAGGAGAGAGGCTTCACCCTAAGATGGTGCCTTTGAGCCTGAGAGCCTCTCTCCAAATTTTCCCTTCTGTCTCAGCTGTATGCTCAGTAAGCTGAACAGTTAGGGTCTCACATCCTTTTTCCAGCAGCCAGACTAAGTTGTAAGTTTAGCCTCACCTTGCTCATGGTAATAATTTTAAAACATGAATCAGTCTCTCGTGTTCCACCTGTTTCACCGCCATGAAATAGATGTTAGGAAAAAGGCAATGACTTTGGCACCAGAAGTCTTTTGAGTATCTATTACAACTCTGATTTACTAATTGAACTTAAATGAGGCATTATTTACAAGGCTCAGTTGCTCATCTGGAAATGGGCTAACAATACTTGAAGCTAAATATTCCTGAGGATCTAACAGAGGAACCCAGGTTGACATAGTATATAAAAGTTAGTTGACATCATTATTAACCGTAGTCTAGTTTCAGGCCCTTCCTATGTCACATGAAGTCACTATGTCTCTCTTTATTCTGCACCAATTCCATTCCCAAGCCAAGACAAGAATTATAGCCATTTTTCCATGCCTACTATGTGTCAGGCATATAATCACTTTTAATCTTCATAAAAATATTATAAAATAGATGTATCATCCCCATTTTATTGTCTGAAAACTGTTCTAACATGAAAAATCATCTGTCCAAGACCACTTAACTAATAACAGAGGCAAAATGGAAACCAAATCTCTCTTGTTCCAAAGCCTACATGACTTCAGACCTATAGGGCTCTAAAGAATTGGGGATTTTCCCATATAGCCCCCATGCTCTTGGCTTCAGGTAGTGGTCCGTTGAGTAGTCTCCTTAGCTATTTTGAGTCTAGACCAGGTCCTGGGGATTTGCCTGATCCCATCATCTTAATATATGTCTTGGTCTGTTAGTGCTGCTGTGTGGCTTGGAAACAACAGAAATTGATAGCTCACAGTTCAGGAGTCTGGGAAGTCCAGGACTAAGTTCAGACCCACTGGGTGCTTGATGAGAGTGTGCTTTCTAGTTCATGGAATGGTAACTTCTGACCATGTCCTCATGTGAGGGAAGGGCTAATGAGCTCCCTTCAGCTAATTTTTTATAAAGGCACTAATCCCTTTCATGAGGACTCCACCCTCATTACTTCTGAAAAGGCTCCCCCTCCTAATACCTTCGCCCTGGGGATTAGAATTTCAACATATGAATTCTAGGGCTGCACCAACACAGGCTGCAGCAGTCAGCTCCTCCTGGCCCACTCTCTACAGTCTCCTTGTCCAGTCCTTGTTCCTAGGTGGCTTGCTGGCGCCTCTCACACTCCTCTTCCACTCCCTGCATCCTCCTTTTTTGGAGTACCCTACATTCTCTTTCCTACCTTTCTCTCAGAGCCAGATAATTCCCCATAAGGATCATGTGGCTCTCCTCAATTTGCCCACTCCATGACATTAGTTCATCAAATAGGATGTCATTTGGGGCACAAATGCCCTCTTCCCTCCCCAACATATTCACTACTCTCCCTTCATTAAAAGGAAAATGTTAGCATGATAAATGTGGCCACCACATCTCTCTACATATCACAAAATGGGAATAGTCACAACTATTAACAACCACTGCAGGTCATCTGGCCTGTTACTTTTATTTTACAGATGAGGAAACTGAGTCCCAGAGAAGCTGATCACTTACACCAAACCATAGCTCTGGGACAGAGACAGGGAGGAATCCAAATCCAATCAGTATTGTTTTCAAAATAGTTTGAATCCAGTATTTTATTCCAACCACATCCTCTAGTTGTGTGGCCCCTGGATCAATGTTGGGGACAAAGTCTGTTTCATGCCACAGGAGCCTGTTAAGACTCTTCAGATTCACAAGAAATCTGTTCTTTGTTTGTTCTGTTTTGCTTAATGGATATCCCTTCTGCGGAACTTAAGCCTGTTTTCTCCTCAAGAGCAACTGGTCATTCTCAACCAATTCATAGATCCAAAGACTTAAGTCTGTCCTTAGTCCCCCTTCCTTTGGGTTGAGTGAGACCAGATCTTTTTTTGCTTTTTCTCATAGTTCTTCTTCTCCAACAATTTCATCATCTTTATTTCTATCTGTTGAACTTTGTCCAAGTACTCCATGCCTCTCGAGCGACTGGGAAGTCCAGAACGGGACAAAGATGTCTCATAAAGGTATGATAAAGTGACGATGACCTCACAGTTCCTCCCAACTGTGCTTCGGTCGGTGCAGCCAACTTTTGCACTCATGTTTTAAATGATAGCTGGACGTCGTTGGCTTGTGTCAAGCTTATTATCCTCATTTGGCTAGAGATCGCTTACATTTGTGATAATGATCATTTCCTCCATGGATCATCCAGAACTTTTTCTACTGAGCTGTTCTTTCCTTTTGTTCCTCACTGTTTCTCCAATTCATCAACTCACTGGGACCCTACTCCTATTCTTGCATTTCTTAGTTCTTGACCCCAGCTACTGTCCCACATAACTTAGCACATTTTAAGTCCCTGGAATTCACCCATATAGGACCCTTGAGACCCCTTGCCCCTCCAACATCTTCTCCTTCATGGCTCCAAGATTTGAAAAGCAAGAAGACCATCTCCCAGCACCTGGCCCTCCCGCCAACCATCAGACAGGGTTAGGAACTCTGGATAAAGTAAGAGACCATCAGAGAGTCTTCCAAGAAACACGCAGTTAAGAGATGTAGCATGGGTAAATTCACAGATAACAAACCATGCTCAGATCTGTCTTGGTGGAAGTCTCCAAGATTTCACTTTGGCCTAGAAAGATGATCATTTCAAACATTCACATTTATAAACCACCTTTATCTTCATAAGCAATCCTTAGAAATACATTATCCCCAGTTTACAGACAAAAATCTAAAGCTCAATAAGGTTAAGTGTCTTCCAACACCACCCAGTGAAGATTAGAACTCAAGTTTCTCATTTTCAAATTTTATGTAGGTTTTATTGAGGAGGAAGTGGAGTCTGGAAGAGAAAATTCTTTGAGTTCAAAGCAGACTAATAGCATGGTTGAAAATTTATGTAGAACACAATTGAAATTCCTGTATTTGTCAATGTGTTCCATTCACTGCCTCTTACTTTCTCCTTTTCAAATGCTGGAAACTTCTACACAAGAGGTTTGACTCTTCGTACTCTTCCTCTGAAACATCCAGATTGTGATACTAAGACGAGAAAAGAAAGTGTACTCAGACAGCAATAGCCCACTGCAAAGAAACCCCGTTTCCACCACCTTGGTCTCTGCTGTCCTGTGGCACCCCGAAGAGAAATAAATCTTAAACATAAGTCTCCTCAGTGATTGGCAGATGTATACCTTGCCCTATCTTTAGCAGATGTGAGAGCTCTTTGAGAAGACAGCAAAGTGTTTGGGGCTAGAGAGAAAGGGATGTTTGGAGCCGTCTTAGAGACCAGCCTTAGAATGTTGGCCATATACAAAACCTTAAGTTTGTTGAAAGAAACTGTGACCTGTTGTGTTATAAATCAGGGAGCTATGGTATGATACAAACGTTAAGTAACTTGCTGAAGAATCTGAGAACATTATGGCAAAATTCTAAACCCTATCCTTAATTAGGTCAAGTTAAACTAAAAAAGTGATGGGGGTGGGGACAGGGAGCCCATTGTGCTAACCACAGTGCAAGTCTTGCTTTGGGGTGGAATTCATATCCAGATTGCATTGTCTGACTTGAGAATAATATGCAGGAAACAATTTGGGTGTTGTGTTTTGGGTTGTTTTTTTTTTTTTTGGATTTTTTTTTTCTCTTTTGGTTTTGATATTTAAGCTACAGGGAACTTGCAATCCAGGAACTGGTTTTGCCGTGTTGACAGTTGTCACAGCCAGCTCGCTCACCAGCATGTCCCTGTTTAAGATCTTGCTGCTGTTTATTGTAACATGAAGTACAAAATATGCTCCGTAGGGCTTGCAATACACATGTGCTAGCTATTACTACCAATATGAATATGTACCGAGCCATTAATCAGGGCACCAACACGTCCTGCCAAAGCACTTTGAAACTGTATCTGCTGAAAAAGCAAAATTCCCCTGCACTAATGAACACTTTTGGGAAAGCAGGCTGGTTCAGACGGTCAACAGCGTTGAACTCCTTTGTACAGAAAGCAGGTGATCCAACAAAACCTGGGAAATCTAAGCGCGACTCTCATAAAGATCTTTGCTTTAATGTAATAACGGCTAGCCTCTACTGAGTTACGATCAGGAGTCTCTTTGCAATCATTTTCTCCTTTAATCTAATAATCCTGTAACAGAAATTGTTATTATCCTAATCAGGAAACGGAAGCTTAGAGAAGCTAAGCCTAGGTTCAAACAAGGATTCAATGACAGAGCTAGGGAACGAATCAAGCTGCACCTGACCCCAGAGCTTGTGCTTCCTAGAAGCCATTCTTCTTTCAAAACCTTTTAGTGCCTCCAGAGAGGAGAATGGTTACATAATTAGTCTCATTTTCTTCCACTGACAGACAGGGGTTCTTTGGATGCTGAAATCTTTCAAACATTTGTTGGCATTGACTTTGTCCCAAGAGTTTAGACGGATTATGTCATTGAAAGTACCCAATGAACAAATAGGCAGGTTCTGGCATCCCTATTTTGCTAGTGAGTAACCTCATATTCTCTCCCACCATTCAGCCTTGCCCCTGAGACCCAAGGGATTGACTTAGTTTCTGTTGGACTATGGTAGGTGAGCAGGGCCAAAATACCTAACATGCATTACTGGTTGTGCCCTTTAAATGCTATTCATGTCCCTCTTCTCAACTTCCCACCCCAATATATCCTCTATGTCACCAAGTTGTGCTTAATATACAGATATAGTAAGGGATTTGTGAACTGCACCATGCCATCCAAAATATTACTTATAGGGAGGCAGGATGGAGTAACGGTTAAGAGTTTAATCCCTTCATGCAAACTGATGGATGGGAGTTGAAATCCCTACCCCAACATTTCCTGTGTGACTTTGGGCCAGTTACTTAACTTCCCTGGGCATTCCTTTTCTCTTCTTTAAAATGGGCCTGGGCTGGGGATATAGCTCAGTTGGTAGAGTGCTTGCCTTGTATGGAAGGCCCTGGGTTCAATCCTCAGCACCACACACACACACACGCGCGCGCACAAACACACACACAAAATAATAAAATAAAATGGGCCTAATAATAGTATATTTCTCCTGAAATTTATGGGAGAGCTTAATTAGTTAATGTATGATAAGCATTGAGAAAATACCTGGCATGGAGTGAGCACTCATTAAATGTTAGAAATTGTTATTATCATCATTATCAATATTATTATTGATAGCTTTTCAAATTAATTGGATATGGTTAGATGTGCAGAGTGAGGCCATGAAACAGATTTTCTGAGTGCAAACGGAGCTGCTCACAGGGGGCTAGTGGGAGGCTGAGTGCTGACCTTGGCCCCATTAGCACGGTTCTCTAACCAGCTCAGGCACGGGGCTGTAATGAGGATTATTGAAGTAACATATGGAAAAGTCTTTTAGTTAGCTCCTGGGAGAGGAAAAAGGCACTAAATAAATACAAGGAATTATTAAAAACTAGGAGACGACCTCACAGGGACGCTGAGCCTTGTATGTTATTTGCTATTCTAAGAAGAAACTGGGGCAAAAAGCCAACTTCATCACCAGGTGACAAAGTGGTCTTCTGGCTGCTATTCAAGGGACAGCAGTATGTCGCTTTGCCTGGGCAACTCCCAGAATATCCCCAGCATCCTTCTGACTATAGGCAGCACACCTGTCCACCAGGAAGAGCTGAGATCCCCTGCTGGGTGCCATGCCTGCCTTTCTCCAAAGGCTCACTCCCAAGGAGGAGAGCCAGTGGGCAGTATGCTAAGTTGCAACCCACCAAGTGGAATACTGATGGTGAATTCCCTTTGGTATCAGTGCACATTAGAGGCCACCAGCAATCTGCTTGCACAGCAGGATTCCAGACCCTGCATGGGCCAAGCCCAGGGCTTCATGGCCAAACCTTGACAAGTATGTGGAGAGCACATGTCTCTGTAATTTTGAAGCTATCAGTCCATCAGTCCCTATTTACTACTTTACCACCCACCCCTGAAACATTCTTCTCTCCAGAACCACTCTTAACACTAAAATGAAACATAGTTAAAGTGGTCTCCAGGTATCACTTGTGAAACGGTGTATATGAGGCCTCCAAGAATGAATCAAGATCTGGCCCACCGCCACCACGCAGCTTGAGGCCTCTGGCTTCCCCTCGATATCAGTGGCATAAAATTAATTTCCATAGCTCCGAGCTATGATTATAGAAATAGTCTATCTTTCTTTACCATGAAATAAACAGCATCTTGGCCATGAAGTCTTAGGAGACAAGGAAAATCTACTTAAGCCTCATTATTCCAGATCATAGCATTGCATGCTATAAAATATTTGCTCACACCTTTCTGGTATTGCTACTATTTAAAAATACTGAGAGCTTCTCCATATAATGTTATAAATATAATTAGAACCTCAATCTCAAAACTACTACCAAATTTTAAGGTACTTATTTTAATAGCATAGGAAACCAATGCTTATGCATAAAAATTATGAAAGCATCACCTGTTTTCTCAACTTGCACAGCAAAAACAAGTTTGGGAATGAAAAACAAAAAAAGTTCACTAATCAATAGGAAAAAAAAAATGGTCTTATTTCTCCTCCCTTCTTCAACCAGATTCAAAGGTGCTGTATTACTCATAGAAGTTCTGAAAAAGTAAAAGGATTATAGTTAAAATATTTTCTCTGACAGTTAAGATGTCAGAGGATCTTAGTTTAGTTCTTCAGAAAGATCAGGGGAACAATATTAAATACACAGAATGTGTAAGAATCTCTAGCTCACTTATTACAATGGATTATATTTTTCTTGTTCGTATTTTTTTTTCTTTTTCCTTCAGAAATCAGGGCTAATGGTTGAAACCATTAAAGAAAATGATGTTTCTAAGGCTACTAGGAAGAGCAATCCTAACAGAACACCTCAACCATATGCCTATGAGCAACCTGACCTCTAATGGAAGGGGTACACATGCACTTAGACTTAGTGACCAAAAAAGTCCTGAAAGTTTTTTGGAGCCCTTCCCTGTAATCATTCTATTACAGAGCACTCCCCAAATTGAGGAAATCCTGTGTATTTAACATTGAAAAGAAAGAATCACAGACTTATGCAGATTGTGTGCCTAGAGTATGCAAGGCTGCTTTGAGTCTCCATTTTCTCCTCCCCATCCATCTATTAAGGATGGGGTTCCTGATAATGTTTTAAGGTGATGTGGCATGATCTCTCCCGAGTTCAGGTTGGTCTGCTTTGAAGAACTAAGTTGCTCCATAGAGCGCCAGAGGCGGTTCTTACCCAATAACACCATCTGCTATTTTCTTCTGCCTTGGTCTCACCAGAGCCACCCAGGGGTTCAGACAAAGGAGAAGGCTGAGCAGCCCACAGTAGCTACTAGAGAGTTGTTCTCAGTGTAGTAGCTGCTTCAACTTTTAAATTCTCTCTCCAATCATTAGAAACAGCTGTTTAACAGCTTAGAGAGGAAAATTAGAAATCTATGGCACAATGGGGGAAGAAAATGGGCCATCTCCCTGTAGAGAGATTGGAATTCTCTATGAAGTCATAAGGGAAAGCTTTTTGGGTCCCTTGGTGTGTTCATATGAGATAATGCTTTCAGGAAATGAAGCATAATTACCATTTGCCTTTAAGGTGAGAGACTGGCCAGGGGTGAGCACCAAGCATCTGCCTCAGGGTTTCTTCAGTATTACCTTATAGGCCAGTATGCCCTTATCTTTATTCTTACCCAAACTTGGGGGAACACACTGGTCCTGCAGTATGTTTTAGCTCTACCCAACCTGCCGTAACTGCAGCTAGAATGACTGCATTTTTGGTTTCTTCTTCAAGGCAGCTCCCTATCTGCAATGAGTTATTGATGCAGTTAGTTAAGTGCTCATTATCTCTGTTCTTCTGTACCCAGCCCCACCAGAGTAAAAGATGTCTTGTCTTCTCCCACATATTCAGGCCTTCCTTGCATGTCACAGTTAGCTTCTCTCTTCTCTCCACAAGATTTTCAAGATCCAGTTCCGAGGGTGCTTGGGGATGGAACTTAGATTCCTTTGACCTCTGCAAGAATCCTGTCATGCATAAAAGGCATCCTGCTTTCAGGACACATGCTCAACAGAGCCAAGAGCTTTCCTATAGGCTATTGCTGAGTTGTTAAGGAAACAACAGAATTCGACCCTAACATGTCACATTCTACATACCCCCATGGATGAGGCAGTGTGATAAGTGTGATATTTTTCATCCACTATCTGAAGTAAGATGAGTTAATCTCTGGCTGGTGTGAATTATTTTCAGCATCTCTCTGCATCAGTAGATTCAGTTTTAAGACTACATATTATACCAGCAAAGGCAATGCATGCCTAAACTTTGGTGTGGGGCTTTATGTATTTTACTCAATAATATGAGCTAACTGTCAGAATTTCTTACACAAGCTAATGGAGGAGTTCACTGTGGAGGCACAGAAAGAAAATTTAGAAGTCCCTTGGCCCAGATGTCCTAGCAAATTGAGAGGCTGAGGCAGGAGAATAGAAAATTCAAGTCCTGCTCAGCCATTTAGCGAAACCCTGTCTCAAAATTTTAAAAAAGGCTGAGGATGGAATTCAGTGGTAGAGAGCCCTGGGCTCAATCCCTTGTACAAAAATGCTAAGTCTTTGACTCTAAATGTATGCAAGGATATGGGATGATATGATGCTATCTGTTTTGTTAATCACATGAAGCGTAATTCTTATTGCAACCATGTTTTAGAAAGTGCACAGTGACCTCACAGCAATGAGAAACTCCACGGGTAGAGGAGAATATTACAAACACGCTAACACATAACCCAGGTCTAGTGAAGCTGCTCTGAAATAGGAGCAAAGATAGAAGACTAATACTTGGTTGCATACATCCGAAGTTGGAGACTTAACTCCTTAATTTGCTTTTTGTGCCTCCACAATGGATTCCTCCTTTGGCTTGTATAAGAAATTCTGACAGTTAGCTCACATTATTGAGTAAAATGCATCAAGCCGCACACCAAAGGTTAGACGTGCATTGCCTTCATTAGTCCTCATAGAAACCTTAGGAGATAGATACAAATAAAACGTGGGCTTAAGGGACTGCAGGAGTTAAGGATGATGAAATGAAGCATGTCTTTCAATAGAAATAATGGTTCTAAAAAGCACATGTTTCTTTTCAACTTTTAAAATGATGCAGAGGTTGGGTGCTCCTTTTTTTTTTAATATATATTACAGATTGAGCCATACAGCCACATCTGCAGCCCTTTTTTGTATCTTATTTAGAGACAGGTATCACATGGTTGCTGAGGGCCTCATAAGTTGCCGAAGCTGGCTTTGAACTTGCCATCCTCCTGCCTCAGCTGCCGGAGCTGCTGGGATTACAGGCCTGTGGGAGTACATGCCTGGCAGGCTGGGTACTCTTATGTTATCCTGTTTCCTTTTAGGTTTCCTTTTTGTACATTTTCATTATTTCAAATGTATAAAATAATATTTGCTTACATTTAAAGTAGATATAAAGGGCTGAGGATATAGCTCAGTTGGCAGAGTACTTGCCTCACATGCACAAGACCCTGGGTTCAATCCCCAGCACCACACACACACACACACACACACACACACACACACACGATATAATACAGAAGCTGCAAAAAGAAAAGTGAAAGTTCTTCATTTTCCCTCTCTCTTAGTCCTTCTCAGAACATAACTTCAAAGTGACGTGCTTCTTCTGTGACCCTCCAAAAGTCTACTGCTCAATACTGTTGTGATTTTATTACATGGTGTGACTTTGATGGCTTCATCTAATATTATTCTTAAAGGCTTATAGTATTTTATTGTGTGGATACCAAAATTGAATAGCTATTTGCTCTTTGATGGAAATTTAGGGCAATCTGAATGTTTTCCTATGACTTTTTTTAAAAAGTACTAAAATTTTCCCATGACTTTTTTTGAAAGTGCCAAAATTATCAATTGTGTTTTTTATGTCTTTGGGGGAAAAAAAAGACTTGTGCAAGTATATCAAAGCCTAACATCCTAGAATAAAACTACTGGGTCTAATGCAGATGCATCCTAAATGGTAATGTTGCCAAATTCTCTTCCTGAGACTTTTTACCAATTTGTAGTTCCATATTGGTTACAGCAGTTTCCATTCTATGAGTGTGAGATTTTATTTTATTTTCCTTTTGGGAAATATACATAATGCCCAACAGGAAAACTTCTATGCCTATCCCCCACGGCCACCTCCTCTAAGAACTCTATAAACCCTTTATACATTATATTTGTATAACAATATTATAAAGTAGAACAATGCTTTTTGAATGTCCCTTTCTTTCCTTCTTTGTGTAGAGTACGTCTATTCTGATTTTGTTTGCCAAAAATATCAGTGTGCTTACAAATGACTTTCTGAAGATGGAGTGATACAATCCAAACTTTGGAAAATCAGATCCTGCCCACAGCAGATCGGGGATGCCTTTGGAGAATCATGACTTAACTTAGCTAATTGCAATTCTAAGATTGATGCAAGACAGCAAAGGGTTCAAGGATGAAGTCAATTTTTCCTGAAGTTAGGAATAAATCTATAAATTCTGGTTGTATGAATTGCTGAAAAACTATTGTGCAGGGATCAATAAATCACTTCAAAAGCAGCATTAGAAGGCCGTTCCATCTCCTCAGTATACCAGTTACAATAACATTATTAGGCTCCAGAGTGCTGGGCAAACTCATTTCTTCAGCTTTTAACATTGCAGTAAATGACCTGGCAGTAGATTTAACATTTTCTTTGTAATGTCTAAGGTTAACTCTTTAGTCATTGGCCAGAAAATCTCTAATCCCACCAGAATTTTAGAGCTATTAAGTACTTTAGTAGTTTCTAGTCACTTAGAAATCATAATAATGCTTTACAGGAAGAAGAGGTGGGGGGGAGAGGGAGGAATTTTTACTTCTCAGTGACATGAGGGTATATTAGAAAAATGGGAGTTCGTGATTATGAATATCTGAGTGCTGTATATGCTTGAACAAAAATATAAGTTTTGCATCTTATTTAGAAGAGTTGCTTCTGAACAAAAGTGAATAGCTAAAAGTAGTGATTCTGCAAAACCAGAATTGGTTTTGCTTTGGTTTTCCTTTTCTTTTTTTTTTTTTTTTTTTTTTAATTGATACACAATCCACACCTTTTCTGGAGGCCAGGGTCTCAGTGTTACAATGTCACATAGTGTGACTGTGGCAGTGAACTCCTTATACAGACAAAAAGACTTTTCTGTCCGACAGACATTTTTTGGGTGTGCTAGTCCCATGCAAAAAGAATCAGGACTTTTCTCTTCCCAAAGAAGAATATTGAAAAATATCAGAAAGAATATCAAAAAGTTGGAGGAAAGTATAGACTTTAGAGGAAACTATCAAAATACATGTACAAAATAAATTTTACAAAAAATTATTCTCTGATTTAATAATATTTAAAGTCTTTTTAATGCTCTCAGATGGGCTTTTGAAAAATTAAACTACAACTCATTGGATTTGAATTTAGCATGTGATTTCCTAACACAAACACTTTTAAAGCTAGAGGATCCATATCAATGAAATAAAGCTCAACCTTGGGAAGAAAAATTGGAAACTTGAATACAAAGCAAGTAACCAATGACCATGATTAAATATTGAAAGCTTTTCAATTAGAGGGAATACTCTAACATCACATATGGATTCAGGATTTTGTGCCAAGTATGAAATCTTTTTTAAAATGTATTTTGTGATGCACACTATTTACAAAAAACAGGAAAACATTTTAGTATGTTTGTGTGGATGTAAGCTCCACTTAAAAGCTAATGCATCCCCAATAAGCCATCCTAATTAAAAAGCCCCTGGAGATCTCAAGAGCTATCTTGATTAAATTAGGCTAATCTAGTAAATGCATCATCGTTAAGAGGCTTATGCCATTGTTAATTATTCAGCGCACCAAGCATTAGATGTTTTGTCCAACTTTTATACATCAGCCGTCAATTGTTTACTAGAAGAAAATTATAGAACCAATCTCCTTCACAGCAGAATACATTTAGCTGTTTATCGCCAGTGATTTTTTTTTTCTTTTGGTGCCAGGGATTGAACACAGAGGTCCTTAACCACTAAGCCACATCAGCCACATCCCCAGCCCTTTTTACTTTTTATTTTGAGGCAGGGTCTCACTAAGTTGATCCGGGTCTCACTAAGTTGCTGAGGCTGGTTTTGAACTTGTGATCCTTCTGCCTCTGCCTCCCGAGCTATTGGGATGACAGGTGTGTGCCACTATGCCCAGCAGCCTGTGCCATTTTTTATTTAATATTTATTTTTTAGATGTAGATGGACACAACACAATGCCTTTATTTTTATGTGGTGCTGAGGATCGAACCCGGGTCCCACCTGTGCCAGGCAAGCACTCCACCACTGAGCCACAATCCAGCCCTACCTGTGCCATTTTTAAATGCAAAAAAAAAAAAACCACATATTTTTTATTTGCTCTCCAAGCAAAGGAGCTATTACAATTTCCTAGAACTAGTAAATATCATATGCTAAAGCCTTTTTCCCTAACCCGGCCTCCCTCTGGCATCCCATAATAGTTTTAGAGGTTTCTGGGGGGGTGGGTGGAACTCATGTTATTTTTTGTTGTTTATCACCAAGTCTATAAGTACCTCTGAAGCCACTTTTTAAAAAGTTGTGTTTGGTGAGATCCCAATCACATGGAGCATGCAGGGTACCAGCACCGTGTGGTAAGAGGTAGCCAATTTGGGGAGGAGGGGTGCGCTAATTGCAATCAGAAAGGAGAATGCTTTCATCCTGACCTAACAAAATCTGTATTTTTCAAAGACATAGATTTAAGTCTGTGTCTGGTTATAATGTTAATTTTCACTCTTTAAAAAATCCAGTCTATTAGAACGAAATGCCAGCCTTGGGTAATTTGCCCTGAAAAACGAACTGAAATGAAACGTGCCATTTTATTCGTTATTCAAATGGCCAAATAAAACAAGGCATAATTAGTCCTGACTTCCTGCTCTCGGGCATACACCTGAGGCCCCTCCCTGCTCGGCAGAGGCTCCCCACAGCACACCTGGCTCTGAGGCGAAGCATGGAGGCGCCTTTCCTGGAAAAATGGTTCACTTGTCCACAAATTTGAAAGTATGTATTTAATCCAAAGCTTTGGGGGAGGTGAGAGATAGAGCTTAGAGAGTTACCTGTGTGGCTGCCATCCAAGGTGGTTGCAAAGCAGCATTTGCAAGGTGCTTGAGAGTCTGTCAGGAACTTGACTCAAGGAATATGTCACATGTTAAATCCAGGGAGTTGTGTGTATAGGTATGTAGGGGGTGTGTGTGGGTGTGTGTGTCTGTGTGTCTATGTGTGTGTGTATAAAAATGTCACTCCACATTTTTTATGAAAGCATTCACTGTTTTAACCACCTAAGTTGCTTCAAGGCCTTTGAGTGCAAACTGCTACCCATATAATTCCTCCCACCTCTAATTTTTCACTATTCAGTGAAAACAATTTTCTCCTCAGTGGATATTTCATTTATTATAGCCCTCCCCGGAAAGCTGACCTCTAAATATGGACTTCTAGAAGGTACACAAAATAACAAGGGAAAAGCATTCAGACGGCTTTGAAAGAGTTGGCTGAGGAAAACCTTACCTTGAAAAAAAGGAAGATTGGGCAGGTAGCTCCGTGCTCGAGTGCTGGCTTAGCATGCATGAGGCCCTGGGTTCCATCCCCAGCAGCCCCCCAAAAGAAAATTCTGTATGTACAGTTATGACAGGGCCAGTTTAGAGTTCAGGTGCATGTGCTTTATGCTGTTTAGGTGCTTGTTTTGTTGTTCCTGAGAGAACAAATTAGCCACATTTGAAAGTCATCAGATTAGAGCAGAATGGAACACTGAGAGGAAGCCAGGAGCTGTCCCCAAGCCTCCTACAGGTCAACCCTGAATTCCAGCAGCTGGAGCTGCCCCCTTCCCTGAGCAACTGAATGGCTGAGCTGACAGAGTTTCAACCAGGGAAGACCAACACGGGAAGAGGTCAAGGGGAGAGAAACGAGGACATTGGAATTGGAAAGTTTCAGTTTTTCTGGAAAGAAGGGTACCTCCCCCTCCCTCCCTCTACCCACTTTCACTCAATCCCCTCCTCCCTAACCCCTGAAGCTGGCAGTACATTTCTGACTGACTGATAAACTTTTAGATGAGCTTTTAGATGAAATCCCCTATTCCTTGACATTAGAGAAAGATGTTCTGCTGCTGAGGAAGAATTGGATTAAAAAATATCATTGCTTGTCACATACCAAAAAGTCACCACTGGGCTTTCTGGGAGTAGATAAGTGAACTGTGTTCTATGGGTGTCTGTCATTCCAGAGCTGGAGATACCAGGAAGGGCTGCTGTCCCTTTCCCTAGTTTGGCTTATGAAACCCTTGGGTTTCATAAGTCTGAGGTGATCATAATGGACAAGTTCCAAGAGCACAGAAGATTGACAGCATTGTCTAATAAAACATCTCCCATCTTATCCCCTTTGGAATCTAATCCAAGTTGCAACAATAGATAATAATTACCTGCCATAACTGTAGCAACAAAAATTGCTGAATGTGCACCTCTAGCTGTTTTATGGATGCTGTTTCTCATTCTCAAGCTGTCTCTATAATCCATTCTTTCCCCTGTGCTTTGAGGACTTGGAACCATTCAGTACAAATTCTCACAGTACAGGTAACTTTGAAGTGTGACTTGTCAGGTCATGCTGACTTATTTTTGTGCTTGTGTAGAAAATTGGTGTGGATGAATCTGATTTTCTAACAGGTATAACTAGAGAATTTGTGCTTGAGTGATAGAGGGGTTGGAACATTCTCCCCCGTCAAGTACTGTAAAATTTACTTTTGTCTACACATGGGAATGCATCACATTTGTAAAGAGTCAAAATATTCTCTAAAACCAAAATGATATTTCCACTGATCTTGCAGTGAGCTAAAAGTAGAACAACTGCCCATCCTGATTTACCTACAACAGTAATCATTTTTTTTCCTGTAATTATGAGTGATTACCTATCTCACTTTCAGAAATGTTGTAGCTTGAATGATACATTGTATGTTTACCGTAAGTGTTTCCAACCTGTGTTGCCGGGTCATGGTATTTTCACCTACCAGAGCAAAATGGCAGCTTGTCAAAAGTAAATAAGAAAGAAGAAAGAAAGAAAATTCTTAGGTTTAACACTCAAGTATACATGGAAGGAAATCAGCATTTCCCATTGAATCCCATCTAAGAAAATGATATTTAAACAAAGACTGCTAAAATAGGTTTGGCAGTTATGTTCCCATTCTGGTGCCAACTATAATCATTTGGTAGGGGTTGCACATGGCACCATTTGGAAAGGCATCTGAAACCAAATCTGGGGCCCGTGGGAAAGAGGATTTGCCCTGTTACTAATATCTGTCACGAACACTGTAAGAGGTTGTTGTAAAATATATGCCAGCTACTAACTATCTTAGATGGGATCTTACAGATAATTCAACCCAGTGTTTTCCAAAATGTGTTCCACATAACACTGATCCTTCAATATGATTCTCAAAACACGTGTCCCATGGTCAAGTAAGACCGAGAATGATTTCTGCCATAATTCTCATAGAAATTCAGCATACATTGGTGAAGTCAAAGCTCTAAAAATGTTCTGTAGTGAAGATAGATGTTTAACTTTGTTTAACCCAGTGGTTTCGTAGACCTGCTTGGCCACAGAAACCTTTTCAATGTTATCTGTCAGGTTGCCACCGAGCTAGTTTCTTGGGACACATTTGCAGAAACACTAGTCTAGCTGATTCCTCACATTTCACAAATACAGAAACTCAAGCCCCAAATGAGGGAATAACTTGTCCACAGTCACCTCAGCTGGTGTGTGAATTGGACAAAAAAAAAAAACAAGAACTTTAGGCAGGTGACTCCCAGGCCTACATCTTTTCTCCTGCATCCCTGGTATGGAAAATATTAGAAGCAATCTAACAACTTAAGGGCTTCTGGCAGCAGAAATTTTTAGTGCAGATTCCACTTGCATATTTTTATAGTTGTTTTGTAAGGATAGCAATTAAATATTAACATGCTCATAATGTCCAGACCCAGAACTACCACTCATGGTCAAAACAAAACAAAATAGAATCATTTTTAAAGTTTAATTTTATCTGGGTTGATCCAACCCTCTATTTTATCTTTCTTTCTTAGGTGATAAAGTGATTATTGAGAAAAGAATTGCTAAACATGAACCTGGTTTGGGTTCAGAATCTATTTTTTCACTTCCTAGACTTTGAGTTTAAAAAAAAAAAAAAAAAACGAATCCATTTATTGGTCTCTTTTGGACCATAAGGTTAAAGTACATCTGTTGTCCACACAAATTTAGCTATTGGCCTTCAAGCTAAGCAGTCCTGAAATTATAGCCATAGTAAATTTAGACAAGGACTAATTTCACTTTGGTCTGCCCATAAATCCACATGACAGAATAAACATGGTGTGTCTTGTGGTTAATGTGAACACATGTAAAAAATTAAAAAATCTTTAGTGACAAGACAAAAAATACTCCATAAAAATTAATTGGTGTTTAATTGAGTAAGTAAGAAATGCAATACTTAGAGCTGGCCTAACTTTTTTGAGTGTAGGCATAAACAAAACTCACGTTGGACATCACTTGCCCATTTGGTTCTGCTAATTCTACCACTCTTTGGGGAAAAATAAACACGTGGAAAAAATAGCCACTGATGACCCAGTGTCTTCCTGGGGTTTTCCTACCTTTTATTTCCATTATAATAGCATTAAAGGAACTGGTTGCTTTAGTTACTTTGGTTTTCTTTAAACATGGATGTCCATGACACCATGTGGCTGTTTGCACTTTGGGAGAGGGGGCACCTGGGAGCTCTGTCTGCCATCCTGTAACCATCATTGATACCCCTTTTGAAAAGAATTTTTCCACATTCAAATCAGTGAACTTGCAAGGAGAAAAATAGAAAGACATCTTTCATTGTAACTTTGTGTTTCCCCATGAACACAAAGAAACTGACTTAAAGGAGAAAATAAAAATTCAACTCTTTTTCAAGGTTTTTATTTAATAGGGAACTTATTGTTTCTATTAATTGGCTTCTAAGATTAACCATTTTGCTTAGCAGAGTGAGCATGAGCCAAGACTCATTGATGAAGCTCGATACATTTTACAAGTAGGATTTGTTTATTTTCAAAAGCCACATGTTTAAAATAGAGTGCGCAGAAAACTTCTATGATACATAGTTGTGGTTCAATAAAATAAAAATGGCCAAAAGAAACCATCACTCACAAAATCTGTATTTCTTGCTAAATGGCTGTATTAGAATCATATTACTAGTCAACTTGTGAGCCAAGTGATGCCATATGTGATGTTTTGAACATAAACTATTAGTATACTATACTGGAAAGTATATATTATACTTGGCCAGTAGATTTGTTGGTACCTCTCACTTATCAGTTGAGTTTATTCTCATGAACGTCAACATTCATGGCACTCTCTTGGAGAATCAGTGTTCTGAGCTTTCCCAGATGGATATCTCAGCTCCAATATACAGTTGGGAGCCCCACTGCCAGTTGCCAAGAAAAAAAGGAAGTCCAGGCAGGGAGGTAAATCTTTAAATTTTCTTACATTGTCCAGGAGTGGGAAGGATGGGTGGTTTTCAGGGACAGCCATCTGCTCAGAAGCAGCTGCAGTCCTCCTGACATTTGTTATCCTCCGGTCCTCCTTTGATCCCTAACCAAGCAGGCTCAGGACAGCAGACAGATGTAGCCAATCTCCCCCAACAATGGGATTCACACCAAGTCAGGGGTTCCATTTAACCTCACCTTGAAATGTAGAAAGTGAACAATTAAACACCAAACTGTTCTATGTAAAACACCTTCTTGAATTTCACTCCAGCCACATCCTGCTGGTGCCATAATATGATCCCCGGATTTTTGGCACCATCTCGTTTTTTAGGCTGGAATGTTTGAAAGATCCTGAGGGAGAAAAAGAAAATCAAACAAAAAATATATACATATATGTATAATCTCCCTGACTCAAGATCTCAGCACAGAGCAGTTTAAGTATGTCTCCCTTCAGAGCCTTAAATATGCTACAGTCCTTTTTTCCTAGGTTCTGTAATCCTTTGCAAATAAAAAAGGGAAAATTCTAAACTTCTGAAGACCATCAACATTGTCCTCTTTCCCATAAATTAATTTCAACATAAGTCTTATATCTGAAGCAAAGTTAAATCTATGACTATGAAGCCACAACCAATTTTGAAAGATTTTTGAAGCAGTACCTGCTTCTTTGAGATAGAAGAACCCAGGTGTACTCAGCACTTCCATGTGTCTGTGTTGGGGTTTTCTCCTCCATCTGCACTAATGCCAGCACCATGAACTAAGAAACCTGAATTCGCTGATAGCTGTATTCCCCATGGTTCCTGGATTGGACCTGAAGTATTGTCAACCTCTTGTCGAGTGAATAAATAATTGATCAATGAATGAATAAGTATGACTGTAATCACCTAACCTCTACATTTTATTCCTAATTAGCCCAGTTATTCTCCTGCCTTGTTTATGGCCTTGAGATCTGACAACCAGTCCCAACTGGTTTCCTCCTACATTAGCATCTGGTAATTCTTTTGAAGGGGATTTGCCTTGCCCACTAATTTTTCAAGCTTTGCTTCTCCTATTTCCTTCAGTTCCCTATTGTGTGGCAATTACATTAGCTGCTTAGCAGACACACCAGAGATTAGAAGAGAGGAATCAGTCAACTTTGTTCAAACATGTTTATTCCCACAGTAGAAAACTCGATGAAAGACGAAGCTAAAAGCATTGAGAAAAATAGAATTTTGGAGATTATCTGGATGTAATTGCCTGTGTTCTTCCTTCTCATTACTCTAGATAAATGAGAGTTCCCTATAACTAAAAATATAATAATGACTTCATAAAGTTGTGAAAATAAAATCATATGTGCAGAGCACTTAACATATAACAAATATTAACTCTCCTTTAATTCAAATTTATAAAAATCCTTAAATATTATTGTTACCAAATATTGTATCATCTCTTCATCCTGACTGTGAGATGGCAGTAATGTGTTTTAACAATTTTATGGTAGAAAATTTAAGTTTTGAAGCTGAAAGTTCAGGATTGAAGTTGAAATTTATTAGAGATTCAGAATGGAAACTTAAAGTAACAATTTTTCAATATGCTATTGAGTGTGCTATTGACTAGATAAATGACTTCCAGATACTAGAAATGGGATGAAGGAAGATCCAGGAGTGACTTCAAGCAGAATTTTACCTAAGTAGACTCTCTGCAGGCACGTTACTTGCTTTCACACACACTACCCCCTCAACTAAACCCTCTTGCATGCTTACCTCATGATAAATAGAACTTTCAGAATCTGGAGAAAAGTGAGGCTGAGGCTTCTAGAAATAGACCAAGCTGGGGATGGCAAATGTGTTTCATTTCAAACTTCAACTTCAGTTACTTTGTATAAAGCCTGCCAACACCATTCTGCAGAGACCCTTGAGATATCCCTCCTCGCTGGCAAAGAACATCCTGATCCATTAGTGATGTCTGCCACAGGGTAAGGAGGGGAACAGAGTGCCATCACCTGTGCCCTGCATTTGCCAAACCTGTTCTTTGTCCTATTTTGAATGCTTTGCAGATTAGCTCCGTACAGCAGTATTTTTTTTTCCTAAGCCACCCTAGCAATAAAAATTTAATGTGGGAAAATTTTTAGGAGGTCAAAATTTGATCAACAGACCTAACTTTTACCCCTTTTTAAAATAATACTAAATGTCTTGAGTCCTCTGCCAGAAAGACGTTAGGATTAGGACCTTTGAGAAACTTAGCAAACATGACTGTATCACACACATCTCATCCAGAGTGTGCTGTCAAAACTGTAGAACTCCAAGATTCTCGGAGCTCAGATAAGAAGGTGATTTATCTTTGATCTGCTACATAAAGGGAAGACAAGACTGATTTCCTCTTCTGATATATGCACTAACTAGATTATTTTGAGTTTAATTTTATGCTTTTTAAGTGCACTTTAGTTTGAGTTGTTGAGAGTTGATAAACCTCTCTGTATATACATCTTAAAGCAGAAACCATGACAGATGTTATTTAAACTATCCATTCAGCTCTTCTCTCGGTTGTAAGCTGCTGCCTCTTTGATTAACCCAATGCAATGGCAATGTTCCATGTTTTGAAACGTTGGTTTTATTATTATTCAGATATGGTGAGGCCAACAGATCAGTGGGTAACTGTCATTGAAAGATAGTCTGTACTTAGAGTTCCCAAGAGCAAGGGACATGCCCCACATGACAGGGAACCACTAGGTGGTGAGCACTAGGATCTGTCAGAAAGCAAAAGGAGGGAGTGGGGAAATGTGGCTTATGGCTTCCACAGAAAGGGAGAGGTAAGGCTGGATAAGCTGATTCAGCACTGATTTGTTTAGATCATTTCAGTGGGCCTGGGGCCTAGGAGATGTCACTAAATGTCCATACCTGGTTTTGGGTTGATTAGGCAGGTAGGCAGTGGCTCTGAGTAAGAAAAGCCCAACAGAGAAGGTAGAGGGGATACTGGTTTTAGACTAGTTAGTTTGTATATGAAAGTCATGCTCTTAGTATCTCTAAGAACTGGCCAGCCTGAAAGGGGCTGTCTCTCCAGGTTCAGCAAAGCCCAGATGTCAAAGAAGCAGAAATATTGAAGATAAAAAGAAATGATTCAAGCCAGGTGCATTGGTACATGTCTGTAATCCCAACAGCTTTGGGAGGCCGAGGCAGGAGGATGGAAAGTTCAAAGACAGCCTCAGCAAAAGCAAGGCACTAAACAACTCAGTGAGACCCTGTCCCTAAATAAAATTCGAAATAGGGCTGGGAATGTGGTTCAGTGATCGAATGCCCCCGAGTTCAATCCCCAGTAACTGCCCCCCACAAAAAAAGGCATGATTTATACTCCCATGTGCCAAACACAGTGCTGGAACCTAGTGAAAAAATTATTTACCTTGGAAAACTTACATTCTAATAGGATCCAAAAACACATGAAGAACTAATTTCATTATAAAATCAAAAGTTAAGTACCATAGTTTGGTACAGACAACGTATTAAATCCATCGTTGCAGAATATCCATTATATATTAATCTGCCAGTGTGTAGGTGTATTTCAAGTATTTTGTTGTGCTTTCTGTTAATTATTTTTTCAGCCTTGTACTTATTATTACTCACTTTATAATTGGTCTTTTTATAAGATACAAGTACTATGGAATTAATGTTTTAGGAAAGCATTCTGTAACATAGGATGTTAGTAGGTGCTAAATGAAAAAGGATCACATGGTCAAATAAAGTTGGTAAATGATAAATTAGACCACATTAAACAAATTTGTATTCTGCAGAACATGTCAGAGCCTTTAATAAGAAATGTGAATAGAAAATGTAAAAAACTGAAAAATAATATGCATCATTTTCAAAAACTATTAGGCTATGAATCCCTTCACTTTTTTTAAACAGAAAGCATATTCTAAAGTAAAGCATGACAGATCATATTTTTAAAACACCAACTACATGCAACATACTATGAATCAATTTTTAAATGCATTTTTTTTTTCAATCAAGAAGTGGCTGATTTTCTAGATGGAGAAAAAATTATAAATACATTTGGTATTGAAAAATAATATAAGGAAACAATACAGAAGGTATCACAAAGTGGTAAATGGTCAATTGTCAAATGAATGGTGTTAAAATTTTTTAAGTAGAGTTGGTTGAAACAACCAAAAAGAACACAATTTTATATGGGCCTGTGTGCAAGGACCAGAGATACAAAACACATAGAACATGGTTGTTATATTAAAGAAGTAAATAATGTATGTGAGAGCTAAGACTCTGCCATGCTAGTGTGGACCAGGACATATCCAACCAGCACTTAAACTTTATATGCACCTGAATCACCTGAGGGATCTGAACTGATTGGTAGCTTTGGGATGAGGTTCAAGATGCTGCACATCTAATAAGCTCTCAGGTGGTGCTAATGCCACTGACCCAAGGATCATACATTAAAGAGCAAAAAGCAGGTGTTGGCAAACTTTTTGAGAGGTCCAAATAGTAGGTATTTGGGGCCATCAGTCAGAATGTTGCAACCCTTCTCTATTCTGTCATTGTCATGCAAAAGTAGTCCTGGGCAATATGTAAATGAGCATTCAAAAAAAACTTATTTATGGACTCTGAAATTTGAACTTTATATAATTTTTGCTGTCAGAAATATTATTATTCTTTTGATTTTTTTCTCCCATCTGAAAGTATAAAAACCATTCTTTGCACACAGTCATGTAAAAATAGGCTTGTAGACAACAAGTTTGCTGAGTTAGAGGATAAGAGACTGTACTCGTGTAGTCAGCAAAAGGTTCTCTATGAAGTACATCCACCCAAAGAAATTAACCTTTGTCTTAAACCTCTATTGTAATTTTCCCATGTTTGATTTTTCCCTGTAGTAGTGGGTTTATAGCTTCCTTTTGGAGAGTAAAACCACTCTAATGGGCAATATATGCAGACTCCTCAGTGAGCCTCAGAGTTTGCCAGGCATTTTTTTATATCACCTGTAGTATGCAATGCAAAACCTTCCTCTACACAGAAAATACTGAGCATACGTGTGTGCAGTTGAAATTACTTTGTTGGAGAAAACTTTAGTTTGGCCTTAAGGAAGAATGATCCATAACTGAGATTAAGGAATGTTTTGGTCAGCTTTTTTTTTTTTTTTTTTTTTTTCTGCTGTGACCAAAAGATCTGGCAAGAACAATTTTAAGGAGGAAAAGTTTATTTAGGGGCTCATGGTTTCAGAGGTCTCAGTCCATAGATGGCTGACTCCATTTCTCAGGGCCTGAAGTGAGGCAGAACATCATGGTAGAAGTATGTGGCAGAGGAAAGCAGCAGGGAACATGACACCAGGAAGCAGAGAGAGACAACTCTGCTTGATAAGGACAAAATATAAACCCCAAAGTTATGTGCCCCAGGAATCTACCTCCTCCAGCCACACCCTCCCTGCCTACAGTTACCACCCAGTTAATAACTATCAGGGGATTAAGTCACTGATTAGATTAAGGCTTTCCTAACCCAATCATTGCACCTCTAAACCCTCTTATATTATCTCATACCTGAGCTTTTGAGGGACATCTCATATCTAAACCATAACAAGGAAGAAAGTAAGGAAAAAATTCCAAAGAGAGAAAGTGTGAGCAAAGAAGAGTAGACAAGGGTTACACAGGAATCCTTGAGGGCTAGTTAGGGAGAACTGTATCCCTGAAACATTTGACAGAAACAGAGGATTAGTACAGAAAAATGATAGAATATAAAGTTAAATCCAAGTTACATGAAAGGCCTCAATGACAGATCTGAATTTCAGAAAATAGCATGTGTAGTGAAAAGTTTCAAGAGCATTAATCTGATGACAGAATATAGAAAGAATTTATAGCTTGAGACGGAGAGAACAATTAAGACTCAAGCTGCAGTTAGCACTAATGGGTGAGGAACTGGACTATGGTTTTGGAAAGAAAACAAGGAAATAAAAGGCGGGGAGTGGAGGGGTGGAGGGGAGGACTGGGAAGATGGTTCTGGGCTGGAAAGCTCTCCACAGCTTTATGAAAACAAAACCACAGTGTGCACTAGAATCAGGAATTACCACCATTCTCAGTTGCCCCCCAAAACAGGGTGAGTCACATTGCACAGAGTGCTCAGTTATTTTATCTTCTATAATTCCCAAAGTTGTGTCTGTTCTTTTGTGAGTATCCCATATTTAGTTTTTAGTATGGTTTCTGGGGTTCATGTTCTGAGAATTCACAAACTCATTTGCTTTCTTAACTCTACTTTCAAATTAAATCCAGAGAAATACCTATATTATGCAACTCTAAACAAAGAAAAAAAATTAGTCTTCAGTGTCATATTTTCACAAAAGGATGCCAGTTCCGAAGTATTTTATAAGTGATTAGACACAGAGAAAATTCTCTTGGTGATAACTAAAAGCTAAATGAACAATATGGTTCCAGAGACTTCAATTCTGTTAGTTGCAAATGGCACATTCCTACATATCTCTTTAAAAATAAATCATTTTAGGACTTGGGGGAAACCTTTTTCTTTTTTTCTTCCTCTTCTTCTTTTTTTTTAATGTAAAAGCAATCAAATGGTGTTGAGAGTCTGAGGTGTTGGGGGAATAGAAGAAAGAGTGTGAGAAGAAACCTGTGTTAAAACAGCCTGTCGGCCTGTAGCCTTCCACCCCAAGGTCTTGCTTGTTTGGGAAAGGAAAAGTGCAAACCAGCAAGAATGAATTACAGCATAACTGCTATTTCTCTCTGCATCTCAGAGGCCAAAGCGGTCTGCTAGAAAGTTTTATAAATATCAAAAATGTGGAAGGCATTAAATCTGTCACTGCTCAGCTGATCAGAAGGGTCAACAAAAATACTGCCTCCTATGATTTTTTTTTAACATGAGGATAAGTTTCCCTTAATAGATATTTTGAGCCTAACACATATTACTTTTATATTTTCTTTAGATAAGAATAATAGAAAAAAATTATATTCAATGTAGGAGGCATTTATTATAAAACATTTTATAAGACATTTTGAGTTTTTGTTCCTTTTAATTTTGTAATCAAAATGATCTTTCCAAGTCTGACAATGTCCCTTATTTCAAGGTTCATAAAATGTGCAAGATGCTTTACAAAGAAAACCTACGGGAATTGTCTAGTCATTAATTTCACGGTCTCAAATGTAGAGTTTCCATGAGTAACATCAACACAGATCTTTTATCAAACAAGCATCTTATTGCATAGCATTCAGCCTTTGGTTTCTGCTTTATTGTTTTAAACATCACCATTTCCTCTCTTAACTCTCTGTCCTTTGACCCCCATTTTTCCTGCAGATGGTTCTGTGAGGGGAAAGAGCTACACAACACGCCTGACATTCAGATCCACTGTGAGGGCGGGGACCTTCACACTCTAATCATTGCAGAGGCCTTTGAGGACGACACAGGCCGCTATACCTGTCTGGCTACCAACCCCAGCGGCTCAGACACGACATCTGCAGAGGTATTCATTGAAGGTAAGGAGGGTACACAGGGAAGGAGTGGGAACGGCCTCAGAGCGTCCTTGTAGAACACTTTGTGTGTGCTTTCCCCATGCAAAGAGCAGAGCTGTGTTGTGCTTCAACCCTCATTTCTCCTGAAAAACTCTATAAATAAACCGTTCTGACACTTAGACATCCATTAACTGTGTCTAATGTCAACATTCAGTCCTTCTCATTTATAACCTTTTATCTACATTAACTTGAATTTACTTAAAACATACAGTGTCTGACTTCTTTTCTTTTCTTTTTCAAGTAAATGAAGCATGGGAATATAATTGAAATACCATATCAACTGCAGTTAAACTGCAATTGAGTTAGGAAATCGTTTATGGGATTTTCAAGTGATTGAATATTTTTAAATGTTCTCATTTTTAACTGAGTTCTAGAATTGTGACTCTTCTGTTACGGCTCCCTTATTCCTGCTAAGTGTACTATGAATTTGGAGTTACTTGGTGAGACTGATTTTGGAAAATCAAAGTTGTATCAAAAATTGGTAGCAGAGAATGGACTATTTCTTTTGTTCTATTCGTTATTTTTTATAAGACCTAACCTCCAGGAAATTGGAACACTTGATATCAAGGTATTATAGTTTGTAATATTATTGCATCTTGATCAGTACCAGTAATTTAAAACAGATGTATATTGTGCCCAGTGTTTATACTATGTCTAAATCTATAACTTGGTGAACACCTGGTTGATCAGTTACTTTTTAAAATAGTAGTTCAAATGTAGAAAGAATATTAACAACCTTGAGATCTCTACTACCTTAGTCTTCATATTCTAAACATACTTTTTAGTTGCAGATGACACAATACCTTTATTTTATTTATTTATTTTTATGTGGTGCTAAGAATCGAACCCTGTGCCTCACACATGCTAGGCAAGTGATCTACCACTGAGCCACAACTCCAGGCCCCTTAATCTTCATTTTTAAAAACTTTTTAAAACTGTTTAATAACACCACATTTCTTCATTGTTTAAAGTGGAAGAAAACTCCATCAAAAATTGACCCCCAAAAAATTAGTTTCAAAGATTTCTCTTACTGCTGACTGAAAGTATACACCTTTACTTTTAATAAACGGACCCACTATGTTGTATTTGAAAACAAAGATCTTCAAGCTCTTTAAGGAATTTCATCCTCTTAATAAATAAAAAATAAATAAAAGTGACATTTTATATGCAATAATAAGTAATACTCATGTGATACTTATAAAATGCACACACATACACATAAACCATTTAAATTTTGTTGTAATCCTTTGAGGCATAATTATTCTGTTCTTACAAAAAGAAAACTGAGACTGAGAGAGGATAAAGGGACTGTTGCAAGTCACATAAGAATTGGAACTCAGGCTGTCTTACTCCATGGTCCACATTCTTAGTTTCTATAAAAACCACTTCACAAAGGTAATCTGAAGAATGAAAAGAAAAAAAATTTAAAAGAATAGGAAAGATATTCTTAACCACTGTATCCTACTGATAGGTATTCAAAGTGCTACATGAATGAAAAAATAAATGAAAAGATTTTTAACATTTTGCTAATGAGTTAGCAATAAATTTTATTCCTGGGTAGGCAGTGTAGGACACTTCTTGAAGTATTTTAGAATGCAGTGAAGGGAACTTAAACTTCCAATTTAAAAAAAAAAACAAAAAAACAAAAAACCCTATTTGCTAATAGTGATCAGATTTGTCTCCAAATCCAAGTTCACAAACAACACTTTAAAATGGAATGCTTTATTTGCTTCTAGGATTGCTAGAAATATGGTAAATTTGGATCATACTACTTTTATACTTTAGATGTTAAATGAAATCACATTAGATTTTTTCTTCTTTTCTCTTTTTTTTGGCGGGGGGGGGGTACCAGAGATTGGACTCAGGGGCACTCAACCACTGAGCCACATTCCCAGCCCTGTTTTGTATTTTTATATAGAGACAGGGTCTCACTGAATTGCTCAGCACCTCACCATTGCTGAGGCTGGCTTTGAGCTTGTGATCCTCCTGTCTCAGCCTCCCAAGCAGCTGTCATGCCCTACTGTGCCTGGCAAAATCACATTAGATTTAAAGAATATCCTGTAACTTAATTTAAGTAAGAGTTCATCAATTTAATTCAAACAACACTTATTAATGCCCTAATAAGTGCTACACAATGTAGTATAAATAAGGTTAAAATAGTCTCTGGGTGTCAGGGCATTCCCAATCTAACAAGGATGAACACATTTTTAAAAAATGAACTAAAACCAGAATATGAAATGGTAAGTAATATTGTAAGTGGTATAGAGAAATCTAAAGTATTATAAAGATACAAATGAACTTAAAAAGTTAATTGCAAAATATGTAAGATAAACTACTCTTATATCCAAAAGTCATTTCTCTACCCCTGAAACCAGTTTCAGTATCTAATTCTGGTGGCCCCCAAACATTGATCTTTAATTTTGTTTAAGTTAATAAATAAAATAGTAATTTTTAAAATAGTAGTTAAAAATGTAGAGAGAATACTACCAACCTTGAAATCTCTACTACCTTAATCTTCATATTCTAAACATATTTTTTAGTTGCAGATGACACAATACCTTTATTTTATTTATTTTAATGTGGTGATAAGACTCGAACCCTGTGCCTCACATATGCTAGGCAAGTGATCTACCACTGAGCCACAACCCCAGGACTCAGTGGTAGAAGCTTTAAACCTTGTAGTCCTCTTCTGCCTATGAACTCAACTGGTTGAGCCACTCCACTCGAGTTTTGTATGCAGTGTAGATTTCGTGTTCAGGACTTCAATAAAGATGGTGAATTTCTACTAGAATAGTTTTCCTGGTGATACCACTAAACATCCTTATGCAGCTAACCAGCCATCAAGCATTTGTGACTTTAGATAGCTTGTGTGTGACTTTAGAAAAATTGAAGGGAGGGTTAAAGGAGCTAGACATAACAAGAAGAAAGACCTATTAAGAGACATCTTTGTAAGACTAACAAAGTGCTTTAGAAAACTGGCTCATTACCTTGTGAAATGTGGGCAAAAACTTTTTTCTAGAGCAAGTAATTTTAGTGTATTTTTATCCCTGAGAACAATTACATGCTATGAGAGAGAGCCTCCTAGGCTCATATCATCACTTAAAGTCAGAAGTATTTAAATTTATGAATTTCAGTTCTGCGTTAGTGTCAGGCATGTCACAACGGAGCTGCTTCCTAAGGCACATGGCCGTTACTACATCGTCATGCAGTCACTAGGAGGCTATTAGAGGGAAGGAAGTTTTCTGTACAATTTTAAATTTCAATGAAACTTCTGAAAGTTTAACACCCTAAAAGCTGAAAATGGTCTAACTTCTGCCATCCTACACATCAAATTTTAGAAGGAAACAAAAGAAATGATAGCTCAAGAAGAATAGCTAGGGCTGGGGTTGTGGCTCAGCGGTAGAGCGCTCACCTAACATGTGCAAGGCCCTGGGTTCGATCCTCAGCACCACATAAAAACAAATACAATAAGTCTATTGTGTCCAACTACAACTAAGAAGAAGAATAGCTAGCATACATTTAGTGTTCAGTAGGAAAATACTGCTCTTAGTTTTTACATGGGATATCTCATTTGATCCTTACAAAAATCACCCAAATCTACAGTTGAAGAAACTGAAGATGAGGGAGGCTTAGTAGTGATCAAAATGGCATACACACACACACACACGCACACACACACAGGAGTCAAGGATTCAAACCCAAGCAGTCTGACTCGAGTCTTCCCTCTTTGCTGCTACAAAATAAAATGCAAAGTTACTCATTATCATGGGGGCCACTGTGACCCTCACCTTCATGGGGTTTCAGAACTTAGGATCTGAGAATGCCATTTTTTCAGGGCACATAACTGAGCACTTTCCAGCCATCATCAAGTTGCTACTGTAAGGCAGGCAGTTCCAGCAGCAGGAGCATATCGGTGAACAAGACAGGTGCCGACACTTCGAAGAAGAGGGCAAGGGAGCCAGCAAACTCATAAATGACTGCAGACACCAGCAAGTCTGTGAGGGAAATGGAGGTAGCTGACAGGACAGGGTGATCAGGAAGGCCACTCTGAAGAAATGACAGTTGATCAAAGACCAAGAAGAAGCCCATAGGGAATACTGGGGAAAGGGGTCTACAGCTAGATAGGGTCGGATACAAATGACCTGGATGGGGAAGAGCAGAGTGCTGAAGTAACTGAGGAAATCTAGGGCAGCTGGAACATCATCAGTCAGGGTATGTGAGACATGGGGCCTTATGGTCACTGTTAGCAATTTGGTCTGCATTGTAAGTCAAATTGCAATACTGGGAATGGACCCAGGGCCTCAAGCATGCTAGGCAAGTGCTCTACCACTGAGCTACCTCCCCAGCCCTTTTCATTTGTATTTTTAACCGTTGCTTTGACTTATAATCAGGGAGACCAGTTAGAAGCCTCCTGCATCAGGACAGAAGAGCTTCAGTGGTGTTGCAGGAGGATGCGGTATAAATAGGAACAGCTCAGAGATAGACATCAAAAGCCCTGCAGTGGGTTAGATGTGGGATGAAAAGAATCAGGTGTGAATATGCTGTGGATTTCAGCTCTGCCATTTGTGTGGACAGTGTTGCCAATGGAGAAGAAGATGGGGGGTTAAGGGATTGAGTGCTGTGCTGTGAACATAAATTTGAAATCTGTGTCTGGATAGCCAAACAGATGGGAGAAGTCTGTTAGTCAGACATATGAATATAGTCCAGTACACAGAGCGAGAAAACTCTGGAGCCTCCACACATAGATGGTAATGGTGGGACTGGATGCACTCCCAGACAGATCAGCTAGGGAGAAGAGAGAAGGGCCTGAGCCTGAGCCTGTGATACTGGTACACATTGAGGTTCCAAGAAGAGCTGCCAGCAAAAGAGAGTAAGAAAGAAGAGCCCCTGGGGCAGGACAGAGCCAAGGCAGAGTGGTGGTGGGGGGCGGGGGGGAGCGAGGCAAATTGTGTTAGGAAGAAGGGAGGTGCTGGCCATGTCCACCCCTGCTGAGAGGTCAGTCAGATGAGGGCAGGGAGGAAACCACTGGATTAGGCAACTGGGAATGTTGTTGATTTTAGCAAGAGGGGCTTGGGAATTCAAGAGAAGACCAAAGGTCAAATACAATGACCTGAGTCAAGTTTGCAAAATATGGAAGTAGCAGATATTAGATACTCAGTGGGAAGGCTTGCTTGACCACCAGCAAAGAAACTAGAAAAGCCAGTAACTAGATACATATATAGAGTCACAAAAGATGTTTTTGTTGTTATTGTTGTTACTGTTGTTGTTGTTTTGAGCCAGGAATTTCTAGAATGTGTCTCTATGCTGATGAGAATAGTGCAACAGAGAAAAATATGTTATTTAGGAGAACAAGATGGAAAGCAGAAAGGAAATGGAGTGTGGCCCACATGTGTACTGGGAGGGGAGGGGAGTGTCCTTTAGGACTGTATGACAGGAGATGGTCTCAAGAGTAGGAAAGATAAACACAAACACATAAAATAAACAGACATCTCAACTTTCCACTCCTCCCTCCTCCTATGATTGTAAAATGGATTATATAGATCATTACAGTTTTAAGAGCTCCAGAGAGGGTGCCATGGTGGTCCTGAAATACGGGTTGAAGGAAGCTGAATTAAACCAGACCTGTGGTTAAGGGGGATTTGGATCCAGTGGCGTGGAGGACAAGGAAGCATTACAAATGTAGAGGCTGGACAGGAATGCAGAAGTCTGATGTGGGTGGGTGGATGCTGCTTGACACTTATTTTTAGGTTCTGAGTGTTATGAATGATCAGATAAAATGTCGCTGCACTCCTTTAAGTTTGGAAGCGTTTTGTGATGTGATGTGGATAATTGCTTCTGCTTCCCAGTAAGGTAAAGCCCAAGAGGCCAGGACCATGCAGTACCTCAACATCTGGCAATGGGTAGATGAAGGCTGGGCATAGCTCCCGTTTGCTAGATTTTAAAAACCTGTGAAGGGAACCTGAAGGAGTCTCAGCACACCTTGGGCCCACACATTGTTTAAAAGTAATTTTTTAATAATATTTTATGAAGTGCATAGTTTCATGCTCTGTGACCTTGAACCTTACTCAATGGCTCTGTGTTCTGTCTCTTCATCTGTACCTGGAGAAAATGAGATTCTTGTCAGGATTGAATGACTTAATCCCCTACAGTGGTACCTGGCACATGATGTAGGAAATTATGACTTTGTTTTGTTTTGTTGGTGGTGCTGGGGATTGAACCCAGGGCCCTGACTGTGACCATGGTAAGTGCACATTCTACAATTGTGCACGCTGTACAACTGACGGTCACTGTTAGGATGCTGATCTTTTTCCTGTACGTGTACATATTTCACTTCACATGCTCTTTTGTACCTTGATTCTTTTTTTTTTTTTTAATTTAGTCTATCCTCTCACAAACATCTATCCCTGTCATTAAACATTCCTTTCTCCTGACCAGCAGGTGCAAAGCAGATGACTGGAGGGAGGGACAGAATGGGAGAGGGAGGGGAAGAATCGCCCTGAAGGGAAGGAAGGGAATTTACTGGCACAGAGAGAGGGATTTGATCTGTCTTCTGCAAGAGCTGCTCTGACACCTGAGATATAAGGTGACATTGAGATTTTTACAAGGGTTGGACAGGTGCACAAAACAAACAAATGTATTCTCATTCTGGGTACACAAACTTTTTTTTTTTACTCTACCTTTTACTCTGAAAATCACCTATAAAAGGTACCAAGAATTTTTTTTTTTTTGTGTGTGTGTGTGTGTGTGTGTGTGTGGTGGTGCTGTGGATTGAACCAGGACCTCACACATTCTAGGTGCAAGTCCTTAACCACTAACAACTAAGCAGCATCCCTAGCCCAAGAATGACTTTTTAAACAGAGGTCATCAGAACACTTTTTTTTTGGGGGGGGGGGGNAAGACCGAGAATGATTTCTGCCATAATTCTCATAGAAATTCAGCATACATTGGTGAAGTCAAAGCTCTAAAAATGTTCTGTAGTGAAGATAGATGTTTAACTTTGTTTAACCCAGGAGAACCTTACCACTGAGCCACACCCCCCCAGCTTCCCAGCCCTTTTCTTTTTTATTTTGAGACAGCGTCTCCCTAAGTTGCTGAGGCTGGCCTCAAACTTGCAATCCTCCCTTCTCAGCCTGCAGTCACTGGGATTACAGGCATGCCGCTGTTCCTGGCATCAGAAGATTTTTTTTTTTTTTAATGATTCAAATATTTAGAGTCACGTGAAAAGTAGCTGCTTGTCTCCCTGACTTCTAGCCACTTAGAGAGTGTCTGGGATCATTCCTGCAGGACGTTAGCCACCCCTCTCCTTCTCCAAAACACTTTTATGATTCCAAGAAAACTAGTCTCTCAGGTTTCCCAGCCTTTCTGATAATCGTAGCTTTCCTGGTGACTCATCCGGGATTCCCCTGCTGGGCTCCCCCCACCTCCTAGTCACACTTCCTCCTGGCCTACAGTTTGTGCTGGATGGTCTGTTGTTTGTTTTTCCCTTTTTTTCTATTACACCCCCTTAGTCCTGCACAGTTAATTTCACCATCAGCCTTCTCAGTGCCCAGACATGTCAGCCCCAATGTGCCAGCCCTGCCCATACTAGCCTCTGCTGCTGCCTTACTACATGCCCCCCTCTACTTGCATGGTCTGCTCGTGTCCCCAGACAAGCTTTGTGATTCCCTTATTCTATGTGTTCATTCCAACAGAAGCTACAGGCCAGCCCTGTGCATGAAGCTAAGCACCATGAGGAACACAGACATGCAGAGCACATGAAAGTCACAGGGCATAGGAAGGTCACAGACCACGAGTTCAAAACACTTGTGTGCAGTCCTGTCACCAACACTTTCTAGTCATATGACCTCATACAAACTGCCTGACCATGTGGTTCTCAGGTTTCCTCTCTATAACTTGGACATAACTCACTTCTTAGGTTCATTATTAAAATAATTAAATGATATAAAGAAAGCGCCGGGCAGACAGTCAGGCAAGTAGTAAGTTCTCACAAATTGATAGTTCCCTTCCTAACCCTGCCTCCGTTCTCAGAGAACTAATAGTTTTCTAGCAGGTATGATAAGTGGCATGTGTGATGCAAAGAAGAACACAGGGAAGTCAAAGACAGAGCACATAAAAATGGCTGGGCTGATCTAATGTCAAGGCAGAATACCAAGAAAAGAGTGAGTAGGCTAGACCGAGGAAAGCAAATACTGCAACTATAGGTACAAAGTAGAGCAAGAACAAGGAGGAAAGCCCTCACCTCCCCGGGTCCTGAGGGAGCCCTCCCCTGCCTCCGACTTAAAATTACAACCCCATCACATCCCCCTCTGCCTACACTCCAGCACCCCCACTCCATCTTTTGCCCATTTTCCTCACCACCATGTCCTGTATTTCATTATCTCTTCTATTGCCTGTGTCCTCCAAGAGCACACACTCCACAAGGACAGGGATTTGTGTATGTGCCTGCTTCACTGCTATATCCCCTCACCTGTGGAATATACCCCAGTGAGTATGTTTGACGCCCTGCATCAGGATGATATGACTTGGAAATGCAGGAAGAAAATCGGGTTGGAAATCACAAAGGCCAATGAAATGTCAGATTTGGGGAGTTTTAATTTTCTGAGACTCGTACATCATCTAGTTCTTTAACAGGAAAGGTGTGCTGTAGGAGCATGAATGAATGTGGCAGGGAGAGAAATGGGAAAACGAGATAAGCATCTATTGCACTAGTCCAGGAGCCAGGTGAAGAAAGCCCACAGTGGATGGTAGTTATAGAAATAAGTAGGAAGGGACGAAGCAAACATTCCAGCCGAGTTACAAAGCATGTCTGTGTTCAACATCAACAAAAGACAAGAGCGTATACCAACAGAGTCACAGGAGGAAATTCTAGACAGCCATTCAAGAGAATTGAGTGAACTTATGTATTCTGCACGTACTGATAGACAAAAGTATCTATTTAGAAGTGGTACTTAGAGTAAGAATCCATTTGCATAAATATGTACATAAATATATGTGTGTTGATACATTTACCTTATCTGAAAAATACAATCCCAACATGTGCCTGATGGCATTTAGGGAGGTACCCTCAGATCTTAACTATTATATTGCTCAATTCTGTACCATTTGGTTATTTTTCTATAAGCCTGTGTTATTTTGCAAGATAATTTTAACAACCCAAATGAAATGTATTTTATAAAATGAAATATCAAGAATATACTTTTAACCATTGCAGTTACTTTAAGTTTGCCACTTAGAATCTCTTGACGTACAATATGTAAACATTAAAATCTGAGTGCAGTTTACCATTAGACTAAAACTCTGATGTGATTCTCTATTCAAGAATAGAAATTATACAATTGAGTTTGGGAGGGCACGGTCCAAAATCAGAGGCCCTCTTATCCAAGACTGAAGCTACTGTCATATACTTGAATTTAGCCAAGAGTCAAAAAATATCTTCTGATTAATGAATAATAAAGAGATTAATAATCCACACCATGTAATCTCCTAGGATTAAAGTTTAAAATCATGAGTATTTTCCCACACAGACACACACATTTATTTCTTTATTTTTAAGCCATGTAAAAGTGTAATTGTGATGGCCAAAGTGATAAAAAATGAAACTGATAATAAAGCTGGCTTTAAAAGCATACTGCTTTAAAAAAAAAAAGAGCTATTTACAATAATTCTTTTTTTAAATAATTTTTTGAAGAGTCCAATAAAATGATATGAATCTGAATCATTTTCTATTTTATTGTGTATTTAGACCAAAACTAAGACTTTGTAGTTTACTATTTAAAGATGAGGAACATTACTCTGAAATTATAGATACCACTGAATCTTAACTTTATCCTTATTTTTTAAATGCTTTCCCAGGAGCCAGTTCCACAGATTCTGACAGTGAAAGTTTAGCTTTCAAGTCAAAAGCTGGAGCTATGCCACAGTAAGTACCTATGATTTCATTGCTCATCTCTATAACAAGGAATGGCAACCAAATTTGGGGACACTTATCCAGGTGTGCTGTGCTTGACTGGAAAAGGACATCTGACAGTCATTGGAAATCCTGTATTTCAAGTTGGAACAAGGTTTAACTTATAAATTTGCCCTCTGAAGTCTGCATTTCATTATCAGTGTGCCCAAACCAACCATATACAAGGGTAGTTTCAAAGACAACCATCTAACTGATAGTAATTCCTATAAGGACATATGGATTATTCAGAAAACATAAAATATCTTAATTATTTGGTAAAAATTACTAGAATTTGGTAGAAAACCCCATTGATGTTGAGATGTGCTAACAAATGTCTTTATTTGCTAGTAGACACATGATAGTTACATTCATTCAAAATGCTAACTACCCCAGTTTGATTATTGAACATTGTATATGTGCACCAAATTATCACATTGTACCTAGTAAATTTGTACAATTCAAACAATAATGAAATGATATATAAACTTAAGTCTATCCATTCAGCATCAAATAATCCCAGATTCTAAAGGGACCTTATATGATCATGTACTTAACATCTCTCATTTCAGACAAAAAGCTCAAGTTCAATAAAGTGATGTTACTTGCTTGAGGGTACATGGCCAGCTCTTTTACAATGGTGGACCTAGACACTGACTCTTCTTAATCTTTCTCTTATACCTCAATAACACTTATGCACCAAGACAAGACAAAAAACGCTCAACAAAATTGGAAACCAGAATGAAGAACAGCTGCTAAATGGAAAATAGCCAAAACTTTGAATTAAATATGGGACCCTAACCCTAAAGATTTTAAATATTTACTTTTAAACATTAGGCCTCTTCCAAGTATTAGGATTCTCAGGGTTAATACTTTTGAATCTTTTACAAAGATTCTAAATTATTTCACTCAATATCCAGAAGGTACATTCTGTGTTCATGCTGACTACAGCTTTTCAAGCTTGTAAGTTGAGCTTCAATTTCTGAAATAGTGACAGTTGAAGTATACAGAAAGAAACCCAGCTCTTCTGTAGAAATATTTCAAAGAAAAATTCCAGCTAAAAAATTCTAACTGGACATCTGCCTTCCCCTATTTTCCAGAGCTCAAAAGAAAACAACTTCCGTGTCCTTGACAATAGGATCATCATCTCCAAAGACAGGAGTGACTACAGCTGTGATTCAGCCATTGTCTGTCCCTGTTCAACAGGTAATTGTGCCTCAGGCCAGATCCCACAAGGAATTGAATTCATTAGCAAACTGCTTAGTTTTAAGAATATCACTTTGATTCTAACTAGCAGACATCCTAAAAATATTTTCTAAGTGGAAACAGAGCTGGGAGAAAAGAAAATGGTAGGTACTGTTCTTCCTTTAATTCCGCTAAAAATTTTCTTTAATCAAATCCACACCACCAATTAGCCAACACCTGTGTTTGTATTGGAAACTCAATGATATCTGTTTTAGCTATAACTATTGGATTCCTTCACATAAATTTTCTCTTCCAATTAGCCAAATTCATTAGCTCATCTAAAAGACAAGAAAAGTCCACATACCCACAGAAAGCTTTCCCAGCCCGAGAAGCTAAACAGAAAACAAGAAAAAAAATTAAAGTTACTGGCCTTCACCATAGTTTCTCATACTGCTTTTATCTCATTATAAGAGTCCATTATCCAAGAAAGAACAGTAATACAAATTAGCAATGAATGGTAGTGAGTTTACTTTGTAAACCAAAGACATGAAGTTTTTAAAATATATATATATATAAACTGTTAAATGTCTCTAAATCACTGCTAGAAGACTATCCTTAAATATAATATTTATGATAATATGGGTGGGTCCAGTTGGGGTGCAGGTTCTTGGCTTTGGAAACAAAGAACTGAGCCAGACATGCAGAAGTAACAGGCTGAGCATAGATTTAGTGAAAGAACATTCTATAAAGTGGAGCTAATTGGTCTGGAAGGAGTGGCTCAAGGCCTGGATGTCTGGGCCACTCTTACATGCTGAGCTGTGCTTCATCCCTTTTCTGTGGACATGATTGAAAAATTTACCTTCTTTGTTTCCATTGGTTACTTTATTTCCACCCAATTAGAATACAGATCTTGTGGTGGGAGTTGCTAGGGTAATAAGCCCTCCTTGGTGGGATTTGCCATAGTAATGGAACTTACCATAAACAGAGACATGATGACCTATCTCCCTGTCTTGTACTCTGTCTGGCATTTTTCTTGTACCCTGCCTCCGCCATCTTGATGTCCCTCAACTCTTACCTTACTTACAGAGGGTTTTCCCATACTCTTGAAATATAAACCCATTTCTAACTAAAGGGTATGTCTTGTGAAAACCACTGTGCCTTTCATCAGCCTTTTTTAATCTGTTAAATATAGATATTTGAGTGACATTGTGACGTATACTATAATATGTGGAAAATGGAAACAGTAGGGAAAAGACATTTGGGCCCATCACCTTGAAAAGAATCAACCAGTCTAAGTTATTCAGAGAGGCATATGTAGTAAATATTTCCTTTAAACCCCTAAACCAGAGTGCAAAATTTATAGAAAAATCTCTGATTAAATCAGTGGATTTTGTGTGTGTGTGTGTGTGTGTTTGATGTTTAAATATCTAGCAAGTATTTATTTGAATGCTGAGTACTGCACTAGACATGTCATATCAGAAAATATATATAGCCAGCCCCATTTCCAGACAGTTTATAAACTAGTCTGAGAAACAGGAAATATACACATGAAACACTTCTTAAGTATGGCAGAATTTATTAAGGGATAACGCAGTAACCTAAAAACAGAAAGCCACATTCATCTCTAGATATAAATACTATGATGATGTGAAGAGTACATTTTAAACTGATCTTAATTCTACAGTAACACTGAATGGAAGGTAATATATCCCACTTTTATAGTTGGGAGAATGTAGTATTCTGGAAAACTCCATCACTTTCTTATCACAGGCAATGTCACATAAAAGTTAATGCTCTGGAGTCAAGTTGCCTGGGTTCAGATCCCAGCTCTACCACTGCTTAAAGGACTTTGAGCAAATAAGGTAACCTCTCTGTGCCTCATTTGTTCATCTGCGAAATGGAGATAATAATACTGCCTGCCTCAGAGGGTTGTCATGAAGTTCAGTGAGGTAATCCTCACACGACACTTAATACCATGTCTAGTACAGAGTAAATACTGTAAAATGTTTGTGTATTTTTTGGATGGTGTTAGGTGAGACCCAGATCTCCCGAACCACAACCCAGTAAAAAATCTTTCAGGGATAATGAGTAAGATCCATCACTGTCTTAGCATCTCTTCAACTCAGCCAGTCTCCCCAGGGTCCTACAACGTATTAGGCACATAACATCAGATCACATCATCTTGGGTTAAGAATCTAACACCTGCTTGCCTCACAAGCACAAGGCCCTGGGTTCAATCCCCAGCACCACACACACACACACACACACACACACACACACACACAAAATGTAACACCCACTTATATAAGTGAATAAGTCCAGACTATTTGAAAATAAGTGATTGTACACAAAGAAATATTTTCCACTTACTGCTCTAAAATCCTTGTATTTTCCCAGAAATGAACACACTCAGTATTTCAGCACCATTTTTTACTTGAAAAAATTTTCCTCTTTTTTTTTTCTTCATTTCCTATAATCCCTTTCTTGAAAGAGCACAAATTAAAATTAAGATAGGTAGATGTCTGAAAATCTACTTTGCACTGCCAATAGCATATGCTATTTTGATTCAATGAATCCACACTATTTAAAAATAAAATATAATGTCTGTGAGAATTTCTAAAAAGACCCCTGTGGAAGTCCTACACACCGAAATCCATTTGGTAATAGCATTTAAAAGCTCGTGGATCCCCTAGGAGCCGGGGAACCTTTACCTCAAATATCCTTTTGAACAGAGAAGAGTAACAGATGTGAAATGAGGAAGGAGAACAATATCTGCTCTGTGAGTGGGCCAGCAGATGATGCATGGCAATACCCTACTTCGCTTGTTTCATTCAAGGGGAGCAATTTCAATAATGAAAGGTTTCTTTAGCCCATCTTTTCAACAATTTATATATTTAGAATCTGATCCATGTGTCTCTGCTTTTTCAGGTTCACAGCCCCACTTCATATCTCTGCCGACCTGATGGAACCACCACAGCCTGCTTTCCTCCTGTTTTTACGAAGGTCTGACATCTGGAAGACTCATTCTCTGTGTTTGCTTTGGTCCTTAAATTTCATTCACATGTGGCTTCACGTAGCAGTCTTTAAAAATTAAAATGAACAGATTAAGAGGCTGATTGTCATGGTTACCTTTGGGGTGAAATTGTTGCACAACTGTGATGTGACTCTCATCTTGTGAGAGGTCTAAGAGGCGTGGGTGTGAGCAGGGACTTGATAGGGCTTAAGATCTAGAGGGAAAGCCAAGACAGGTGGGAAAATAAAGACACAATGGGATGCTCAAAAGTTCTTTGGTTTCCCAAGGAAATTGCAGGAGAGATCTAGAAGGCTTTATAGAAATTTTAAAAATAATTTGCTCCATGTCAGTGATTTGATTTGACAGGTTGAATGATGTCCATTTCATTAGATGACTACTCAAGTCAGAAATTGTTCCATCTCTTTACTTTTCTTCTCCTCCTTCTCCTCCTCCTTCTTTGTGTGTGTGTGTGTACGTGTGTACACCAGGGATTTTGAAGCAAGGGGTGCTTAGCCACTGAGCCACATCCTCAGCCCTTTTAATTTTTATTTGGAGACAGGGCCTGACTAAGTTGCTGAGGCTGGCCTTGAACTTCAATCCTCCTGCCTTAGCCTCTGAGCTGCTGGGATTACAGGCATGTGCTACCACACCTGGCTGCTTCTTCTTCTTCCTCCTCCTCCTCCTCCTCCTCCTCCTCCTCCTCCCTGTCTCTTATACAAAT